>NC_081410.1:579326837-579688220 GCF_030272615.1 Cryptomeria japonica | reverse complement strand
AAGTCAGATTTGTAGAGATTCTAATTTATTCCGCGTCTACGACTGATTTTACCGCATCTGTGTTATGATTTCGTGTCTCTACTTCCTATTTTGCGTTTCTATTTTTTTGTCGGTTTTGTAGGTTCTAGATCCTAAAACAACGTCTATTTATTATATTTTCGCGTCTGCGATCATAAATTGCGTCTATGCTGGATATTTTCGTGTTTTTATATTTTCTGTTGTTGCAGCTACAGGTTTATCAGTAATCACATTTTTGTTTTCAAATTATGTCTGTGTCGCCTATTTTTGCATCTCTATTTTCTGACGGTTTGTAGGTTCCACATCTCTGATTTTGCGTCTGGGCTTCACATTTATTTGGTTGTATTCAAAAATCACGTCTGCATTCGGTATAGCCGCATTTTTGTCTTTTCAGTTTTCATTTTTTGTTTCATTTAGGGTTTTATAATTTGGTTTTCGCCAAACCCCTTACATTGGACTAACAAAGTGGCGCAATTGTTTTGAAAAAGAACAAATATCATATTGTTGAAGGCCCCCCTTTCACATTTGGATTTGGATTTCTAAAATTTACTTAACTAGTGTGCTTGCAGGTGGGGTAATCTATCAAAACTAATGATCATTTGTTGCAGGGGTAATCTAGGTGCATGTCTTTGGATTTTTAGTATAATTAAGGTCACATCTCTGTTTCATTTGGGGTTAAAGAACTTGTTTGAAGTGTTTGGTGCTCTTTGCACATTTTATGTTTATAACCTTGGAGTTGATAACAAATGTATTCTCTCCCTTAGCCTTCCATTGGACCTTGGGTGTAAGATAAATTGTTATCATCTTCTATTTAGGTAGGAGGGCTTGTCTCCCGAGTATCCCATAAGGCCAAGTGAGAGAGAATGACCCAAGTGGTACTTCTTTTGCCCGCTATATAAATTAATACGTTAGGCAAAATCCGTGACGACTTGGTGACGTGTATCTACATCGACAATTCTCCCTAGTATCCACACTTGTGTTGGATGCGTTAAAAATCCTCTCTGGGGATTAGGAGTGGGTTCTTAAATGAACCCTCATCGCATGGGTAGACACCAAGGACCGCATAAGTTCCCCCACTAAACACCTTTTTTGTAGAGGCCAAAAATCCTTACATTTGATGGTTTAGGGAGTGTGGATTGTACACCATAGATACCCCTCACGTACCCTTTCATGTTGAGACATGAATCCCTCATTTGATCTTTCATCTTTTGAGGTAAGAGAATTTGGTATGCCCGAGAAGTGAGTGTCGTGGTGGGGGAGCCTGTGCTACTAGAATCTCTAGTTGTCCACTTGTTTGAGGTATTTCTATGTCACGAGGCCCCCATTGAATGGTTTCTCTTTCCAACCTAGGTTGTGCATGTTTTCAAGTGTCTTCAATTTGTGCTATACTAGGGAAAATCTTTTAAACATACACAAAAATATTTTGGATAAACACACTTTTAGACATTGTGTCTTCATTGTTTGTTGTGTCTTCTTGCCACAAAAACATTCAACATTGAGATTTGGTCACATTTGACAACTTCACATTTGGACAAAATCATACATTTTATCAGAAACTATGTCTATGACAACTTAAACCACGTCTGGGTTCAGAAATCGCGTCTGTGCAGGGCAGAATCGTATTTTTGTCATAAAAGCAAAAAATTGTCAGTACAACAGATTAAACTGCATTTTTATTCCTTGAAAACATGTCGGCATTCAGAAACCATGTCTATGTAGAGTAGAATTGCATTTTTTTCAAGAAGCAAAACATTGTCACAACAACAATTAAAACTACGTCCGTGTTATCTAAAATTGCGTCTTTGATCAAAAATCACGTTTGTGCAGGACAATTCCACATCTCTGTTCTATAACAACATTTTACAAAACTGGAAAAGAGAAAACGGGCTCAAGTTTTGATATTTAAAGAGCTTCTAAGGAATTTCCTATTGGGCTTCATCATTTTCAGTCAACCAGTCTTGGTCACATATTTGTCCATTATATCCCTTCATTTGCAATCCCTCATATATATTTTCCAAACTAGAGTCAAAAGGTTGCTTTGTTGTCCTCATCTTATCTTGCAAACTTGTTACAACATGACACTAAGTGGTTCCCACGTTAGATCTATCATCTTAGGGTCCCACTTGGTTCTCTTTAGTCAAGGTCAACTTACCTCGTCAAGAGATCTATCATCTCTTTGGAAGTCACACCTTACTTTAGATCACACATATCTTGGACTTACTTTTTTGGACATTGCAAGACAACCCTAGATTCTTTTTGTCTCATATCCTTGCTTGGTCTTCCATAGTCTTCATACTTCCTTTCATCTTTCATTTTAGCCAAGATCAAGTTCTTGGTTGAAATCCATTCCCAAAGGTCTAGAAGAGAAGCTGAAGAAGCTCTAAGATCTCTCAACATGAGTACCTATGAGTTTGATGGAGACAAATTTTACAACCCATTTGACAATCACAATAATATAGTAGACAATGACAATGAGAACAACAATGATAATGACAATGCATCTATCACTTCCACAAACATTGAAGATAATATCACACTAATACATTTGGACTAGATTTTCGACTGAGGTTTCCGACGGAGAAGGTATATTGTAGCCAAATTTGATTTTTTTTTTTTTTAAATGCCCACATTTGTCGTAATTCCGACGGAAATTACCCATTTGGTTTTGACAAAGAAGGCATTAGCAATGAGAATTTTCTTTTTTTCAAAAAAGTGCTCGAGTTCGTCATAATTTCGATGACAGTGGCCATTACAAAATAAAGAAAGAGGAGGGGAATTCATTTGTGAATTATAATCCCGCGTAGGCGTTCATGGCATCTTCAACCCCCAAGAACATCAAACCCGCATTGAAGGCAATCCCACGCAGGAGTTAGATTCAAATTGCCCTAGTTTTTAATTTCATGTTGCAAAAATAATACATGTAGTGGTTAATTGTCCTAGTTTAATCTCGTAAAACCATAGAACTGTGATTGAGGAGTGAGCATTCAATTTTGTATCAGCAATCCCTTCCTCTTGTATACGCGCGTGTTGATTGTTCACATGAGATCACATCTCTTTGTGACATCGTATCAAACAATTCATGAGCCTTGTCCATATTTCCACATTTACATTCATGTCAAGTAGGGCATTTGCAAGTACAACACCTAACAAAATTCCTCTATCCGTTATGCTTTGATGGATGTCCATACCCTGTTCCAAAGCTCCCATTTTTGCACAGGCGGGGAGGATGCTGGAAAAGGTTGTGGAATTTGGCTTTATGCCTTCCAATTTCATTTGCTTGAAAGTATCTAAAGCCTTTTCAACAAATCCATTTTGTGCATATCCAACAATCGTTGCAGTGCACGCGACAACATTTCTTTCAGGCATTCTATCAAATAGTTCACGTGCCTTGTCTATGCTTCCACATTTTGCATACATGTCTACCAAGGTAGTTACAACTACAACATCTGAAAAAACTTCTCTATCCTTTATGCTTCAATGAATGTCCATACCTTGTTCCAAATCTCCCATTTTGGCACAGGTAGGGAGGATAGTAGCAATGGTCGTGGAATTTGGCTTTACACCTGCTGATTGCATTTGCTTGAAAGTTTATAAAGCCTTCTCAACAAATCCATTTTGTGCAATTGCAACTACATCTGACAAAATTCCTCTATCTTTTATGCTTTGATGGATGTCCATACCCTATTTCAAAGCTCCCATTTTGGCACAGGCTAGGAGTAGGCTAGCAAACATAACTAAAGAAATGCAATGATCAACTCCAAAGACATCAAACCACTACTAACAAAACCGAGAGTCTAAAATATGATAGGGAATAGTGTGAGTTGTCCTGAAATAAAATATTTTATTTTGAATTTCAACTAAAACATAATTACTCAGCCATTTAATGTTATTAATAAGTGTTTAATTTATGAAATAGATAAATGGTTGGCCACAAGTACATGAGTTACTAAATGCACACAAATAAGTGAATTTGATATTCAAAACTATCTACAATGAATTCAATTCTTGTCCATTAGTCATTTATGTTTGCAATAAGCATCTTTCTTTATTTTTCTTAATCTTTATTCATAGTTATGTGCATATTTCACATTCTATAATTAGGATATCAATTGCTATGGATGAACACTAGCATGATATTTGTGTTGTGGTATAGATACATGGAAACATAATTATGAGATTGTTATATTATAGAGATCATAAATCTAGATATTGCATATTAGTTATAGCTCTTCTTGGATTGAGTCTAAAGTTGGCATACAGTCATAAAGCCATTATTAGCAGATCTATCCATTTCTAGTAAAGACAATTGAGAAAGTCATTTTGATATTGAGAGTTTCTTATCTGTTTACCTATTGATCATTATTAAGCCATAATATTTAGGTCTATTTATCTCTCTTACAAAACCTCTGTAAGTGTCCTAGATTGTCCCTACTACTCACTCTTCAATTCGGAAAAATAGAGTTCTATAGATTTGTTGCACAAGATGGTGTTGAACGTATCAACAAGGCTAGCATGGAAGGCATGTTCAAGCTTCCACTTGTACAACTTACAACAAATTATTTGTTGATAGAAGAAATTCTTGAAATAGGGATACAATCGAAAGACAAGTAAGTACATACAAACCTCCTCAGTTGAAAGTAAAATTTGTGTATAAAAAGAGTACATTGAATCCCAATCCATAAACACAATAGAGATACCGATGGAGACTTAATTGGATGTAGCATGTCGCACCAAAGTTGTTAGAGTATGCTAAGATAGTACATAATGTTTTGTAAAGCCACATTAGTATTTTACCCAGATCATTATCTACCAAAACTAACTCTAGTAATCCTTTTGAGGATTAATTTCATGGTGCTAGATCTTCATTTAGTTCCACTTCTTGTTGGAGAAAAGAACAGTTATTTCTTGAGGTAGATGAATATCCCATCAACAAAGGACAAGACCCTTTCTAGAATATAACAAATTCTACTCCAACAAAAGATCATGGGGGTTTCACTAGAGATATTGAATAAGAGATAGACTTCTATTGCTGCATTAAAAACATTGACATGTTCTTCATTTATTGATGTAAACTCTCTGTGACACCACCACAACCAACAAAGGTGTAAAAAGTTGTTTGCAATGCATGGATTTTTATGATTGTCCTTTGAGAAAATAGAATTAAAGTATGGAAGCAGGATTTTCCAGCTCCTGAGGGAAAGACCATGTCAGACAATATCAACGAACAACAAAATAAGGAGACAATTGCTAGATTGTGGTCTAACTTGAAATGAAAAGGTGATGGAAAATGTTATTGTCTGCGTAAAATTTGTAAGGGGTTAAAGACTAGAAGACTTCTAATCAAAACAACGAAGAAACATTGTAGGCTGCATGGTCACATTGAAGGTGGACATGATTATCATCCATTGGTAAGTTTTTCATTATATCGTTTTGACAATTTATATACATAATAAATCACATGATGATGAAATCATGATCACAATTTATTTATGTATATCAATTTTATATAGGTCGAGCACCTCGGAGCACATGGTATGGATCAACACAACCCTGAGAATATGGTTTTTGAAGTGGACGAACATGGAGGTGTGAATATCGAAGCTGAAGATAATGATCCCATGGAAGATGACGATCATGAGCTAGAAAACACAATTGAAGATGATGGTACAAATACATTGATCCATGACTCATTTAGTACTCACACAACTGATCATGATGATGAAGATGACCTTGATGTTTTTCATGATGTCCCTCTACTTGAGAAGGCATTTGAGGCCCTTTATGAAGGCTCACAAGCAACTCTTCTCTCTATTGTATTGTTGTTGGTGAACTTGAAGGTTATGAATGGTTTATCCAACATAACAATGTCATGTATGTTAAGGCATGCCATATATGTCATAATAAATTGTGAATCATGTTGTACCATTAATATTCTTTATTATAACTAATTATATTTTGTTGTTGTAGATTGATAGGTGATTTTTTGTTACCACCATCAAATATTCTACCTTGCTCATACTGAGAATTATCTGCCGTTATGAAAGATATTGGAATGGAGTATCAAGCAATAGATGCTTGTCCCAATGATCATATTATATATCAAAAACAACATGAATTTTGAACTAAATGCCCTGAATGTCATATCAGTAGATATCAAACAGATCAAATAACAAAAAGGGTTCCTCACAAGGATCTTCGCTATATTCCCATTATTCCACGTATGCAACGATTATTCAAGTGCACTAGCTTGGCACAATTTATGGATTACCATGCACACAATATAAGTCAAGATGACATTATTCGAATGCCTATGGATGGTTCAGCATTTATGGACATAGAGGAAAAGTGGCCACACTTTAAAGAAGAACCTCGTAATCTCAGGCTTTCATTGGCAGCGAACGGTGTCAATCCATTTGGAGAGATGAGATTTGTTTACTCAGTGTGGCCTGTTTTTGTTATCAACAATAAAATTCCTCCATGGATGTCAATAAAGAGGAAGCACATAATGATGGCAATGATTGTTCTAGGTATTTTATCTGTAGACACCTAAAAATGGTCAACGCTTGCGGAATCATACTTTAACATTTGCGCATTGCCTCATTTTAGGTTTTTGCGTCGCACTAACATTTCTCCTATGTTACGCACTTGGTTTTTATCATTTGTGAGCATCGAGTCATTCTTCTACATTCTTCATTCGTCTCGCTTTCAAATTTGGTCTTGTCGACAACAATCTTCAGTCATGATTTTGGTCGATCTTTGTCGTTGTCAATCTTGTCATATTGCGATCCATTCGTCATCGATCCTTGTCCTTTTCAATCATGTCAATTTGGTCTCTTTATCAATATTGGTTAATTTGTCAACCAATTTCAATTGTTTGTCAATCAAATCATTTATCAGCATTGGTCCTTTGTCAGTCAGAAATCATGATCGAATCGATATCAATTATCCTTTGTCAAGACCTAATTGTCATTCTTGCATTGCTAATTCATCTTCTAAGGTTTTACGATTTATTCATTTAACCTTGTGTGTGTCATTTCTTCCTTTAGGATTAATAAATTACTTATTTATCCTAAGTCTTCTCATTACAATTAAATATTCATTTAATTGGCTAATTATTCCTCTTTGTGAATGAATTAATTAATAAATGAAAAATTATTGATTAATTTACCTAATTTCTAATTTCCTATTTTCATTATTTCTAATTCTTAAATTCCACCTATTTTCTAATTTCCTATTTGCAATTCCACCTAATTAACTTGTCTCTAGTTCTCCCTATTTTTGTGCTTCATGTGTCATACTCTTGACATAGCAAGATGTCATAAGGTCCTAGTTCTCTAACCATTGCATTGGAAATATGTCATAATTCATGACATAGAAGGTGTCATAACCTTCCTTTTTCCACTCAATTGTGCCATTTTTGAGATCAATTGCCAAAATATCCATTTCATGCTAAATTTGTTCATCTCTCCAATTCTTCTATAAATTGGATGATCTTCATCAAAGCCCCTAATAATTAAGAATTTGCTAATCAGATTATCGAATTTATGCTTCTAGTACTCTTGATCAATAATCAATGTCCATCTTGCTTTCAATTGTGTGTGTGCACTTGTAGGTGAGATCCACAATCCAACCATTTGAAGAGGAAAGAAGAACAATGGAGCCGCATGAAGGAGCGTTCAAGTCATATCTATGGTTTGCATAATCTTTTTGAATGTTTCATCTTCATGTCTCTATTGAGTGTTGTTTAGGATTAGATCATTGCATTTTGTGTTTTTGTGATTGAGCTAATGTCTAGTGTTTTGATACATTTGTTTGTGATGATTTCCTATTTCCTAACGTACATTATCATTTAAATATAGTCGCCTAAATTTAATTATAAATATTGCAGTAAAATGGTCATAATAATTATGTAATGTTTTTGTTCATTCGATTAGGTAAGTACCAAGTTAAAGATATGAATGTATATATTGAGCCTCTTATCGACGAGTTGCTGGAGTTATGGAATGGTGTCACTATGTATGACATCTCTAGACCAATAGGACAAAGACAATTTCAATTCCATGTGATGCTTCTATGGAAAATACACGATGCCCTGGGGCTAACACATTTTTGTGGTATGTTATAGTGTTTAAGTTGTGCATGAACATTATAAATAAAAAAATTATCATATTTAATCCAATTATACATTATCTTGTAGGTCTTCAAACGAAGGGAAAATTTGCATGTCCTGTTTGTGGTCCAAAGATGAAATCTCGTCATTCAAAAAGTTTATGAAAGCAGGTGTTTGATGAGTATAGGCACTTTCTCCAAAAAAATCATAAGTATCGAAATACTGAAAAACATTTTTTCAATGGGAAAGAAGAGAATACATCAAAGCCATGAAGAATGACACCTCACCTGTGGAAGTTGGAATATAATATAATTAATCGTCAAGGTAATGCCATTCCATCTATTGGTTTGTCATAAAACATCTTTTCTATTTTGTTTTGTTTACTGATGATGTGATTGGTGATCATGAAGGTCGTGAAGGCATAAATGACCACCTTCCTAAGCGAATAAAAAGTTATCCCCAACAATTTAGTAGGTTGCCCTACTACGAGCAGTTACAAATTGTTCATTTGTTTGATAGTAAGCATATTGGAAAGAATATAACAGAGACATTATGGAAAATATTGGATGGAAGGCATGACAAAGAAAAGATTGTCAAAATATGTAGTGACATTCAAGATTCCAATCATGCAATGATAGATGTCATTCAATCAAATAACCATGGAGACCAAATTAATATAAGTGAGCTTCCTTGGTTATTAATGGACTAGCAAAGCAATGCTATAAAAGAAGTCATACGAAAAATTCGATTTCCCATAGGATTTGCTGCAAACATAAACAATCTCATATCAAAGAAAAGTGAATTTGGGCCAGGGATGAAAATGCATGATTGGCATACCTTCATTAAGGCAATTCATATTCTTGTGTTTTTAGTATGTATTTAAGTATTGAGCGTACGTGTACTTTTCATTATGTTACAAGAAAATGAAAAGATAATTTTATAATTGTTGCAGTACATTCTACCTCTATCTCTCCCAGACGACTTCGACAATAATTTCAAGCAAGTCATATATGATCTTAGAAAATGCATAAGGTAAGTAGTGATATTTGTTTAGTTCATTGTATAGATATTATATTTGTGATTTGTTTTACTTCTTATGTAATATATTTTTTTGCATCTTGAATACCTTGTAGGTGGTTGTCATGTAAATAAATCCATAAAGACGATATAAAATATTGGAAGAGAAAAATTCCTCATTTAATGTGTGAAATGCAAAAGTGTCTACCTCCAGCTTTTTTCAATGCACAAGAACACTACCTCATACACCAAGTTGAGGAGATTGAATTGTGTGGACCTATACACACTAGGTCAATGTGGATGGTTGAGAGGCACTTGAAATTTTTGAAGGCTTTGGTTCGACAAAGAGAACATCCTGAGGGTTCTATGGTGGAGGGATATATGGTATACCAGACTATGGTGTACATTTCTAAATATCTTCCTAAGTTTGTAGCAAAGATCCATGTGGATCGCATTTGGGATCCAAACACCATTAACAAATTCAAAGGGGAGTACTTGACGGGGAAAGGTAGATTGAGGAAAGTGAGAGGTAATTATAAGATGTTATTATAGTTAATTAATTCTTAATCTTCAAAATAAATCGATTGTAAGACATCTATTTATTTTTTGTACAGTTGGTCGAGAGTGGGATGCACTACATTTGTATATTGCAAACAATCTTGATTGGATGATGGTATGGATTGAACGTTGTCAACCATCTGGATGCACGTTAACATGGGAAGGTGTGGCTTCATTGGTTAAAGAAGCACATCGTAATGGAGATTCCAATGTTACGCAAAGGGAAATTGATATAGCATATGGTTTAAGAGATAAACAGGTACGTATAAATTTATTAATCACCCATATGTTTATCAACTCACAATGCAATAAATTTTACATGTTTGACATATCGCAGGTCAAACACCACAATGCTATGTGCTGCAATGGTCATAAATTTCGCATAAAAAAGTTGGATGACACAAAGAAAACTTGTGATTCTGGCATCACAGCAGTCTTTGAGGTGACAAATATTTCATCGAGAAATGACATTCATCCTCAACAGTCTCAAAATCGATACTATGGCATTTTGGATGATATACTTGAGTGTGACTTTAATTCCTTCAAATTAGTTTTGTTCGTCGTCATATGGCACAGACTACGATTGAATAAAAATGATCCTGATAGAACTGTTATTGAACATGATAATGGTTTTATAATGCTAAATACAAGATCATTTGAACTAGTTGGGGATGAGCCCTATGTTCTTCCAAGCCAATGTGAGCAAGTATTTTACTCAGAGGTTCCACATAAATTGGGTTGGTCATTTGTTGTTAGACATGATCCAAGAGGAAGGCCGATAAAGTATAATGTAATGGAAGAAGAAGATACCAAAGAAGAAGATACCGAAGAAGTATAAGATGAAGTGGATGATGATCACGATCGACAGTTTCACAATGACGATGAAGAAGAAGAAGAAGAAGAAGAAGAAGAAGAAGAAGAAGAAGAAGAAGAAGAAGAAGAAGATGATGATGATGATGATGATGATGATGATGATGATGATGATGGTGATGATGATGACGGTGATGGTGATGATGGTGATGATGATGGCGAAGACGTTGATGATGACGACGATGACGACAACAACGACGATGATGACGACGACGACGACGACGATGATGGCGATGATGGCGATGATGACCTTGATGTTCATGATGATGAGGAATGAAATGTATGAGGAATGCGATTAGTATATTATCTATTGAATATTGACTTCTTGATATAATTTTTTTTATATAATTAATTCATTCTGTTTTGAATTCTAAAGGGGGTGTGACTATTTATGTGACAATTTTTAAACTATGTTTATTTATGGAAATTGGATTGTTTATTAGCTATGTGACTATTTATGTGACCATTTAGTTGAGGATCCTGCATAGTCTACATAAAGTAAAGGTAAGGAATTACAAAATTTACAATGATTTTGATGACAACATCTTTTTATTATTTAATACTCTTTTGGTCTACAAAGTTCATGTTGTTCATGTTGTGTATGATGTACTTTTGCTAACATTTTTTATATTTTTTCTTTGTCACAGGCCGACATGGATCCATCACATATCACAAACAGAGATGTACCTTGCGACACTTCTACCAAGCAGGTAAACCTCATTGTAATTGTACAAATTAGGTAGAAGCAAACTGTTACATTATTATGTTCTTTTTTTTAGTGATTTATACTAATTTTGTAATTGTTAATGATATTCTTGACACAGAAAAATGTTCGGGGAAAGGGAAAGGGAGTTACAGTACTTGAGCACCTTTCTATGGATGTGGAATCATTAGGGTTAAGCAATGATGACCCTAAAGATCCCATAGACCTTGTGAAATTCTTTAAAATGCCTCTTATAAAAATTAGAAAAGAGATTGTTGCTTTGGCAACTGTGCATCCTACCATTGATGAGATACGACAGAGGGTGGAATTATTGTATAAGACAGCAGAAAACTTGCAAGTAAGCAGTAATGAAAGCTTTAATTATAACAAAATTTCAATAATGGTTTATATTTTATTCTCTTTTTATGTCATTAACTAAAATATGTACGTATTGTTTTTACAGCAATTTATCCACCCTCACGAAAGTCGTTCCTACGATCAGGGTGTTGCAGGATCAGGTGATGACGATTTTCTTGTATTATCACTTGCTTGGCTTATCACTCTGAGTAACCAAAACACATCATACTTGATACTGTCAATTTTCAAAATAAAGGTTCATCCTTGTTTACAATTCTTGCACTTTTCATATATTTAATGTTTGATATATTTAATGTATTATTCTTTAGGTGTTGTCAATGTTACTGTGCAAATGTCGACGCCACCTCATCAAAGGTCACCCTCACCTATATTGCGGATTGCAATGTCGGCAACACGTAGCATGCAGGCATCCTCTAGTGCACTTCATATTGGCCCACCCACTGTTGGTAGATCCCTCTTTTCTCTATCTTCTGTCATGTGTTTATTTCCCTTCATGTGTTCTTTCTTGAATTCTAATGCCATTTCATAGTGGATTCATTTTTTGCAGGAGGAGATGCACATGAGGATGTGCCACAGGCGACTACTGCTGATAACATAGCATCGTTTCCTGGATCTTCTTGTATTGCTAGTATGGGAACATTGCAGGCGACATTCATGGTGAGCGACGAAGAAATGCTTCCCTTAAAGATACAAAAGTTTCCAGGTACTTTAAAATTATTATTATATATACTCTGATTGTAATTTACTTTATGATCACTCGTTTTGGACTAATATTGATCCCATGAATTTTTTGTAGGCAATGATATTTTCTATAAACACCTTAGTGACATTGCATTGCAGATATTTGGGCCCACCATACATAAAAGGTGGTACATCATATGTGAACTAACACTTATCCACTTTTGATTTCATATCATTGCTAGAATACTTTTCCTTTGATCCATTTTTTGAAGTGCAATAAATGTAGCTTCAGTTCATTTTTGAATCTAACAAGTTTGTTTTTGCTTTAAAAGGTGGAATGACCAAGAAAAAAGGTTAAAAGATGAGTTGACAAACCAAATGGTTGAGTGGTTTGGAAATGACACCTTTGACAAAACCAAGCTCCTTGAAAAAGCTGGCACATATCTAAAGTATGTGAGGGACCAATACAGGACCCATTTGGAGAGGAACCTAAAGTACGAGCATCCCCCCATGATTCCAGAGAGGGAGTGGAAGGACCTAATTTTGGATGCCAAGGAGAGAATTGAAAGGAAAAAAGGAAATACACCAGTAGACACCAGAAGAAGGTACAGGATACTATTAAGAATGTAATTATGTACTAATTAATTACTCCTTATATTTATATAATCTAACATATTTCAAACTTTTTATAGACTGAGTGACATGTCAAAGGCAACCAAGGCAAGGCAAGAAAAGCACGGGCAACACAAACTCGGCTTTGGTCGTTACATGAAACTTGTTGCACAAATTCTAAGTATCTCATGTAAACTCCCATATTGTCTCAAAATATTAATAAATTGCAAACGTTTTTTTTTATCAAACAATGCAAGCAAAATTCATGGTACCAAGCAAAAATGCAGGGCTCTGAATTCAATAGAGCACCCATAGAAGATGACAAGAGAATTGCCTACCAGCAAGGCTATTCAACCGTGGCTGATCGACTACGAGAATTGAGTGGGCATACACAACATTCGAGTGCATCTGTCACACAGGTAAATATGGTAAATGGAAGTTGTTTCAAATTGAATACTTTACCGATAATCTAATTGATGTTGAGTTCCAACATAAAGTGACTATATTTGTTTTAAATAAGCAAGCAATGATAACAATGTGCATGTTATTGGAATGTAGCCTGCTAATTGTGAAACACCACCTACACATGAAGGTCTGGATGTGCATCCTAGTAGTGGAGGTATTCATTTGCTATTCAAATTTATTTATTTAGCTATTAATACTGATGTCATGGAAATGGGGACAAGGCAACAACAAAGTTCAATGTTAATAAGTTAGTTTCAACCATACAAACAAAACAAAGAACTAAAAACCATTCCAAACATATCAAGAGAGATTTCAAAAAGCATGAAAGAAGTTTAACAAAATAAAAGAAAGGAGAAGAGCCTCCCTAAGATGCTTCCATGATGCCTTTTGATGCTTCTCCCTTGTCTCTCTCCTCTCCAAGTCCCAAATGAGTGTAGCTCTCAGCTTTTAGCACTAGCCATGGATGCCATATGGAGATTCAAGATGGTTGAATATGATAAGCAAATACTATGCAAGAGTAGATAGTGATGCTATGAAAAAGCTCTATGCTAATGCCAGTATAACAACAATACTCTAAAATGCTTCTCCTTTTGCTTGAGGAGAAGGGTTCTATTTATAGAAGAAATAGGGAAATGAAGGGTTAAGATTGAGCAATCTTAACAAGGGTTAGGATTGAAAGTTGGGGATCCATGTGCACAATTGGCACCAATAAAATGGTGACAAGTTTCAACATAGGATTGGGTTGAGAGAAGAGGTTGGAGGCATTAAAGGCCTGAGAAGACCTCATGGTTATCTAGAAGGTAAGGGTCAAGTCTAAATTAAGATTACCCATTGGATTAGGAGTTAATGCAAGGATAAACCTTTGTGCAAATGATTAAGAGATAATCATGGTCAAAGCATTAAAGGCTTGATGAGACCCTTGGGTTGGGTAGAGGTTGAGTCAAAACAAATGTTTTAACCATGTGGGAGGGTTGAATTAACCATTAATGGTTATTGGAGACTTTGGGGATTAAGTGGTTGAAGGTTGAAAGCCTTCAATGGTTATCAAAGACTTTGAGCCATTTAGTGGTTGAAGGTTGAAAGCTTTCAAAGGTTATCCAAGACTTTGAGGGTTAATTTGTTGAACACACAAAGCATTAATTGCTTTTTAAAGACTTTGGAGTCTTTGAGAAGTGACTCCAATTTGCTTAGGAATGTGACAATATTTAAGGGATGGATTTAGGCTAATTAGGAAGGGTTTAGAAGAATTTAGAAGGGGTTTAGGCATACAAGTGGATTTTGTAGGAAAATGCAAGTGGGAGAAATTTTGGTATTTTCAATTAAAATAAAATCATTTATTTCAATTAAATGGTGTAAGTTGCATTTGGATAAATATTTAAATAAATATTAATTTATTTAAATGAGAAAAAGAAGATAAAGCATTAAAATGCTTGAAGACTTTGAGGGAAACCATTAAAGGCTTGAAGACTTTAAGGAAAACCATTAAATTTGAAGACTTTTTAAAGCCATCAAGTTTGAATACTTTAAGGGAAACCATTAAAGGTTTCAAGTGGGTGAGGATAAATAGGATTTTATATAAATAATTTATTTAAAATAGTTGTGCAACTTGCTTTTGTAGGAAAATACAAGTGGGTGGAGGATAAAGGTGATTTTAAATAAATGTTATTTATTTAAAATAATTGTGCAACTTGCTTTTGTAGGAAAATACAAGTGGGTGGAGGATAAAGGTGATTTAAATAAATGATTTATTTAAAATAATTGTGCAACTTGCTTTTGTAGGAAAATACAAGTGGGTGGAGGATAAAGGTGATTTTAAATAAATGTTAATTTATTTAAATGTGAGAGGTGGGATTTTGGGGGATTTAAATAAATATTAATTTATTTAAATGTGAGAGAAGATTTAATTAAATAAATATGATTTATTTATTTAATTAATGGTCTGAATTTGGTTAAGTGAATTAAATCAAATAAATTGAATAATTTATTTAATTAATAGGAGAAGAGGGTTAAGATGAATTAATTAAATATTAATTTAATTAATTATTAATTGATGGTTAAATAATCAAATAAATACTAAGTATTTATTTAATTAAGTGGACAGATTTATGTGACTACAAATACAATTAAACATCTTAATTTGTAATTAGAGTAGTAATTAATGTAACCTTTCTTGTTAATATTTTAGAGCATGTAGTCAGTGCTGAGCAAGTGGAGCATGATCTGGGTACACAACCTCAAGAACATGATGTTCCCCACTCAGGTGAAGAGGACCGTGGTGTTCAGCATGTTGAGGTTGAGGCTACACAAAATGATGTGGCCCCATCAGGTAAAGAGCACAACAATTATGCTCTCTAAATTAATGAAATACTTGTAACAATAATTTTTTTTTTTGAATTTAACCCATTTCTTTGTTATTGCAGAGGACCCCCCTTCGCTTCAGTGTCCTCATCCTCTGTATAGGACTAGGCATACATTGAGATCATGAGCAGTTGGCGGAACATCTGCAGAGGGGGGAAATGATGAAGACACCGATGCTCCACTTAGTCTTTTCATAGCTTCAAAGAAAAAACAAAGAAAGAAATGATTGTAATCTAACTTATTTGATAATGACTAATTTTTATGTGTTAATTAATATTAATGAATGTTGCATGTTAATTAATGTTAATCAATGTTATGTGTTAATGAACGTTATGTGATATTAATGAATGAATGCTACATTTTATTAATGGTAGAAATAATTAATGAATGAATGTTATAAGATGTTTATGGGGAATTTAGAGTGATATTGGGGGGGGGGGGGGGGGAGGGGCCAAATGAGCTTCCACCTTCATGTGGTTGGCCTTGTTAAGTAGAGAATATTAAACTATTCTCAAAACCAAGCGAAACTCAACAAGGTAACACACTTTTCAATAATTCATTATGTTGCATAGTTAATCTTATTGAATAATGTATATTGAATCTTAATTGCAGGGTCCAACAGAGCCAACACGAACAACAACACCACGAGTTGCTGGGTATAATGAACTCCCATATTGTCTTGTTTTTACACGAACAATATGAGTTGCTTCTAGTGTTGATATCCAAGGTGGGACTACAAAAGTTATGAATATGCCTCATCCTTGTAAGTTTTTTTATTACAACTCCTAATTCTTGAGACTAAACTTTTTGTTCTTGATGTTTTTCACTAGTTGTCATAACCTCTGACTTTGATGCTTGTGCCTTAATAGAACTAAATGTTTCTTGTATGCATACTTGGTCAAGGACTGCATTATGATACTATAGGGCTACAAACTAAGATTATTTCTTGTATTGAGTTGCACATTTGACATGAGTTGCCCTATGACTGCTATGCACATTTATGTATATACACTTTTTCTAGTCTGTATATTGATATTAATTTGGAGAAAATATTACAAAACTCAGAGTATTCTCCATAAGACTAGAAAAAAGATTAGATAAATTTATGCAGTGTTTTCTTACAATTACTTGTGATTGTTTTTTTAGGAGTCCTGGTATCCATTTATAATAGTATGGATGGATACAAGCTTTGGACCCTTCAAAAGAAAGTTTGTTACAAACAACCGGTTGTTTTCAAGAAGCGGTTAGAAGTCCTTTTCAGCATCTGCGGCTTCCTTTGCTTGTTGTTATGTTGCAACCTCCTGTAACTGCTCCCGAGCATCTTCTTTCTGTCCCATATACTTATCTTTCCACTCCTGATACACATCATCACTAGGCCAAGTAAAACTAGCAATCTTCTGTTTCATATCTTCTAGCCGCTTCCAAGTGACTCGTACATGCCCAATCTCTATTTCTATGAAACCATAATGAGATTTCACTTTTTCAATTTCCTCAATTGTTTGGACAAATAAGGATGTGTCATCAGTACTAATAATCTGATTGATCCTTAGGGACAAATTGTGGTCCACCTCCTTTAACCAAGTCTTCTCTTCCTTTAGCTGGATAAGACCAATGAAACCTCCTAGAAACATTTCAAATTTATGATTTGAATATTCTTTCCTATAAAGTTGGGCTTTTCTTTTTATACATGCTCCTTCCACTCAAAGAATATTCATCTCTTTTATAAACTCACATGTGGACCTTAGATTGTCATTCTCTTCTGCATCTGCATGGGAAGAACACATGATCTCTAACTCTTTAGCTCTAGGCACCCACTTATTCAGGATTGGTTCCAAAGTGGCTTCTTATTCTCTCAATTTGATCAAAATCTCAAGAATCCTCTTCATATTTATGTATACATTGGAGGTTTTGACTGAGTCAGTAAACTTCAAGATGGTGGCTTTCACCTTCTCCTCATATTTGTTTGCATACAATGTCTGAGCTTGTTTCAATTTTTCCAACTCATGTTGGACATTTTCAGGTAATTGGGAACTAGAAGGCATAGGAGAAGGGGGATATTCAATGATGGGACTAGTAGGAGGGGGTCTTGCTGGAGAGGAGGCTATCATGAGTGTAGAAGATTCACTGGGATGATATTGACCTGCCAGTTGACTCTGGAGTCTAGCAATTATGTTGTCTTTGTTGGCTATTCCTTCTTTAGCATCATTGTAAGCTTTTAAAATAGTCTCCAACTTCAATTGGAGATTAGCCTTTTCTTGTGCCTCTTTCTCTGACACCGCAATAGTGAATTTTGCAGTCTCTAGGACTATGCTTGCAGCTTTCACTACCCCTGTGTCTTGGACTCTTTTAACTATCATGCCTCCTAAGAGGCTAGAATCTGATGCATCCTTCCTTCTTTTGTTTTCATCCTTCTTTAAAGACCACATGAAAAGAGCAACATTATCTTTGCTGAATGTCACTCCTTCCATAGGATTTGTTTCTTTCCTCACTGCATCAAGCACTAAGGCATCAACTATATCCCATTCAGGGAGAATCAACACACCAGCCTTTGCTACCATTTCTCTTCCTTTCTCAGGGGTGATTTCTTTGAACTCCTCCATCATTTCTTGCTTAACCTCTTCTTCTACCTGAGTTGTAATTTTAAGAGGCTGTTCACTTTTCCTCTGTTCACATCTAGTCTTGAATTGATCAATATTTTGCTTCCATAGAAATTGTATAAAAGCTCCTGATGTGACAAAATTATTGTCAGCTAGGAATTCTTCACTAGCTTGCTTAACAGTAAGGTCCATTTCTTGGCCCTTTAACTCACCATTAGTCAAATCCATTTTAGCATTAGGTGGCTCTTTGGGCATCCCCTCTTGGGTCTCCTCATAGGTATAGGCAATCTCATCGAGACTCCCTAACTGCAATAATTGTTCAACCACAACTTGTTCATCTCCAATGTGGATAGGAGACCGAGATGGAGAATATTGAGGCTCATTAGTTTCAAGTTCCTTTCCCACTCTCTGCTTCTTAGGGGAATCCTGGATGTCAATGACATCTTCAATTTTCCTCTTCCCTTTTGAAGTGGAAGGCTCACCTGTCACTGGCATTATCACAGTGTACTTTGACCTTTTGTGCATTACATAGTCACCACATGGGATATCTCTAGCAAAGGTAGGCTTAGCCAATACCATCTTAGCCTTATTAGGCTCATTTTGCATTATGGCTTCCCTCTTTTCTTTTAAGGTTTGCATGAGATCTTCAAAATAAAGAATCAGGAATTTTATTTTCTCCTCAAATGGATTGAAGCTAGAAAGGGGGTCATAGCCAATGTCAAATTTATGGATAAAATCAAGGGCTTTCTTATATGCCACCCACTTCTCCTTCCTCAGTTCTTGCTCATCTAAGCTGAATTCATTTCTAATCAGATCTTCTGGGAACTGAAATTGATGTGGCCTACCTCTGCACACTGCTCTTTTTCTGAACATGCCATTGAAAAAATCCTCGGGGTCTGCACATCTTGACACTGTAGTAGACAACCTATATGGCTTAAATAATTCTTCCAAAAATCTCCATCCACCCTTAGTGATCACATAATGGTGAGCCATGGCAATAGTTGGGAAAATAGTCCCTTTACCTCTATTGGTTGGCTTTGCTTCTTGTACTCCCCCAATTTGTCTCAGGACTTCTGCAATCCCTATCTTCAATGGGACCTGATAGGGTAGTAAAAAGGGGGTGCCTCTAAATCCAAACACTCTAGAAACAATAGACACAGGGTACAAATATATGTCTCCCCAATTGTGAACAATCTTGATATCCTCTGCAAACTCCTTTGGTTTGAGAAACTCCAAAAGAGCCTTAGGAATTCTAGGGTTTTCTTTGCATAGAAGAATCCTAATTTTAGATGTAAAGCATCTATCAAACTTTAAATAACTTGCATCTTCTCTATCCCAAGATAGAATAGTACTCCACAATTGCACTGACATCTCCTCTTTATCCTTGACCTTAATCAGGTCCATCTCCTTTCCAAAATAATTAGCCCCTTTGAACAAAAACATATGCATTAACATGGAGTATCATCCAAATGGCCTATCCACCTTACCATTTTTTATTCCTACTAGCCCTTTATGAATTGCATCAACAAGGTATGAGGCATAATCAAATGTTATTGCTAGGGAGGGGTTTAGAATTTGTGCAATCATTAACATACAAATGGGTTGGCATATTCTTTTCAGCATCCTCTCCAAAAATCTGGCATAATGCCCAATACATACCCTTAGCTCTCAAAGTGAATAGGTTGAGAGAGAATGGTTCCATTGTGCTGGGGCCTACAACTGTTAACCCCCTATCTTTACAAAGAATTCTTTCAATGGGCCACTTCTAAGATGATCCCTTTGTGTGTTGTAAACTTGGGCTAACGACTCAAAGTCAATAGGTTCTAACAAATTGGAGGACTCACTGAGTTTAAACACTTTCCTGAATTCATCTTCATTTATCTCAATCAAGACTGATCCCTTTATGTTCCTGATGCATCTTGCCATAGAGTCATAATTTTGTGCAATCAGGGCTAACAGATCTACATCCATAAAAACACTTGGGACCACAAGCTTTCCTACATCCTGCTCCCATGTGCCATTCAAAGGAGCTAGGGAATTCCTCTACCCAAAACCAACTTTGAAGAGTCCTAAGCCTAACAATCCTATTTCAGGGTCCCTCAACCAATTACCCTTATCATAAAGGCCATCTCCAATTTTTAGACGAGGGTTCTTAGGTACTAGCTCTTTGGCCTTAGCCCCAGCATTGGTGGACATGGTTAGTTGCTCTAAAAAATCATCACAGATATTTCGGTCCTGGTAATTCACTTTCCCTGTAAATTCTCTTTTGGGTGCCATTCTGGTCAAACAATTATACCACTAGAGGCTAGCAGAGACCTCTAATGAAGTAATTCACACAGCAGTATTTGAGAACAAACCAAGAGTTATCAAGAAAAGCACAAGAAACCTAATTATTCACCTCAAGAAAATCGCTCTGCAACAAACTTCGATGAAATAATACTTAGCAATCAAGTTGATGCGAACTGAAAAGGGCAAGTTGGCATTTAAGTTTTTAGAAATTAACTACGCATGCTTGGGCTTTCTTTTCAGAATTAAATTCACCAAATCGAATTCAAAACTGGCTCCAACGGGTCATAGTTTCTCTAAGTCTTTCCTTTGTTTTGCTCTTTCACTACTTCGCAGAACATAAAACCCGTGCTCTTTTCTTTCGCGAAACAACTTACTATTCCCTTTTACTATTCCCACATAACTGCCGGTTACACCTAGGCGGGCCCTCAACCACTTTTTTAAACCACGTGTCACATCACTCCTCCGTGTGATTTCCACCTATCTTTCGCGACTTCATGAACATTATTCTTCGTTTGGCTTGCAACCACAAAACCACGAGAACTGTTAGATCAAAACAGACCTAATCTGCTTTTAACTTCATACCATGCCTGTCCCTTGGGCCCATCGGCCTTTTCGCTACTTCGCAATGACTAACTTGCTAGCATCTTATCTTTGCGAATTCACGCGAGCCGTTAGATCTCAAGAACTTGCTCATTGTTTACTCTTTTTATGACAACCTTTCCCAGACCCACTGCATACCGCCAACTGAGTGCCTTGTCACCGCCATGTCATCGCCAACTGGGGTTACCACATTTACTACCACTCTTAGCAGGACCCTCCACCTTTTTGCTATTTCGCTGAAGGTATAGCTTGTGCATCTCCTGGCCACAAAACAACAAGAAGCCATTGATCTTTTTCCAAGCTCTACAAAAAGCGGCAACTGTTATGCCACGTCACTCCTCCGTGTGATTTCCACCTATCTTTCATGACTTCGCGAACATTATTCTTCGTTTGGCTTGCAGCCACGAAACCATGAGAATTGTTAGATCAAAACAGACCTGACCTGCTTTTAACTTCATGCCATGCCTATCCCTTGGGCCCATCAGCCTTTTTGCTACTTCGCAATGACTAACTTGCTAGCATCTTATCTTTGCGAATTCACGCGAGCCGTTAGATCTCAAGAACTTGCTCATTGTTTACTCTTTTTATGACAACCTTGCCCCGACCCACTACATATCGCCAACTGAGTGCCTTGTCACCGCCATGTCATCACCAACTGGGGTTACCACATTTACTACCACTCTTAGCAGGACCCTCCACATTTTCGCTATTTCGCTAAAGGTATAGCTCGTGCATCTCCCGGCCACGAAACAACGAGAAGCCATTGATCTTTTTCCAAGCTCTACAAAAAGCAGCAGCTGTTATGCCACGTCACTCCTCTGTATGATTTCCACCTATCTTTCACGACTTCGTGAACATTATTCTTCATTTGGCTTGCAGCCACAAAACCATAAGAACTGTTAGATCAAAACAGACCTGATCTGCTTTTAACTTCATGCCATGCCTGTCCCTTGGGCCCATTGGCCTTTTCGCTACTTCGCAATGACTAACTTGCTAGCATCTTATCTTCGCAAATTCACGTGAGCCGTTAGATCTCAAGAACTTGCTCGTTGTTTACTCTTTTTATGACAACCTTGCCCGGACCCACTGCATACCGCCAACTAAGTGCCTTGTCACTGCCATGTCATTGCCAACTGGGGTTAACACATTTACTACCACTCTTAGCGGGACCCTCCACCTTTTCGCTATTTCATTGAAGGTATAGCTCGTGCATCTCCTGGCCACGAAACAACGAGAAGCCATTGATCTTTTTCCAACCCGGTCATTTTTTAACCAAAGAAGACCGCTTATCTCTAGGACCCGCCAAACCCTTTCGCCACTTCACAAAGGTTAAAACACGTTCATCTTGATCTCACGAAACCACATTGTCCGTTCGATCAGATGAAACTTGATCGGTGTTTAGCTTTGGTCCAAACCTATATGCTGGGTCCATCTTCGCCTTTCGCTACTTCGCAGAAACTAAGTTTCGAGCACTTTTTGGTCGCGAATCAACGCAGGCTATCAGATCAACATAAAATCGCATGATACTTATAAGGCTTGACAAACATTAGAAAAGGCAGATTAAAAGCGAACAAGATGAATAGTACAGTGATGCCAAATTAGAAACCAAAAGGGCTTTTCTCAGGTATTATTTTTTTTATATTGATGATAATTATCGTCGGAATTATGATGAATACCAAGCTTTCGATCAACGACTTCTTTGACCACCGGTAGAGTCCATTGGATTGTCGAATTTCTGACGGGCATGGCATCGTCGACCAATCTGACGCCAAGTTTTCGATGGTGGATTTTGTCGACACTCCGACGAAAATTTGTTGAAAATCTAACAAACGGTCGTCGGAAATCAGCCCCGAATGTACTAGTGATAGATCCAAGGCTCAATAGATTGGTTGAGGAAATCATGAGAAGAGATAGACAATACTTCTTTCAAGTCATGGCGCAAAGTGGGATGAAGCTACCTCACGATTTTGATGTGTCACATATAGAAGAGGACCCTAATCAAGGAAATCAAACAAATGAAAATCCTAGAGGACATAATGGTGGTAATAGGAGAGGGCACTTCATGCCTGAGTCACTTTCATCCTTATTTCAAAAACTAGAAGTTCCCAATACCTATGCTCATGCCAATTTTACTAGGAACTCTCATGAATAACCCCACAATCGTCCTTTCCCATGGAGGAGAACTACCACTACACATGCTCATGATGATACCCAAGATCATACTAATGCATACAATTACACCCAAGAAAACATTCAAAATCATGACACGAGGAAACCCTATGTCAGATTTGGGGGCAATACTCAAGATCATTCTTAGGATACCTCCTACCCTCATGGTCATGACATGTATCGACCTAGACCTAGTGCTCTTCACTACAATGCCATACCAAGTAGTCCATATGCAAGCTACAATTATGTCCCTCCTCCATATGGACACATCTATGATCAATACTATCCATACATGCATTATATCCCTCCTCCTCCACTCGCTGGCTCAGGCATGGGATTAGCTCAAACATAAAAGACACCACCCATAAATGATTTGCAACAACAAATCAAGGATTTGCAAAAGCAAATGGCAGACATGAATACACCAAAGAAATAGTACACAATGAAAGACATATGTCCTTGCCCATTTGATAGAAGCATTCCAATGCCTCCATTTCCTCCACATTTCGTGACACCAAAATTTGACAAGTATAGAGGCAAAGGGGATCCTAAGGCACACATAAGAGATTTTTTCACAACATGCATTGAGGTAGCAGGAGAAGAAACATACTTGATGAGATTGTTCCCACAAAGTTTAGGTGGACAAGCTATGGAATGGTTCTCCCAACTTCCACCTAGAATTAAGTCATGGAGTGATTTAGCAGAAGCTTTCATACAACACTTCTCATACAACATTGAAACAGATGTGTCGGTGACCACCTTGTGCAATACTAAGCAGAAAAATGGGGAATCTTTTACTTCTTTCTTACATCAATGGAGAGGTATTTCTAGTCGATGCTCTTGTGATATCCCAAAAAAACAAATGGTAGAAATGTTCACTCAAAACATTAACAAGGACATTGGGTATGAGCTAAGAAAGGCTTGTTTGTTTACCTTCAGAGAGGTCATTGAAAAAAGATTAGCAACTGAGAAAGTCCTTATTGAACAAGGTGTCATAAAGCTTGATGCTCTACAAAAAGGACAAGGTTAAGATAAACAAACACCTGAACAAGAAACAACAAGAGTCGATTGTTAGATGTTAGAAAATCATAAATTAAAAACTATCCTAAGCAAGCATATCAAGAAAGACACTACTAAGAACAAGGAAAGCTTAAGGAATCTAAAAAAAGCAACTAAGCTCCTCCAAATGCTCTCTACCATGCTGGTAATTTCTCCTTCCTTGTTCCTCTCCTCCCCAAGTTCCAAAATAGTATAGCTCTCAGTAGTTTTTTGCACTATGGATGCTTACGGAGATTCAAGATTGCAAATGATCTCAAGCTTATGCTATGCAAGTGTAAAACAAACTAATAAAACATATTATGGAAAAGAACTAAGATTTATTTTAGTCCAAGATGACAATATATGAATTATTTATGCTAAATGCTCTCTAAAATTCACTATAGGTCAAATGCATACAAGTTTTCAGGATTTGGATTATGAAGAAATGGGCTCTATTTATAGGAAAAATGGAGCAATGGATGGTTGAGATTGAGTAATCTCAACAAGGGTCGGGATTGAATGATTTGAGATCCATGTGAGGGCTTTCAACCCAATCCCAGGATGACAAGTGTCAATGTGAGATAGGTTGAGAGGAGAGGAAATAAGCATTAAATTCTTGACATGACCTGGGAGTTAACTTGGGGGTTAGGGTCAAGGTTAGTTGAATGAATAAATTCTTTATTCAAAGAATAAAGCTTTTATCCAATGGATAAACTCTTGTGCAAAGGCAAAAGGGATAACCATGGTCAAAGCAATAAATGTTTGAGGAGACACATGAGTGCAAGTTGAAATAACCATAAATGGTTATGTAAGAGCCATAAATGGTCATGTAAGAGCCATTAGTGGTTTTGGAAGACTTTGGAGGTTAAATTGTTGAACACACAAAGCATTAAATGTTTTTCAAAGACTTTGAGGTCTTTGAGAAGTGACTCCAAGTTGTTTAGAAATGTGACAATAATTAGGGGATGCATTAGGTTAATTAGGAAGGGTTTAGAAGAATCTAAAAGGGGGTTAGGGTTGCAAGTGGGTTTGGTGGGTGAGGGAAAATAGGATTTAAATTAAAATCAAATTAATTTATTTCAAAATGCAAGTTGGGGGGGGGGGGGATAAATGATTTAAATAAATATTTTATTTTATTTATTTAAAAGAGGAAATAGGGGATTAAATGAAATAAATATGATTTATTCATTTTAATTGATTGTGAATTTGGTTTAATGAATGAATTAAAATAAATTGAATAATTTATTTAATTAATAGGAGAATGTTTTAAAGATGAATTAATTAAATATTAATTTAATTAACTGATGGCTAGTGGATTTTTAATCAAATAAATAGGAAATATTCATTTAGTTAAATGGACAGATTTATGTGACTACAAAGCTATTCAAAGAAAATAAAGAGGAATCAAATGGGAAAGACAAGCCCCGCTTTTGGAGCAAGAATAAGAACACAGTCAATGATGGGGTAGTAGATGCAAATGTTGTAAAACCAAAAGTGACTTTCCTGGGTGCAAGTTCATCCCATGCGAACAATCAAGTGAACACTCAAAGGTCATCAAAGCCTCGAAGGAAATACACTCCATTGGGAGAGCTAATTGAGACAACATTCAAGAAATTGGTTTCAAACAAGCTCATAACACTACCAGATAATCCACCTTATGAACCAAAAGTAAAACATGCATGGTGGAATGATGATGAGTATTGTGGGTATCACAAGAGCAAAGGACACACAACTGGCAATTGTCACAGATTGAAGGATGTTATACAAGACCTTGTTGACAAGGGTGACATAGAGGTTGATGGTCATACCTTTGATGAGGAACATGTGATGTTTAAGGAGCCATTCCCTAAACATGATAAAGGAAAATCCAAAATAGATAATCAAGCCAACTATGCTAAGATGTCCTATGATTATGATTCTACTATTAACCACATTTTAGTGGACAATTATGTTTCTACCATTATCATAAAGGACAAAACTCCCAAAGGTTCTACCCAAAGGAACAAGTTGTTTTAAAAGGCATTGGACCATCTTTCTCGTCCTCTAAAGACAAAACCTTTGAATGTAATGTCACAACTCGTCAAGGTAAAGTCACCTTGCAAG
This sequence comes from Cryptomeria japonica, assembly GCF_030272615.1. Taxonomy (NCBI): domain Eukaryota; kingdom Viridiplantae; phylum Streptophyta; class Pinopsida; order Cupressales; family Cupressaceae; genus Cryptomeria; species Cryptomeria japonica. The sequence continues at coordinate 579,661,654 of NC_081410.1, read as the reverse complement.
GTGTTCCATCCAAGACCACAACCTCATCATCTACCAAAAATGAGTATGACCTTGTAGATCAGTTAGGGAAGATACCCGCTCTCATTTCCATCCTTGAGCTTTTACGCATATCCCCTTCACATAAGGCCATTCTTGATAAAACATTGAGATAAACCTTTGTACCCATTGATCTGAACATGGACTAGTTTCAAGCCATGGTGTGATACCTTTCCACTCCGCATTGCCTTACATTCACAGAAGCCGATGATGTCTCTATATGCCAACCACACTATGCACCCCTCTACATTGAGGCCTTTCTCCATAAAAACTGTATCAAACAAATCTTGATAGATGGAGGAGAAAGTATAAATATTTGTACATTGAACACTATTAAACAATTGAGATATTCTAAACAAATTGTGAATTCAAAGAATAAGATCACCATTAAAGCATATGATGACGAAGAACACTCATCCAAAGGAATAGTCACCTTACCTCTAAGAATTGGGCCAATCACACATACATACACACACACACATATACATACATACATACATACATACATACGCGTACACATACACATACACATACACATACACAACACGAGTTCAAACCATTTCAGTAACATATCAAGAAAGATTAACATCAAACATAGAGAATTAAATTAACTAAACATAGATACATAATGACACTTCTCCTATGATTGAACATGCAACTCTTCCTTGGCTTCCTCCTCTCCAAGATCCAGTTGCTATGAATGTTGCTCTCGGTTTGAGCACCAACACAAGGATGACAAATAAGAATAGGAGATGGTTGATTATGTGAAATCTATGGGTAAGTATGCAAGGACTTGTTGAATGTCCATAGTAACACCAGAGATAGTGATACTACTATGGCAATGGAACACAAAATCCCTTGAGATATGGAAAACCAACCTCAATATGCTTGTTAGCCGACCTCCTTTACAATGGACATGGGAGTTCTTCTTTTATAGGAAGAATGGGCTAATGGATAGTCAAGATTGAATGTCCTAAGAAGGGCTAGGATTGCTTGAGGATTCCATGATCCTCAATCCCCGTGCGCTTCCTTAAGCCTTAAAGACTTGAGAAGACATGAAGGAAGTCATTAATGGTTGAGTTGATGGGTTCGGGCATAACCTAGGGTTGGAAGAATGTGCAAGAGTTAAGTAGGGGTTAGAATAATCAAAACCCATGTGGGTTTGTTTGTAAAAGGGAGAAGGCTTGGAAGGCTTTGTAAGAGTCTTAATGGTTGATAAGTGACCATTCCTTGATGGTTTAGGAATGTGCAAACAATTAGGGGGTGATTAGGCTAATGAAAGGGGGTTTAGAAATGATTTAAGGGGAGGGTCAGTGTGCAACTTGCATTTTCTAGAAAATGCAAGAGGGTGAGAGGATTTAAATTAAATAAGATAATTATTTAATTAAATTTTATGTGTGGGAGGATAAAGAGATTTAAATAAATATCAATTTATTTAAATGTTAAAGGGGGGTTAGGATAAAATGAATTAATTAAACAAATATGTTTTGTTTATTTAATTGATAGTCACAACATGGTTCAATGAATTAAAACAAATAAATTGAATAATTTAGTCAATTAATAGAAAAACATAACTAGGGTGAATTAATTTAATTAATAGTCAAAAAAGAGGAATGATTAAATTAAATGTGAATTTAATTAATAGTTGAACAATTAATAATTAAACAAATATAAAATTCATTAAGTAGGTAGGACAAATTCAAGTGCCCATATAGGAGAGGTAGAGAGATAGGTAAATATATAAAGAGGGAGAGGGAGAAATATAGATAGAAAGAGGCGAATATAAGAAAGGGGGAGATGGAGAGATAGAACTATGAATTAATATTGGTGAGAGACACTTAGTTATGTTGTTTATCAATGTGTTGCATTTTGCATTATATTTCGAAGATGTTAACTTTTATAACACACATTAAAAAAAGTAATGAGATATTCATTACAACAAAGAATTTCCCAACAATTTTATATTTTATAATTAAGTGTCTAAAATCATTTTTTTACAACAGACACACATTTCAAATAATAAAATGAATCTATTAAAGTTATTTAACAAATGTCTTCCATTAGTCTATCAGATATCATAGTTAATTTTAGAGTTCTCTTAGCAGTGTAAGTAAATGTGATAGAATGGTTACAAAAATATAACTTTTAAATGGAAAATTTTTAAATATAGTAACTTCATTTTATAATGAACTATTTAAAACATCAAAGAAAAGTTTTATCCTATTTAAAACATCAAAGAAAAGTTTTATCACATTAAAAAACATTCAAATACAAATTTTGATTTAAATAGAACATGTAATTTGTTGTTCCATATAAACATCCATTATCTGAAAATTGAATTAATTATAGTACCATGCTTCTTACAAGTGCTAATAATGCCTATTAAAGAGACAACTCTACTTAGACACTAATATCTATTCTTGTCATTTGAGTTTATTATTCATCCAACTAGGTAAAGGCACACTCTCTTTTGGCATCTAAAGAGATGCTCATTTTTGTCTACATATCATATGACTAATCCGTCCAAATAGGACAAAACATAAACTAGCAAGTGTGGTGCTTAAGCTAGCAAACCCTTAGTTTTGAAGTACTCAACAGTATGATCATAAATTTCATCAATCCCATATTGAAAAGTGAAGCCACTCTCCACCAATTTCTTCGATGAGATGTTCACCTTGGGGGTGGAAGGCACATCTTCAATCCTAACAAAAAACAAGACAAAATGTTAAACATTGCATAACCTTGAATGAAGTGTATTAATGTAAACATGCCATAAAAGTTGGTATATACTCACTTGGTAGGAACGTTGTATTGAGGATAGCGCTTAGCCAAGTACTCTCCCAATTGTGGAACAGATGTGTTAATAGGACAACAAATATACCTACCTTGGGTATTAGGATTCTCCATAAGGAATATTTGAGCACTACAAACATCGTCCACATGTACCAAGGAAACAGATCCTGATACCATTTGCATTCCCTTTAAGCCTCCAATGAATGGGGGAATCCCTGTAAGTAGGCAAAGGGCAAGTTGACAACTGGAAGGCACTGTGGGTGTAATGGAAGGCCCCACAACTAACACAGGGATGATGGTGACCATGTCCAAGTCATGCTCCTTTACATACTGCCAAGCAGCTTGCTCGGCAAGTGTTTTGGATACTGGGTATGCCTATAAAAACAAACAAAATATATGACAATATACTCAAAAGTAATACCTAAAAGATATATTTTTGCAATGCTCTTAAAAACCCTATCAAATAAACTCAGAAGTTTAGCAACTTTAACTATAGGCAAGATTTTAAATATATTAAAACTAAAGAATATCAAGATGAATGAAAAACAAGATGACAAATAATACCTTTGTTTTAATTTAAAGAAGCTTAAGTTAATGTCATATTTAAAATTACCTTAAAAAACTATGAAAAAATAATGTATTTAGATAATGCATGTATTGAAATGGTCGATTAACCCTTAAACTAGTTTAAAAAGAGTAAGTCATTCAAAAGAAGGTAATGATTGGTGAACTCAATGATGCAAGTTATGTTAAAAGTGCAAGAATAAAGAATCGAAAAGATTTAGCCTAAAAAATAAAAGTGTATTTACACAATGCATCTATTGAAAAGTAGTGGATGATCCATTAACCTTAGAACTAATTTAAAAGGAACCAAACAGAACCAGTTACTCAAAACAAAAGAATGATCGATGAACTCAAGGATGCAAGATTATGAGCCAAACCACCATATTAAAAGTGAATGAGTGGCGAACTCAATGATACAAGATTCTGAACCAATCCACCATGCTAAAAGTTAAAAGATTAAAATACAAAAAGATTTAGCCTAAACCAAGAAATGATTTGATTAACTCAATGATGATGCAAAATTAAGCCAAACCACTTATTAAAACTGAAAATACCCTTAAAATGACAATGCTTGAGGTGACTAGGGTTTTTCTGTTTACCCAAGCAGGGGGTTTTTGGGTCTGAAGGAAATCGACATCTGTCCAGCAAGACTCGTCGATGTACTGGTTCTGCTCGGGGGAATCGTTAATGGAAACTGAGGCAGCTGACGATGTGACCACCACGCGCTTTACGGTTTTCGCCTTACTGCACGCCTTCAGAACATTCAGGGTCCCGTCGATCGCTGGGTCAATTAAATCCTTCTGCAACACACAAATTTATTTGCAGGTTACAGAAAAAATTAGGGTTAAATTTAACTTCTTGGTATATACACATATATATGTGTTTTAGATTAGATCTATTATGTTACCTGAGGATCTTTGGGGGCAAACTCGGTAGGAGTCGCCACATGGAAAACCCCGTCGCAGCCAGCGATGGCGGCGTCAAAGCTCCCGTCTTCGGACAGTTCTGCCTTGAAAAGCTTCAGCCGTTGATCGGCACCGGGAAGGCTGAGCAGATGCGCTACCTTGGCCTTGTTTTCTGTAAACATTTCAAGAAATTAGCAGTTTTTTTCAGATACCTAAAAAGAAATTGTACTGAAAATTGAAATGGATTGGGATGGGATTCGAACCTGGGTCGCGCGCTGTGGCGTGCACTATGTAGCCCTTTTCCAGCAAGAGCTTCACGAGCCAAGAGGCCATAAAACCTGCCGCTCCAGTTACGCAGACTGTCACTGGTGCAGCAGCATTGCCGTTCTCTGGTGCAGCAGCGTAGACGTTCACTGGCGTACGAGCGTTGCCGTTCAGTGGTGCTGTGGCCGCCATTGTTGGTATGTCTTCTTGCTCTCTTCAAGACTAAATTTAATGTACTGGCTAGGTAGGCAGTTGTATTAGAAATCAGTCTTCTGCTCTATGTATTTATAAACAAACAGCATCTGGTGGGGCTCCCTATTTGAAAGAAGGGTAGATGGAAGGAATTTAAGATGAAGTTTTGACAAATTTCAGGAGTAGTTGGAAGTGTGTGTAGTTGTGGCGTTTACTGATGTGGACTCAGCTTTCTGAAACAGTAAATTTGGTTTTAATTAAATTGAGGGAATAATTGATGAAGGGACGGTACAGATTCAATACTATGCTGTCACAGTCAAGCCAGAACCGTATACATAATCATGGATAACCATATGAGCATCTACCACTCTAATATTCTACCTTCAATAGCCCTTTGAATGGTTGTTAGATGAGACGCAGATAAAATATTAGGAAAAATCCACCTGGTCTGGTAGACATACAGATTCTTAAATGGATTATCCTATTTCTATCTATATTTTCCAACATTGATAACAGTAATTTATAAATGGTAATATATATTTTTTAGACTGGAAGAATGGGGAGACCCTAATGTGATCTTGTACCTACTAGAGAAACCTTTTCCAATTAAGTCAGTACCCCAACTCATAAAATATTAATTTCTATTATGTAATCAAAGCATATTTAACATGAAGATGTGGTGGATTGCTCATAGGAGTTTCTTTTCTTAGTAGGAATCCTTGCTTTCTATGAGGGTGTTGATATTAGTAGGAGTTACAATGTTCATTTCAAAAACCATTATCATGGCTTTCATGACTTCTCCATAGAGAGGATATGGGTGTATTGTGTTGACATATGATCAATCTATTGCTTCGAAGTGTGATAAAGACACTTCAACTGGCATGATAGTGGCAAGTACCCTTGACTTTCTATTGATCAAAGCCAAGAAAAAGAGAGAGAATTTTTTTGTAATTGATGAGGAAAAAACACATGATAAGAATTAAAAATGTATATTAAAAATTGTTAAACTTGATGATGGTTGTCTCTACTATTATATTAAAATATTAAAATTTTCATATCTACTAGCATACTTAAATTTAGAGAAATTTGTGTCAAAGAGTGAAAGCGGTTATTGTATTAGTTTATTATTCTACTTTAAAAAATATTATATTATTATATTACAATTAATATTAAACCATTATTATATTATGTTATTATAACTAATATTAAACTATTATTATATGATTATATTTTAATATATTTTTATTATTATATTCATTCTTATCCTTATCCTTGAGGAAAAATAGATTTTCATTACGATGACTTTTTATCATCTATGTTGACATAATTATGAACAATAATATTGAAAAATATCTCATTCATTGGTGAACATAGGTGGCCATGAAATTTAAACCTAGTTTATTATCATCATTTTTTTTGTATGTTGTATAAATAAATATTATTGAACAAATTATGCATGAAACAAAACTATCCACATCAAATATTGTCTGTATTCAAATGGTTTAAATCCTTAGAAAAGTTTATAGTATTTAACAACTAATTTGTCTACCTTAAACCTCCAATATTGTCCAAATGTTTTTAATCCTTAATAGTATCATAATATTGAACAACAAATTTGTTTGCTACATAATAATTTTCTACTACTAATTTAAATGCTTGAGAATATTTTATATTTGACAATAAATTTGTCTAATGCATAATATCTCTTATGAATTTTAAATGTAGCCTCACCATGGAAAGTTGTGGTATATATGTTTTTAAAATTTTAAAAGGTAGTGACATATGTTAGCACAACATTTTGTCAACATGTATAATAAGTGCAATTTCTTACAAATTGAACAAAAAATAGTCAAATGAGATGAGGAGAGGTACATTTTGATAGGATTTGAAATTGAGAAAAACACAATTATATGTTTTTTAATTGTGTAACAATAAAAATTCTTTTATGATCTTTTATGTTTATTTCACATGCCCAAATCAACCATCTCTTTGATGGATGGGTAATATAATTAATTAGCCATATATCCCATATTATCATTACTACTATTCTCACTAGTGAGAAAATGTCGCTCACAAAAGCCTAAAAATTTGTCTCAAATGTGTATCAGGAGGTAAGCTCAATATTCCTTCCTCGCTTGATACATCCATAAGTTATTTGTTGATCGTATTTGCAAATAGTATAAAAACAATTCTATAATTGATATTTTATTACTTAAATCCTCTTAACAACTACGCTTAAATGCTAAATTTAGCATAATTGAGGGAACCACAATGTTAAGCTAGCAAAGGATATAATATGACCAAGGTTTTCTTTGTTGTTTGTAATGTCCCCTATTAAGAGGCTACCAATTCCTAAAGAGAAAAATACATTACTATTTATTATGCTACTTTAATTGTGCAGGCACCTGAATTTGTCCTACCTAATTAAATGAATTTTATATTTGTTTAATTATTAATTGTTCAACTATTAATTAAATTCACATTTAATTAATTCATTCTTTTCTGACTAATAATTAAAATAATATTTAATTAATTCACCCTAGCTATATTCTTCTATTAATTAAATAAATTATTCAATTTATTTGATTTAATTCATTAAACCATGTTCTGACTATTAATAAAATAAACAAAACATATTTTTTTAATTAATTCATCTTATCCTAACCCCCCCTCTCACATTTAAATAAATTAATATTTATTTAAGCCCAAACCCATCAACTTAGCCATTAATCACTTCCTTCATGTCTTCTCAAGCCTTTAAGGCTTTGTCCATTTCCCTCTCATACTTGTCAACATGTGATTGCTTGAGGAAGAACTCATGGATTGAGGATCATGGAATCCTCAAGCAATCCTAGCCCTTCTTGGGACATTCCATCTTGACCATCCATTAGCCCATTTTTCCTATAAAAGGGAGCTCCCATTTTCATTGAAAAGGGGAGGTTGTGTTACACCCTATTGTGACATTACTATTTACTATTACTTGTTTTAGTTAAAATGCTTTATCACATGAATATGCTTTGAATATATATGTATTTTGATTAGGAATTAAGTGAATGATTATGTAATCAGTATGAAATATATGATGAATATATATACTTATGTTTTAATAATAGTTGACTACTGTTGTGATGTGCTAAGTTCGATGCAGGAAATGAATAAGCCTTCGGACGGGAGGAAGAGTATCACTCAAGAGAGGATTTTGGTTCAATAATCTTAATATACATGTGTAAAGCGGAAAAATCGAACCCTAGTCATTCTCCCCTCCCCAACTCCAAGGAGAGAGAAGGGAGATTCACTAGGGTTGATGGTTTTCACTTAGGAGGGACTTTACATTCAAAAGAGGGGTTGAAACCCACAAGATCCAATCCCACGCAATGCAAGATTGGATTCTAAATGAGTTTCAAGGGTTGTGATAGCAAGGCTACCCTCTTTTGTAAAGAATGTAGATAGAAAGATTGAACTAGGAATGCATGTAAAGTGAGAAAGATTCGCTTATAAACAGAGATAGGGATATGATATGAAGCTACGAACTTGGAATTAGCAGTAAAATGTCGAGACGGCACTGTCCTGCAAATTTGAGCAAAAGTTGACGGGACGATGGCACCTGGCGTGCACACGGTCCTCCGAAAAATCCGCGAAACGAAGGGGGATCTGTTCGTCTCTGCACAAGGATTCCAGATCTTCAATTTCAGCCGCGTACCTGCAACCTTGTTGTAAGGATGTTTGTATCCTTATATGCGAAGGTATAGATGTTGTTGTATGTTGTATGTTGTATGTTGTAGCATGTGATCTCCTCTTCAATGGTTGAATCCTTGTCTTGAATGCAACACTTAGCCTTGAATGGAGACTTAGAATGATCAATTGCTTGAAGGAATGTTTGAATGCTTGAATGCTTGAATATTTGAGTATCGTTTCCACGCCTTGTACACATATGTCCTTCCTCCTCAAATGGGAGAGGAAATGTAGTTTTTATACTTGTCAATTAGGGTTGATAGACTGATTTTCCTGACCTTAGGCCGACCAGGAAATGTTATTTTCCAAATTGCAAACAAAAAGGCCCGAAGTCCCATAGGAGACCGGGCCCAAAATAGGGCCAGGGACCAGGGCGCTGGGCGCCCTAGTCCTGAAGGACCAGGGCGCTGGGCGCTCTGGTCCCACCTCCCGGGATAGTAGGGTGCAAGGAAGATCAGGCCAGGGTGCTGGAAAAATGCAGTTTTTGATGTCATGAACAAGTTTCGGGGTCTCCATTCAGGTTCCGTGTTGCATCGCCATCATGAAGACCCAAATGCGGTCGAAATTGCAAGTGTCGCAATTTTAGGACGCTACATTTAGCCCCCACTTTAGCGGGAGTATAAGCGTACGCTCATACTTTCGGTAAAGTACAAGGAAACAACATTGAAAAACTTTCACCACGTCAAGGAGGCAAGATACACCAAGCCCCCAGTGGACTAAGGATCTTACGACTTCGATTGACAAAGTAAAAGGGAAGATCACGAGGGAGAACCATGACTGTCAGTAGTAAGGTTCCCTCACTATGAGTCATGCAAGAAAGATATCAAAAATTTTCAAGACAAAGCTAAATTTGTCAGGAAATTTTCAAGTATCTTGAAAAGATATGGACGGGATGTATGCCCCCTACGTTAAAGCGATCGCACGCGCCTCACCGGGGGTGATTGCTTTAAGGTAGTGATACATATAAGAAATGAGAAGGGAAAGGAGCACGTTATCGCAAGGATTTAGCCCCCAAGTGTGAGATAAGCCCAAGGATAATAGATACAAAACACAAAGCACAAGGTGACTTCGCTTTCCTCGGGGTCAGTATGCTGTATGATAATTCATGTATATCATATGTATGTATGCATAATTGTTCTTCATTCCCCAATCAAGGAAGGTCACCTAGAAGAAGGGAACACATGTGTCTTTTGAGTCAACATGAGAGAGATCGAGAGATCTCAATGTTTTGCATCGTCCTCAAGTAGACAACACTAAGGACAACAAATAGAAGAATGAGAGTAACATATAGAAGAAGTAACAAAAGAGAGGAGGAGAGAATCTGCTATGCTAATGAAACTATTCTAGCACGTCATCTACCCCCCGATCTTGCTGATCAACGTTTCGGGAGGGCAGGGAACACGCTAGAGGAGGAACATTCAACACAGCAGATGGAGCTATCACAAGATCTAAACAAGGGCTATGTTCATATCCCAAGCCACGGTGTTCTTGTCTAGGAGCTAGGATAAGTGCTTTAGAAAATGCGTTAGATAAATGGTTATCAACATCAACATATTCATATTCACTATCAGAATGAACAGGAGTAACATTTGCATCATGAATAACATTTCCATCTATATCATCATCAAGATTTATAAAAATAGGATCTTTAACTCGCACGGGATCAAGACCATCATGCATCTTATGTTTAGGAAATTTTGGCTCAATTTCCGGCTGAGGAGAAAATGGAATAATGGTTGTTGAAGATGTTTTTGGGGATTGCAAAGTTTGAGCTCTAAGACGATGCTTTCGTCGGCGTTCACGTGCAGAACGATTTTGTCTAGTCTTAGTAGGAAGTTGAGAAGATTGAGGAGGAATGTTCTCATCCTTATCACTTGGGTGTTTAGGTTGTGGTCTCTTAGGTTGAATAATAGGAGAAGAGGAAGGTCTCTTCTCTCCATAAGAGGAAGGAGGAGGAACTGCTCCATATAAGGGAGGAATATTTGGTTTTGGAAGGAGACCAAGTCCATCATGACAAGGAGGGATAGGTCTACTTTCGGGAAGTTTATTAGATATAGGCATAGTCACATCCATAGGAATGGGTAAGGAATCTTCTTGAGGAAAGACATTAGTTTTATCTTTCAAAGGAAGAACTTCCTTCTCAAGAATGATAGGAATGTCAAGTTTGGGTGTTCTAGGTTCACTTAGAGATAGGATCATATCTTTTTTCCACTTTTGATAAGATTTGAAAAGATGATCACTTCGCGGAGGAAGAGATTGGATTTGTTTAGGCCAAAAATAATCAATAGGAACGCTAGAAGTTCTTTTAGCCGGTTTAAAGAGACTATGATTGACAGTAACAACTTCACCATCATGGGGAAATTTCAAACACTTGTGAATAGGAGAAGCAATAGCTTTCATGGAAGATAGCCAAGGATAGCCAAGCTTCACACGAAATTGTTCGGAAGATGGAATAATAGCAAAGTTCACATCAAGGGATTTGTTCTGAACTTCAATAGGTAATGTAATAGAACCAATTGCAGGAGAAGAAAATGCATCAAATAATTTCACAACCACATTTGTTTCATCATAGATTACTTGATTCAATTGCAAAGTAAAAAGAAATTCTTCAGTAATGATATTAACCATACAAGAAGGATCAATGAGCACTCCACGGCAAGGTGTATTTTTTACTTTTGCAACTATATATAAAGGACCATCAGGTGCCCTGATAGTTTCACTAGAATGAAAGGTGATGGAGAGTTCTTTAGGGATTTTCTGCTGCTCTACAAAGTTAATCACATTCGGAGTCATAGACACAAGATCATCAGGTGAGACAGAGGAATCAGTAGTATCAATCGCATTAGAGGTATGAGAAGGCAATGGATCAGTGAAAATCTGAAGATTTTGGTTAGGAGGAGCTACAGATGTATTGCCTTTATCATTCACTCCAGAAACAGAGATAGTATTATTATCAATCAAATCTTGAATTTTACCCTTTAAAGCAAAACATTTTTCAGTATCATGCCCAGGTTGACGATGAAATTGACAAAAAGATTTGTTATCAAAATAGGGTGAGTTAATCTTTGCAGGATCAATTTGCCTTATAGGAGGAAGAGTAAGCACATTTTGTTCCAATAACTTATTCATAATACTATGCAATGATTCATTCAAAGGAGTAAACTTTCTTTCTTTCTTGAAAAACTTAGAAATAGGAGGCACACCTGATGCTGCATTCACATTGTTGTTGATGATGTTTTCATTGAATTTAATGGACTCTCTGTTCGGTTTAAACTTCCCAAATGGTTGTTGACTACTATCACCCTTATCACTCGGAGCCATAGGATGTGATTGTTCCATTTGACTCACAGTCAGTTGATAATTGTGAAGAGTTGCGCACAACTGTTGGAAAGAAGTAAACTCAGAAAACAGGAGTTTTTCTCTAATGTCTTTTTGTAAATTAGAAATAAAGATTCTTTGAATATCATTGTCAGGCACTGGAAAAGAAATTTGAGCATACAAATGCTTATATCTACCAATGAAATCAGTCACTTTTTCTTTAACACCTTGTTTACAATGCATTAAATCAATCAAAGTAACTTTAGGACTTATATTGTTTTGAAATTGTTGAATGAAAGCATTTGCAAGTTGTTCGAAAGAAGAAATAGAATATGAAGGCAACGAGCAATACCATTGTAGGGCTTTATCTCTTAATGTTCTAGTAAACAGTTTTGCAAGCAACCTTTGGTCATAAGCAAAATCAGTACATATTGTTTGAAAAGTCTTAACATGTGTTAGAGGATCACCCTTACCATTATAAAGTTCCAAGTGCGGAATTTCAACATGTTTAGGGGGAATAGCTCGAACAATATCAAGAGAAAGTGGGCTCGCAACATCAAATGTGGGCACACTAAACTTAGATTGATTCATAGAGGCAATTTGTTGCTGTAAAGAAGAGACAGTTTGTGCAAGATTGTTAATGGTCGCTTCAGTCGAAGAGTTCATATTAGACGTGTTAGATTGTGATGGAGGTGTTATGTTATTGAAAGAAGGTAGAGAGTAAGGTGGTGGGACACTATGATAGTTAGTCATAGGAGATGATTGGACAGGAGGAACACTACAAGGAGGAATGGAAGGGTTAAATGAATTGCCCCCTTGCGTCATGTTCATTTGTGGAGATATAATAGGAACACTCATTGAAGGAATGAATGAAGAAGTTGGATTGAATGAAGGAAGAGGGTTAATTGAAGAAGAAGGATTGCCCCCATGATTAGTGATCATAGGAGGAATGTCTTGTATTGAAGTAGTCATTATGTTTGATGTAAAAGTAGGTATACTAGCAATAGGAGTCGTCAAAGGAATAGAATGATTAACTTGAATAGGAGGCTGTGTATACCCTAAGGTTTCGGCACAACTCTTCATAGGCATCACATTTGAATCCACAATGTGTGCAATACCACGCAAAATATCAATTCCATTCTTATCACTTTGAAGCATACGTTTTAGACCCTCAATTAAAGGAAGAGCTTGACTATCAGGGTATTCTTGAGACATCCATTGTCGAAAATCGTCAAATTGGTTATCCAATTTTGAAAGTTGTTCTACAGAAACCTCATGGAGAGCAGCTTCATCATTAAGAGGATTAGAGGAATTACCCATGTCTTCGTTAAAAAGACCATTCAAATTAGGTTCCATCTCCTCAGTAATTAAACCTTGGAAGGACTTAATTCTAAGGCTTCGTCTAACGGGAATAGTGTAAGTAGGACTTATTGTTGTAAAACTCATGCACTAGAGAGAGAGAGAGAAGATTTTGAATTTTAGAGGTAGCAAATTTCAATAAAATCAGCCAATCTTCTAGATTTAAGCTGTTAAATACAATCAGGACAATCTCCCAAAATTTTAGAAAAAAAGTCAGGGACCGTGGTGCTTCGGAGTGCACACGGTCCCGGCAACTTTTTTCGAAATTTGCAGGGATGAAATTTATGATGATTTTGGAGCTAATCTGAAAAAATTGAGTGGTTTTACGATCTGTAGATAGGCCAAATTAAAGTTGCAATCTCAAAATTGAACCCTACCAAGATTGTCGAAAAATGCAAAATTTGAATTTTGAAAAAGAGAGGGAAACTGAGATTTTGAATTTTATGATTTTAGAGGGAATACCAAAAGCAATGCAAGTTTTGAAATTTGAAAATTGACTCAATTTCACGCAAAATTCAATTTTGAAAGCGGAAATCAAAATTGTTGTAATTAAGCACTTAATTTCAAAAGTCACAAATTGCAAGAATTTGAATAAAGCACTGAAATTTCGAATGAATGATAACACACTTTTCAGATTTAGGACTGTAAGAAACACAATTTTGACACAAATTTCAATTTCAACAATTTTTGAATGATTAGAAGCCTCGATCCAAGCAATCGCTAGACCAACTTTGACTGTAATTTTGAAGGTGTTAAAATTGATAAAATCAGCCAAAATTCTGGATTTTAGCAGAAAAATACAGTAAGATCTAGCTCCCGAAATTTCGGAAAAAATGTCGGGGACGATGGCGCTCGGGGTGCACACGGTCCTCGCAACTTTTTTCCAAATTTTCAGGGATGAAAGATATTGTGATTTTATTGCGGAATCCAAAGTTACAGCCGATTTGGAGATGTTTTGATTAGTGAAATTGTCGGACAAAGGTTGAATCAAGAGGGTTTCAAAAATTAGGGTTTTGACACTTAACCACTTAATTTTCAAAATTAAAGCACAAATATGAATTGACAATTTGTAATAGAAGGGCAGATCTGAAAGAAGCATTAACAATTAAACATTTCACAAGCTCAATTACTTAAAAAGAAAATTTAGGGTTTTTATGCAATTAACCTCTAAAATTTTGCAAAAGATCAAACATGGAAATGTAATCAAAGAATCCAATTTTCAGATCTAACCATGAATAATCAGAAAGGATGTTCACGTCGGGTTCACCAAAATGTAAAGCGGAAAAATCAAACCCTAGTCGTTCTCCCCTCCCCAACTCCAAGGAGAGAGAAGGGAGATTCACTAGGGTTGATGGTTTTCACTTAGGAGGGACTTTACATTCAAAAGAGGGGTTGAAACCCACAAGATCCAATCCCACGCAATGCAAGACTGGATTCTAAATGAGTTTCAAGGGTTGTGATAGCAAGGCTACCCTCTTTTGTAAAGAATGTAGATAGAAAGATTGAACTAGGAATGCATGTAAAGTGAGAAAGATTCGCTTATAAACAGAGATAGGGATATGATATGAAGCTGCGGACTTGGAATTAGCAGTAAAATGTCGAGACGGCGCTGTCCTGCAAATTTGAGCAAAAGTTGATAGGACGATGGCGCCCGGTGTGCACACGGTCCTCCGAAAAATCCGTGAAACGAAGGGGGATCTGTTCGTCTCTGCACAAGGATTCCAGATCTTCAATTTCAGCCGCGTACCTGCAACCTTGTTGTAAGGATGTTTGTATCCTTATATGCGAAGGTATAGATGTTGTTGTATGTTGTATGTTGTATGTTGTAGCATGTGATCTCCTCTTCAATGGTTGAATCCTTGTCTTGAATGTAACACTTAGCCTTGAATGGAGACTTAGAATGATCAATTGCTTGAAGGAATGTTTGAATGCTTGAATGCTTGAATGCTTGAATATTTGAGTATCGTTTCCACGCCTTGTACACATATGTCCTTCCTCCTCAAATGGGAGAGGAAATGTAGTTTTTATACTTGTCAATTAGGGTTGATAGACTGATTTTCCCGACCTTAGGCCGACCGGGAAATGTTATTTTCCAAATTGCAAACAAAAAGGCCCGAAGTCCCATAGGAGACCGGGCCCAAAATAGGGCCAGGGACCAGGGCGCTGGGCGCTCTGGTCCCACCTCCCGGGATAGCAGGGTGCAAGGAGGATCAGGCCAGGGTGCTGGAAAAATGCAGTTTTTGATGTCATGAACAAGTTTCGGGGTCTCCATTCAGGTTCCGTGTTGCATCGCCATCGTGAAGACCCAAATGCGGTCGAAATTGCAAGTGTCGCAATTTTAGGACGCTACAACATGCCTTCTTGAGCTATAACACACTCACAACCTAGTTGGTCAAGTTGGGTTAGGTTAGATTAGTTGGATTAGTGGTAAGATGCCCTTTGTCTTTTGAGTAACGTTTAGTAGGGTTTGATTTGATAGGTTTAAACCCTTGTGTTTTCATATCTATCTATTAATCGATGAATATGTGTGTGTGTGTGCGTGTCATGGGGCTAGATTGACCTGCGCGACACCGACAATCTTTTTGATACTTGTCTATGGGATCCAAGCACTTCCAAGAACTGGGACTACGCCTGTTAGCACTCCTAAGCTCCAGAACCTGCACCCACACTTGCACAACAAAGCACAATCTTGCACAACGAAAATCTTCTCACACAATGAACACAATACTGGGGCAAAGAGATAGCTTTATTGACATGAAGAAATGGCCCTTGGCTCGGTCTACAATCAATTCCAACTATGTCGTTGGTCACTACCACGAGTACTTCCCAAAGCACCTGATTACAAGTTCCCGCCCCTAGATTCACACCAACTCTTGAAACATTGGTACTGATAACACTGCACCTCGCCCCTGGCTATAGCTTCTCATGTAGACTCCAAATCCTCAAAGACCTTGTCTCCTTCAGAACTCAATCTAGCGCACCACGAACTCTCTCGTGAGCTGGTGATGACTTACCCAGTACAAGACCCAGAACCCCTCCCTGAACAGGGACTCCAAGTCACACTGCTTACTCTGCTACTTCTACTCACACCACTGCTTTGCAATCACTTTGAAAACCTTTGCTCGCTAGAATGTTGTTTTGGTCCTCCTTGGATTTCTCCACCATGAACCTTCTCTTGTAGGAAGTAAAACACACTATAGAAACATTCTCTCGTGAATGGGTGGGGTACTCTGCTTCCCCCATATAAGCTTTTCGTCCAATTCCCACACAACTGTAGTTTGGCACCAACCATTTGTCAATCACCACAACTTCCACCTACTGAGAATCGGATAGGGACTTTCACCCCAAAAGACTACCAACCTCCTCATGCTTCCCTCACTTGAGACAATAGCCCCTTACTATATGTGTGTGTGTGCGTGCGTGCACACACACATACACATAGATATATATATATGTGTGTGTGTGTGTGTGTGTGTGTGTGTGTGTGCGCGCGCGCACGCGCGCACGCACACACACACACACACATATATATACATATATGTATATATACACACACACATATCTATATATACATATATGTATACACACACAAACACATACATATATACACATGCACACATATATACATACATATCTATATATATGTGTGTGTATATATGTGTGCGTGTGTGTGTGTAGATATAATATGTTTATTAAGTTTAATATTTTGTGTGTGTGTGTCAGCTTGCATGTTGAGTTTCCACGTAGTTGTTTTGGTCTGCACCCTTAATTACCTCTAACTCTACGTGGAGGGAGGGAAGGAAAGAAGAGGGGGGACACTAACCATGGAAGGTGACACACCCTACTCCAAAGGAGGGTGGTGTGGTGGTTAAACTGCCACCTCTTCCTTTTCTCATTGCAAGGAAAGTGCTTAAGTATGCAACGCATTACACATCAACCCGTCACTTTGTGTGGTAAAATAGGAATCGGTAATTTGACCAAGCATCGACCCATTTCACAATGCTAATAAGCATAGTAAGACTTGGTTGATAGGAATGTATTAATTAGGATAGAAGTCTAAGTTGAATAGGTAATAAGTAAGTTAGTTAATTATATTTGACTAAGCATAATATTAAGGATGATTCATAGTAATATTTGATAGGGACTATTTATGTGTCAACTGTAATGCCCCGCTAAGAAACCCAAAAGGAACACACTAAAACATAGGAATAAAAGTGGAAATAATTTTTTTTTAAACATAATATATCATTAAGGTGCATTAAGTTATAACATTGCACTGATTAATTACACAAGCAAAAGACTTATCCATATTCATAAAGGGTTTCCAATGAAGATTACTTTAAAAAGAAATTGAAACCTTAAGGTTCACTTAACCACTTATGATGCAAGTTAACTATCCCTAATATGTTGCAATGCTATTCATTTAAAGAACTGAATTAGACAAGCTAAAAGTTACATACTTCATTTGATTTCATTACATACTAATGATTACATACAACCCTAAAGGAAATAACTACAAACACTGGAAAAGAGTGCAAATAATTATTTCCTTTAGGGTTTCTTGGTGGGACATTACATTGACATTGTGATTAGTAGAGAAGCCACATAGTCTTAGTGATGCCGATAAAAGGGAGATTGGTGGCAATTCAGATAGCTTAATTATAGAATTAAGTTGCTCATACTTTTGTATAAATAGAGGAACTCTCTTGGAGCATAAAGCATTCCATCTCATTTTGTCACATCTCATCTTTCCATTCCCATAATCATTTGTCATTTTGCTTATTGTTCTTATTTTCATTGTTTTTCATTAAGAGAAGGAAATAGTTAATTATTGTGAGGGAATATGATAGTTTCTATTATCGAAGGCTTGGGAATTTCTAAGCTAGTAGTGGTGAAGCTAGCGTCATTGGAGGAAGGAATCAATATTATGTAATAGCTATATTACAGGCATGAGGATTCTTCATTTCTTTTATATTGATATGTTTATGTATAGATTAAGATGTTGCATATGCTCAATTGAAGCAATGATAGAAATTACAGTGTTACTTGAAGTGCATGTATTCTTGATTGATAGGAACTTATAATCTTATGAATAGATTCATGTATGTGATTGATAAGTTAGAATTATGCTATGACGTGGTTCTTAGTAAATAGGAATGATCAAGTTGGTTAATCCTGGGGTTAAGACAATTCGGGGATGAGAATAACCTAGACTGTCATTCTATTATTAACTCATAGGATAAATATAGGTTAAGTAAAATAACCAGTTCACCAAATAGAGTAATGAAGTGGGTGAACATATGACTCTCACTCGAAGTACTGGGTGATGAATTCTTTTGCCAAAGTGATGTAGGTTGCCTCTGTCTACATTGTCGGTTCAATATGATCAAGTTTACATATTAGGTAGAGAATGCCATACATGTAGGTTGTAGCCAATGTATGATAGCTCTAGTTATGTAGGACACAACACTATGCTTATAAGGCTATATTATTGTGAGGTCACCAAATCAAACTCTTTGTCGAAGGGTCAGGCCGCTTCAGTTAGAAGAGGCACGGGGGACTGTAAAGACTTGGTTGGGTGGAAAAGCGCTTGAGTGATGCTCTTCCTCATGCAAATAGTGGTCAATATTTGAAGATGTATGCCATGAAGGACATCTGGACCACTTTGTATAACTTATGTTTTCATTAAGCTCCTAAAAGCTTATATGTTTTCAAATATTCCTAAAGTAAATAAGGATAATGTAAATGCATTCATATGTTTATGAATATGATGTTGTATATGTTTCATGATGAAATGAAAATTGAAAAGAGATTTATTTCAAATATGCATATTGTTTTGGAAAGAAAAAGGAAAATTTTTATTACTTGTATTTTGGCAGTGTATTTCTTTTGCTTGTGGGTTAAAACTTAGTGAATTGAAAGGGTGGAATTTTCCACATGTTACAGATTGGCTAGCAAGTATAAGGAGGTTGGATAGCAAATATATTGAGGTTGGCTTTGCATATCTTGAGGGATTTTGCATTCCATTGCCATAGTAGTACCACTATCTTTGGTATTGCCAAATATTAAATAAACATACACAATTTAATTCAGAAGAAATTACACTCTAGTACGTTTTTATATTGAATATTAAATTATATAAAAAAATATGATAAATTAGTTTAAATCATAGATCAAATAAATGTAGTTATTGTTGTCAAGAGACACTACACAAGTATAGATAAGTGTATGGGAGTTGTCATTGATGGCAAACCAGCATAGAGATTCTATCCGAACTATATAGATTCATCCTACCAGAAGTATGAAGTCCAATTTTGCTTAAGTCTGGAAGGTGGAACACATTATTTGACAGTATGGTAGTATTTTAAGTAGAACTTCACTTTGATTGAACATTTTTCTTTGCGGTGATATAGGTAGTTGGTTGGATGTCTGGAGTAGCTTATTCCAGAATCTTAGCCTCCGGTGTTATCTTTTGTGCATGATTGAAGATCCGATATTCGACATTTCAGGAAGAACAGTGCTATTTGGATGACTAGTGATGTAACGTATTGTGCGGAATTATTGGAATGTTTTTGGTGATTGTTTTTGTGTTCGAGGTTGTTTGGCCGACATGTGGGAAGCATGTAGTCAATTTGTTTTGCTCCGCATATGCATTGGTCATCGGATTCCGGTGACACATCTTACACGTTTCATATTTTGCAAGTGTTCCTGAAGCTGACTTGTTGGTGAGCTAAATTCATGTTACAAATATATATATAAGAGATTGAAATGTTCATTTTATATATCAGAGAGTGTGTGAGTGTTGTGTATGTATGATTGTGCGCAGTTCCGCATGCACAATTGAAAGACTTTTACTCTGGATTAAAGAAGATCAACATAACATAACAGTGAGTCTCAGAGTAGTGAGACAATTGTATTTTGTGCTTAAATTAGAACTATCCCAAGAATTTAAAGATGCTAATTTATAGTTCAATCTTGTTGTTACCTTTTGTAATTCCTTTGTAAGACAGTGAGCCTTCCGGGGTTGTAGCCCTTAATGTAATTTGAGCAGTGAGCTCTAGGGAGTGTGCCTGAATTCATGTGCATTCCTATGTAAACTTTTCACATACTTCTAACAAAGTATTATCTTGCAGTGGGTAGGATTCCCACCGTGGTTTTTCTCTTGACCGGGTTTTCCATGTACAAAATATTGGTGTTATGGTGGCACTTTTACATGTGTTTTGCTTCTTCTTATCTCTCTTATTCATTTGCATTAAATGGTTTGAAGAACTTGTTAAGAAAGTTAAAAGTTGTAGAACACTAATTCACCCCCCTCTCAGTGTTCATTGATTCCAACAATTGATATCAAAGCCTAGTTCCTCGGAAGATGCCTAACAGCTTGAGGAGAATCCAGGAAAGTGAATCAATGGATTCCGATAGTCTGAAGTAGCAACTTGTTGTAGCACTTGAGGATCTTGATCAAGCTCAAGCTGAGGTCCGGCAAGTGAAAGTAAACCTTAAAGATGCTGAGAAATTCATTGAAACATTAAAGGATCAGTTGAACAAGTCAAGGGAAAAGAGAAAGGAACTTGTTGATTAGATTAAGTAGAAAGAAAGTTAGAGCATTGATGAAGAAGCCTTGAAGGAATAGACATAAGAATGTGAGAGACTTGCTATAGCTAATACATTCCAGAAGAATGAGATGGAAGCCATTGTAATGAGATTGACAAAAGAGATTAAGGAAAGGAAGAAGAATGATGAGAAGCTATTCCCTGAAAGATAAATTTGAAGAATGTTGTAGACTTGAGAGTGAGAATGGACAACTGAAGCTTTACTTGCAAGACTCCAGACAACATGAGGAAGATCTTGAAAGACAAATTATTCTTCTTAGATATCACCTTGATGTTGCAAATGAGTACAAAGAGAAGTTTCGGGTTAGCTCAGCCAAACTTGATAAAATGCTTGCAAGTCAAAAGAATCCAAATGATACTCAAGGTCTAGAATATGAGAAAGGAGAAAGCTTTGAATCTGGTCAAAACAATCCTAAGACTCAACGACACAAGAACAAATTAAGAAAGGATCCGGTAACATAGCCTAATGCTCATAAGTTCAATGGTAACTGTTTTATTTTCAATAAATTTGGTCATATGACAAATCAATGTAGAAATAGAGCAAATCAGAATGGTTCATCTTTTACCAGTCAATATTTCAAATGCAACAAATATGGACATAAGGCAAATGTATGGAGAACTATGATGAATAACTTTTCAAATAGAAGAAATGTCAAATGTTATACATGTGGTATGTTTGGACATATTGCTAATTAATGCAGATCAAGAAGAAATCAAAGAAATTTCATAGCTAATCAGAGGAACAATGTTGGTGCTATAATTGCAACAAATCCTATCACATTGCTAAGTTTTGCAGAAGCAAAAATGCAAACAAGAAGTCTTTGGAAGACAAGAATAAGAATGCAAAGTTAGATGAGAAGGGAGTTTTACATGTGGAGGACATTAGGGTTTATAGACACTATAATATTGAGGAGGTTGGGAATACCCAAATGATAAAACTTTACACAGATCATATGATTGACAAGATGGGAAACTTAAAACTTGAATTGAAAGCGCTTGAGGAATAGGGTTTCATAGACTTTGTGAATTTTCCAGTTTTTGATGAACCTGAGTGGGTCTGATATTTCTTGAGCAGAATGCATGACGATTTCATGTGGCTTGACAAACCATACAAGATCACCAAGACAACAATCAAGGCGGTGACCTGTCTGAATTCGACTGGTGAGGTACCTGGTCTAAGACATGTGAAAAACCAAACAGTAATGGAGGTAACCGGTTCCAAATATGACAAGAGATCAATGACCATCAGTGACATAATTGAATATGATGTTAGATTTGCATCGATGGTGACAAGATACAAAGTCTATCAATCTAGCCTATCTCAATCTTATGATCCTCAATCCATTTTTGCAAGCAGTAGAGAAAATCTGGTGGTATTTCTAGTTGATAAAATCAAGAGTCTGAGTCAGGAGAAGGACAGGATTGTAGGAAGATTGGGAGAGCTAAGGAATCTAATCACTCCCCGGTTAGACACTTTACTTAGCAGTCTATAGGATGCTCACAATGCATTGAGTAAAAGTGCTCCTACAAATCTTAGGGCAGCAAAGATGCAGGCATATCTATTCAGCACCCTCATATCTATTTTGGAGAACCCGAAGAAGGGATGGGATGACCATTTGCAATCATTGAAGACTATTTTTGTAGATATCTTCAAATTTTTGTAAGTTTTAAGAACATTTTGATATGCAGATACCTACCTTTGTCATTGATGTCAAAAGGGGAGATAGTGAAGTGAAAAATGGTGTTTAGTCTCAGGGGGAGTCTGTAGAAGTCTTGCTTTTTGCAAGTTTGCAGTGTATGACATTTTTGGTTTGACACTTAGTCATTTTCACTAAGTGTTGCCATCAATGCCAAAGGGGGAGATTTTTGGCAAGAGACACTGCATAAGTATAGATAAGTGTATGGGAGTTGTCATTGATGGCAACCCAGCTCAGAGATTTCATCCAGAGTATATAGATTCATCCTACCGGAAGTATGGAGTTCAATTTCGCTTAAGTCTGGAAGGTGGAACACAATATTTGACAGTATGGGAGTATTTTGAGTAGAATTTAACTTTGGTTGTACATTTTTCTTTGTGGTGATACAGGTAGTTGGTTGGATGTTTGGACTAGCTTATTCTAGAATCTTAGCCTCCGGTGTTGTGTTTCTTGCATGATTGAAGATCTTGTATTCGACATTTTAGGAAGAACAATGCTATTTGTCCGACTAGTGATGTAAAGTATTGTGTGGAATTATTGGAATGTTTTTTTTTATTTCTTTTGTGTTCGAGGTTGCTTGGTTGACATGTGGGAAGCATGTAGTCAATTTGTTTTGGTCCGCATATGCATTGGTCATCGGATTCCGGTGACACATCTTACATGTTTCATATTTTGCAAGTGTTCTTGAAGCCAACTTGTTGGTGAGCTAAATTCATGTTGCAGATATATATAAGAGATTGAAAAGTTTATTTTATATACAAGAGAGTGTGCGAGTGTTGTGTATGTGCGATTGTGCGCAATTCCATGTGCACAATTGAAGGAATTTTACTCCAGAATAAAGCGGATCAACATAACAGAGTAGTGAGTCTTAGAGTAGTGAGACAATTGTATTTTGTGCTTAAACCAAAACTATCTCAGGCATTTATAGATGCTAATTTATAGTTCAATCTTTTTGTCACCTTTTGTAATTATTTTGTAAGGCAGTGAGCCTTCTGGGGTTGTAGCCCTTAATGTAATTTGAGCAGTGAGCTCTAGGCAATGTGCCTGAAGGCATGTGCATTCCTATGTAAACTTTTCACATACTTCTAACACATTATTATCTTGCCATGGGTAGGATTCCCACCATGGTTTTTCCCTTGATCGGGTTTCCCATGTACAAAATCTTGGTGTTATGGTGGTACTTTTGTGTGTGTTTTGCTTATGCTCATCTCTCTTATTCATTGATTCACCCCCCCTTCTCAATGTTTATTGATTCCAACAGTTATATTATTATGTAGTCAAAGTAATTTTAATAAGAAGAGGTGGTGGACTGTTATTAAGGGTTTTTTTTATTAGTAGGAATCCTTTCTTTCTACAAGGGCATTAATATATTTGTAGTCACAATATTCATTTCAAAAACCATTCTCATGGCTTTCATGACTCCTCGACACAGAGGATCAAGTACCCTCAAGTAGCTATTGATAAAAAAAACAAAAAACAAAACAAAAAAAACAAAAAACAAAAACAAAAACAAAGAAGAATTGTTCTTAAAAGAAAATTGTTGAGGATAAGCATCAAGATTAGAATAAAAAACATTTATATAAAATTGTTAAACTTGATGCAAGTTTCCTCTACTATTCTATTAAAATATTAAAAAATTCATATCTATTATGAATAATAATATTGAAAAATATCTCACTCATTGGTAAACATAGGTGACCATCAAATTTAAACTTAATTATTATTATAGCTTTTGTACATTGTACAAATGAATATGATTGAACAATTTTTGTACGAAACAAACTTATTGATGTCAAATATTGTCCTTATTCAATTTTCCAAATGTTTTAATCCTTAATAGCATCATAATATTGAACAACAAATTTGTTTGCTACACAATAATTTTCTACTACCAATTTAAATGCTTGAGAATATTTAATATTTGACAATAAATTTGTCTATTGCATAATATCTCTTATGAATTTTAAATGCAACCTCACCATGGAAAGTTGTGGTACACATGTTTTTAAAGTTTTAAAAGGTAATGACATATGTTAGCACAACATTTTGTCAACATGTATAATAAGTGCAATTTCTTACAAATTGAACAAAAATTAATCAAATGAGATGAGGAGAGGTACATTTTGATAGGATTTGAAAATGAGAAAAAATGCAATTATATGGCTTGTTTAATTGTGTAACAATAATAATTCTTTTATGATCTTTAATATTTTTTTCACATGCCCAAATCAACCATTCCTTTGATGGATGGGTAATATAATAAAATGGGCATATATCCCATATTATCGTTACTACTATTCTCATTAGTGAGAAAATGTCACTCACAAAGGCCTAAAAATTTGTCTCAAATGTGTATCATGAGGTAAGCTCAATATTCCTTCCTCACTTGATACATCCATAAGTTATTGGTTGACCGTATTTGCAAATAGTATAAAAATAATTCTATAATTGATATTTTATTACTTAATTCCCCTTAACAACTACGCTTAAATGCTAAATTTAGCATAATTGAGGGAACCACGATGTTAAGCTAGCAAAGGATATAGTACGACCAAGGCTTTCTTTGTTGTTCGTAATGTCCCCTATTAAGAGTCTGCCAATTCCTAAAGAGCAACACACATTACTACTTATTATGCTACATTAATTGTGTAGGCACCTGAATTCGTCTTACCTAATTAAATTAATTTTATATTTGTTTAATTATTAATCGTTCAACTATTAATTAAATTTCACATTTGATTAATTCATTCCTCTTTTCTGACTAGCAATTAAAATAATATTTAATTAATTCATCTTGTCCTAAACCTCCCCCCCCCTTCTCACATTTAAAAAAATAAAAAATAATAATATTTATTTAAATATCTTTATCATCCCACACATAGAATTTAATTAAATAATTATCTTATTTAATTTAAATCCCCCCACCCAGTTGCACACTAACCCTCCCCTTAATCATTTCTAAACCCCCTTTCATTAGCATGATCCCCCCTAATTGTTTGCACATTCCTAAACCATGGGATTAGGGAAGGGTCACTTCTCAACCATAAAGGCTCTTATAAATAATTCAAAGCCTTCTCCCTTTTTTAAGCAAACCCACATGGGCTTTGACTATTCTAACCCCCATTTAACTATTGTGCATTCCTCCAACCACGAGTTAAGGCCAAACCCATCAACTTAGCCAGTAATGGCTTCCTTCATGTCTTCTCAAGCCTTTAAGGCTTTGTCCATTTCCCTCTCAAGTTTTCCCTTGTTGACACTTGTCAACATGTGATTCCTTGAGGAAGAGTTCATGGATTGAGGATCATGGAATCCTCAAGCAATCCTATCCCTTCTTGAGACATTCAACCTTTACCATCCATTAACCCATTTTTCCTATATAAGGGAGCTCCCATTTCCATTGAAAAGGGGAGGCTAGCTAGCAAGTATAAGGAGGTTGACTAGCAAGTATCTTGAGGTTGGATTTGCATATCTCGAGAGATTTTGCATTCCATTGCCATAGTAGTACCACTATCTTTGGTGTTTCTATGGACATTCAACAAGTCCTTACATACTCACCCATAAATTTCACATAATCAATTGTCTCCCAATCTTCATTTTTTATCCTTGTGTTGGTGCTCAAATTCAGAGCAAAATTCATAGCAACAAGATCTTGGAAAGGAGGAGGCCAAGATAGAGATACACGTTCGATCTGGGAGAAGAATCATTATGTTTTTATAATTGCTTACTTTGATTCTCTATGTCTGACGTTTTTCTTTCTTGATCTGCTATTGAAATTGTAGTCACATAAATCTGTCCATTTTAATTAAATGAATATTTCGTATTTATTTGATTAAAAATCCACTAACCATCAATTAATTAAATTAATATTTAATTAATTCATCCCCAAACATTCTTCTATTAATTAAATAAATTATTCAATTTATTTTAATTAATTCATTAAATCAAATTCCATTCAATTAAATAAATAAAATCAATTTATTTAATTATATCCCCCTATTCCTCTTTTAAATAAATTAAATAAAACATTTATTTAAATCATTATCCCCACCCCACTTGCATTTTCCTACAAATGCAACTTGCACACATTTATTGAAATAAATGAATTTTTATTTTAAATAAAATCCTATTTTCCCTCACCCACCAAATTCACTTGCAAAATCTAATCCCCTTCTAGATTCTTCTAACCCTTTCCTAATTAGCCTAATCCATCCCCTAAATATTGTCACATTCCTAAGCAAAGGGAAGTCACTTCTCAAAGCCTAAAAGTCTTTGATAACCATTAAAGGCTTTCAACCTTCAACCACTTAAATCTTCAAAGTCTTGGATAACCTTTGAAAGCTTCCAACCTTCAACCACTTAATCCACAAAGTCTTCAAAAACCATTAATGGTTAAACCAAACCCTCCTACATGGTTAAAACATTTGTTTTGACTCAACCTCTACCCAACCCAAGGGTCTCATCAAGCCTTTAATGCTTTGACCATGATTATCTCTTAATCATTTGCACAAAGGTTTATCCTTGCATTAACTCCTAATCCAGTGGGTAATCCTAATTTAGACTTGACCCTTAGCCTTTAGATAACCATGAGGTCTTCTCAGGCCTTTAATGCCTCCAACCTCTTCTCTCAACCCAATCCTGTGTTGACACTTGTCACTATTTTATTGGTGCCAATGGTGCACATGGATCCCCCAACTTTCAAGCTTGACCCTTGATGAAACCTTTCAATCCTGGCCATCCATTGCTCCATTTTTCCTATAAATAGAGCCCATTCCTTCATAATCCAGATCTTGAAAACTTGTATGCATTTAGGCTATAGACATTTTTAGAGAGCATTTAGCATAAGCAATCTAACATCTTATCATTTTGGTTAAAATACATCATTTTAGCATTAGTATTAGCTTTTTATTTCACATTTAGAGCTATACTACAATCTCAATCCTCTATAAGCATCCATAGTGCAAAAAGCTGCTGAGAGCTACACTATTTTGGAACTTGGAGAGGAGAGGAACAAGGGAGAAGAAGCTAAAGCCATGCTAAGAGGCAGTTGGAGATGCCTCATAATCTGTGTTTTGTTTATTAGATAAATTAGCATGTCTTTTGTGTCTCTTTTGGTATGCCTTTTTAGATTAGTTTTTGATTGACTAACACTAATGTTTTGTGTGTTTTGTATTCTTTGATCATAGACTAATCTTGTGCCACTTTGCAGGGCGTCATTTGGTGAACCCGACGTGAATCGAACACACAACCTTCTGATCTTTTTTTTTGTTAACTAACATGTTTGATTGTTTAAAGTGCCACACAGGTCGCGCTTCGGCGCTATTGAACACGTTTCAGCGCTACCGACAATTTTTCTTTTAGCGCTATTGCTTTTACAATAGCGCTATTGTAAAAGTTTCGGCGCTGTTGAAATCTTTTTAGCGCTTCTGTTGTTATTCTAGCGCTATTGGAAACATTCTAGCACTTCTGCCTTTCTGTAACTTCTGTTCTTTCAGCACTATTGTTTAAATTAGCGCTTTTGTTCAACGCAGACTAGCACTATTGTATAAATTAGCGCTTCTGTAAAAACACAGACTAGCACTATTGCGACAGAGTGTTGTCCAAGTCGCCTTGTAACCGAAAAATTGAGTATCTTAGGCTTGTGGAAGCCCCCCTTGAACACCGATTTTTACTAATTTGTTTTTGTTCATGCAGGTTAACAACTCACCATAAAAATCACAAATCTGTCATTTAGTGCTTAAAAAGAACTTGAAAAACACAAAAAAATTTCATTGTTTTCTAGTTAGGACTCATCTTTCTATTGGTGCTTAAAATCAACCAAACAAAGTTCTTTTCTTGCATAAAACTACAAAACAAAAAAATTTCATTGTTTTCTAGTTAGGACTCATCTTTATTTTTGGTGTTTAAAATCAACCAAACAAAGTTCTTTTCTTGCATCAAATCTAAAAATCACAAGCCACACTTCAAATTTTGGTGCAGTTAAAAACCTACAAACCACTTGTTTTTGCAAAAAAATGATTTTTTTACTTCAAAGCAAATGTGTTTTCCATTAAGTTGACCAGGATTTTCGAATTCTAGATTACAAAACACATTTCTTTTGAAGTTAAAAAGAACACCATGGCTGTTGGAGCAACATCTCCAAATAGTTAGATCACATTTACAATGATAGATTAAAAAGAACAAGTAAATTTGGTGTTTGGCACGCTTGTGCACAAAAGTCGGTCGAGTGGTCCTACTTCTAACACACACTATCCTCTCCCTTAGCTCTCGTGGTCCTAGGTGCAAGAGAAAAGTGTTAGTAACACTCACATTTTATCTTTTTAAGAGAGGCCTGCCAAGGGATCGATACTCTTGGGAACGACCTCGAGCGGTAAATCCTTCGAGCCGCTATAGAAATCAAGTGAGAGCGAAAGCTGTAGCCTTGGGTATAGCTGTTCCTACAGTGTAACTGGCCGAAAGGACAAATGGGCCCCATCACCAGTTACAAGGCTCTTAAGTGAGTCACTGCAGAATGAACTTATGTCCAAAAACATCGAACATGACTAAACACCTTTAAGTAGTAGCCCACCTGTTCTATTGATTGAGGATATTTGAGATATAATTTAGTGCAAGAGCATAGATGGTTTTTCTCCCAAGATACTCACCATACATATTTCTTTGAGTAGAAACATAGCTTTTTGAAAAGTCACTTGTGGCTTGATAAAAGTGGTGACTCCCCCATCATAGGGATCATCTATTTGTTATGCTCGTGCAAGACTTAGTATATCACATCCTTACCTGCCACGACGGGATTCATAAGGTATTTAGTACCAAAGTCGAAGAAATATCAAGATGCGGGCTAAATTTATCACAACTGGCCATTTGACCTTAGGGATAAAGAGTGTTTGAAGTGTGTTCGTTTTACAGACCTAGTGCAAATTGAGCCGACTTCAGGCTTTGGAAATACATCTTAAAATACATCTAAAGGAAGGGTCAGAAACAAGTCCAAGGATTGGGTTGATCTAAACCCATACTCATTTGTGCCTTTGAGGCTACAATCTTGTGTTTGTGTGTTTGCTTTGTTTTCTTGTCAAAAAAAAATAAAAAATAAAAAAAATAAAAAAAATCAATCCCAAAAACAAAGTATTCATCCAACATCTGTCAACACAACCAAAAATACCAAAAAACAAAGTGCAAACAAAACAGAGTCACAACTTTTATGACCATTCTTCACATCTTGCGAAAGAAGAAGTGTCATCAGAATATCAACTTGAAAAGAAGACCATTGAGCTCAAAGGCTTTAATCAAAAGGAGGAAATTCTTCTATATCAATCGACAAATCTTTGTCTCCCATAGAGTCTTTCTACATCACATGCGTCTATACCTTCAAGGTAAAACAAACGAGTTTGATTCAGAATCATTGAACCGCAGAGCTTTTATACAATATAGAGCTCTGAGTTATCACAAAAATCAAGGAGGAAAGATTAATCCCAACTTCTTCCCAAACATCTGCATCACCTACAACATAGCTCAAGAAATACCTCCAACACCTGAAAGGGAAGAGGTAGAGTTTGTCCCATTTATAACACAAAGTTTTTATTGAAGTTGAAAACATTTTCATCCATCATCTCACTCATACATCATCACTTCATCATCAATCCGTCCCAACTCTCAAAACATTAAGAGGTTCTTGTCCCAAGTTCTCTTTTAGATATTGCTTGAAATCAAACACATCACATCACTTTTTAGATTGTTTCTACATCTAGGATAAGCTCATCCTAAGAGACACATCTATGCAGGTTAAAACTAGTTCATGAGTGAATCCTCTCATTACTAGGTAGTTAAATCTGTAACACATCTCAGATTTCTCTACACCTTATCACATCAAATCTTCTCAAACAAAACAAGCAATTCAAAGAAGGAATTTCGGTAACATCTACCTTAAAAGTGCTAGAGATCCACATGCAACACAATTCACCAACCATCAATCTTTCATTTCACCAAAAACTCATCATCATTTTCACACAACTTCAACAAAGACTCATAAACAAAATGGCTCAAACCCGATCACAGTCGAGACAACGAGAAATAGAAAGAGAAGAGGAAGAAGAGGAAAATATCAATGAATTTCAAGAAGCACTTGGAGGAAATGCAGATGACGAAAACCCAAGTACTCCCACTCCTGCAACAATAGAAAGGGCTCAGCATAACCCTCTCTTTAACAGACTTTTTGACGAAATACTCAGGAGCAATGTGGATGCTCACTTCTTAAGACTTGCTCAAGAAGGAGCCAAACTCCCCTCAGACTTTGATCTTGCCCAATTAAGACAAGCATCAGAAAGACAAAGCCGCCATGAGGAGGAAAGGTGTAGAGATCCCATCAGATATAACATTCCTCGAGGTAACCCACCACCTCCTCCTCCAAATGAAATGGAGATGTTGTGGCAACAAGTCGAGAATCTCGCCCAACAACTTCATAGTGGTGTCAAGATTAACCAATTCTCACTCAATGACATCTGTCCCTATCCTTTTGATAGGAATCTTTATATGCCACCCTTTCCACGCGGGTTTGAAACACCAAAATTTGAAAAATATAGAGGAAAGGGGGATCCCCGTGATCATGTCCGAGAATTTCATTCCGCTTGTCTTGAAGTGGCATATGAAGACACCTACCTAATGCGCCTTTTTCCCCAAAGCTTGGGAGGAACAACCACATCATGGTTTTCCCGACTATCAGGTGGCATTAGAACATTTGAGGAACTCATCCAGAAGTTCCTATCTCATTACTCTTATAATATTGAACGCGACATCACCATGGCTGATCTATGCAACACCAAACAAAAACCAGGTGAATTATTCTCAGTATTCCTGCAACGATGGCGCCAAATGTCTAGCAGACGTTCTCTTTAGTTACTTGAACGAGAACTACTGGAAATTTTCATTTCCAACTTAAACGAAGAAATGGAATTTCACCTGGATGTCAAAGACACGGATTCTTTTAACGATATGATCACCAAAGGTATAAAATGTGAAAGGGCACTCATCAAGAAAGGACTCATCAAAATCTTTAATGAACCAAAAGATGGTCCTCGCCCGCGCTTCAATAGTGATAAACTGAACTTCTAGAACAAAAACAAGAATATCATCAACGATGGGGTTGTGGATGCTCGAACTATCCAAAATGCACAACCTGTGGTTCGGTTTGCAGGACAAAATCCTCCACCTCAGAATAACACAAATGTTCCTTCCAATCAAGGTCGTATCACGTCTCATGATGAACCAAGACCTCGTCAGCAAAAACAAAAACGAACATACACTCCCTTAGGGGAACCCATTGAAACAGTGTTGCGACAACTCCTCTCTTAAAATTTGGTCACTCTACCTAAGCTATCAAACTATGAGCCTCAAGTCAAACCAGCATGGTGGAGAGATACTAATCACTGTGAATTCCATCAAGGAAGAGGACACAAGACAAGTAATTGTCACCGATTGAAAGATCTCATTCAGGATCTTATTGATCGAGGAGAAATTGAAATTGAAGGACATGACCCAAAAACAACCAATAATGATCATCTGATGTTCAAAAATCCACTTCCATCACAAGATCAAAGGGATCCTTCCACTTCCAGGCAAGGCACTGATACCACTGATTATACATAGGCTGCGTATAACTACACTGTAAATCACCTGTATGATGCCAGTGAACAAATTGCAACTATCACCTTCAAAAATCCCACCTCAAATTGCAATGTTGTTACACGTCGTAGCAAGGTCACCATCAAGGCAGCTCCACAAGGCACCACCTCCGTCCCAAAGCAGTACAATCTTGTGGAACAATTAGACAAAACCCCTGCACTTATATCCATTTTGGAGCTTTTGCGTCTGTCACCCTCTCATAAAACTATCTTGGATCAAGCACTCCAAGAAGCATCATTCCCTGCAAATCTAAATACGGACCAATTTCAAGCCATGGTTGGAAATCTAAAGTCATCACCTTGTCTCACTTTTTCCGAAAGTGACAACTCTTCTTTCCAACAACCTCATAATGCTTCGCTACACATTGAAGGCTTTATCAACCAACACAGGATCAAGCGAGTCTTGATCGATAATGGAGCAGGCCTAAACATTTGCACACTATAGTTGGTCACAGCATTGGGATATGCAATAGAATCAGTGGATCCTCGCAAGAAGATCACCATCAAGGCCAGAGCGTTCATCCAAAGGAGCTGTGGTACTACCAATCCGAGTCGGTCCTGTGGTAAAGCACATAATTTGTCAGGTTCTGGACCTTCCTCTGCCATATAATCTATTGTTAGGAAGACCTTGATACATGCCATGCAAGCCGTTCCATCTACCTACCATCAATGTATCAAGTTCCCACATAATGGTACAGAGATCACAATCCTGGGCGATGCAAATCCCTTTGCATATTGCCATAATATCAGCCATCAACCAGAGATTACCGTTCCTAATAATAGAGAAGCCATTTCTTCCACATCATATATAAATCCCGCCTCTCTTACCAGTTCAAACATCACTATGCCCAAGCAAGAAAATCTTAAGATGAAGATTGCAGAGGAAGGTCCTGGGGAATACAACTTGAGTCAGCTCTTTTGTGTGGGACAAATGCCCACTTCTCCTAGAACTCATGGTAAACCACAGCAGTTACTCCAGCAACCACTAAACATACCAGCATGTACTTTGACACCTTTCGTTCTTGGAAAGAGTCAAGAGGAAGAAACACAAGATGAGGACCTGGCGGAATGGATCTATAAAGATCCCATCACCACTGACATACCGCGAGTTACACTTCCTATGGATCAGTATGGCAAAGGTCTCCTCATTATGCAACGAATGGGGTATGATGGTCAGAGTGCTTTGGGATATTGCAAACAAGGGCGACACGAACCTCTGCTACCGGAATTCAAGCCCAAAGGTAATACAGGCCTTGGCTTTGAAAAAGAGATCCTTCCTAAACTCAGATTCAAAGGAAAACCCAGCAAACCATTTTGCCCACCTACTGCAAAGAGGACACCTTTCATAATCAAAGCACCATCAAGCACTATCCCCACTGCCCCATCGAGGCTCACAACTCCACCATCACCAATGTCACTCATCCCAGCAAACGAACTCGTAACTCCATCAACGGCACCATTAGCAGCAGCAACTGTATCAGAACCCGCAGCAACATCTATGGCATCAGTAGTTCTAGCAGAAGTCACTGAGTCAACACTGCCGATACTTCCAGTAACAAATCCTTTCATCCCTATCAAACTTCCTGCCACATCGATTACTACAAAGATACATAAACCAATCACACCTGCCGTGTTTAACTCTAAAGACATCCCAGTATGGTATAGCAATCGGATGCTGGAAAGTGATTCAGAGACCGACTCACATGAGTGGGAATTTGATTCTGTACAGCTTAATACTTCAGATGAGGAAGACACATCACCACCTCCGCCAAGCAAAGACATACCTGTTTATGGAGAAGCACAGATACAGACCACTTGGGTTCCTGAGTTGGAAACGTCTTCCACAGACCCTACGTCTCATCCTACACCTGATTCTGACATGGAAAGTACCATCAACGACCTTCACCACACTATCTTAACCCTCACTGATACCTCTAATGAACTTAACCTAGTCAATGAAGTAATGCCCATTGTCCACCCTGAACTCATCGAATGGAACCAACCAAATCCCCCATGTCTTGACTTCTTCCAAAACGATGAGGCTATCATTGACTTTTTGGAATTAAGGGATAACCTACCAAGCGGGGATCACAAAGCTGGATTTGCAATTGAACTTAATAGCGCAGCATACTTCGGGGCGGATGCCAAACCTTTCAGCTGCAAAAATATAACAATAAAACATGGATCTTTCAGTGAAAACCACACTGTGGCACTGTTTGATCCGACAAAAGTAAAAAGAAAGAGCGTATCCAATGGTGAAAACCTCTCTGAGGCGCTTAAGGATGAAGGGTTTGACATTCTCCCTGCTAGTACACAACAGGAACGATCCACGATTCTTATCGAGGAAACCAATGAATACAATGTGGGGACTCCTGAAAATCCTCATATCATACATCTGGCATCTCTTCTCACTCCAGAGGAACAACCTAAATTTATAGAGTTCTTCCAGAAGCGTCAGATCAACTTCGCATGGTCATATGCAGACATGCCTGGGCTTGATCCTGATTTAGTCATGCATCACCTCACCGTAGCAGAAGGAGCCAAACCTGTCAAGCAGAAGCTTCGTAAGATGCATCCTCAGATTGCAGTTCTAGTCAAAACAGAACTCAAGAAACTCCTAGATGTTGGTTTCATTAGGCCAATTGATTATGCAGAATGGATCTCCAACATCGTGCCAGTTGGCAAACCAAAAGGGGGCATCCGTATTTGTACCGACTTCAGAGATCTAAATAAGGCTTGTCCTAAGGATGATTTCCCCCTGCCAAATATCGACATCATAGTGGATCTAACAGCAGGACATGCCATGCTTTCACTCATGGATGGTTTTTCCGGCTACAATCAAATAAAGATCGCGCCCGAAGATCAACATAAGACAACCTTCACATGTCCATGGGGCACATACTACTGGAATGTAATGCCTTTCGGTCTAAAGAATGCAGGAGCAACCTATCAAAGAGCAATGACCACCATCTTCCATGACATGATGCATACCATGATGGAAGATTATGTGGATGACTTACTAGCAAAATCACTCACCAGAGAAGGACATCTCCACATCTTAGATAAAATCTTTGATAGACTGGAACAATACCATGTTTGACTCAACCCAAAGAAATGTGTCTTTGGAGTAACCTCCAGGAAGCTTCTAGGATACATTGTCTCTAGCAAAGGTATTGAGGTCGATCCAACAAAGGTTAAGGCAATCATGGACATGCCACCTCCAAAGAATATCAGTCAGCTAAGGACATTACAAGGGCGACTTCAATCCATCCGAAGATTCATTGCACAATTGGCTGATAAGTGTCACCCATTTACACATCTGCTACACAAGAACATCCGCTTTCAGTGGGATGCCCGATGCCAACAAGCATTTCAGACGCTTAAAAAATATCTCATGAATCCACCATTGCTGATGCCACCAGATCCAAGTAGACCGTTGTTACTCTATATCTCAGCAACCAATACAGCATTGGGTGTACTACTGGCACAACATAATGCAGAAGGAAAAGAGTGTGTTGTTTACTACATCTCTCGCACACTGGTAGGCTATGAACTCAATTACACACCTATTGAGCGAGCTTGCCTAGCAGTAATCTTAGCAGCCACTAAACTGAGGCACTATCTGCTAACACACAAGGTACAACTCATTGCAAAGATTGATCCACTCAAGTATTTACTCAGCAAAGCAGCATTGACAAGTCGCTTGGCCAAATGGGTGATGATTCTAAGTGAATTTGACATTGAGTACGTGGACCGAAAGGCTATCAAAGGTCAAGTTATTGCAGATCAGTTGGCCAATGCACCACTCACAGGTGATCATCCTCTTATTTCCAATTTTCCAGATGAAGAGATATTCATGATCACAACAGCACAACCATGGAAACTATATTTTGATGGGTCATACACTAGGCACGGCTCGGGGGCAGGCATTCTGTTTATCACACCTCAAGGTGATAGCATCCCGAAGTCTTACAGGCTCACATTTCCATGCACAAACAATATAGCTGAGTATGAGGCCTTGATCACAGGACTCAGGTTAGCCGTACAATGGAAATTACAAGAACTGCAAGTATATGGCGATTCCCAACTAGTCATTTGACAAGCAATAGATGAATATCAGACCAAGGATGATAAACTCATGCCATATAAGCAAATGGTGGACACTTTAAAGACATCATTTACTACTATCACTTTTGAGCAGATACCAAGAGATCAGAATCGAGCTGCTGACGCTATGGCTACCATCGCATCTCTCCTAGATCTTCCACATAATTCAACACGCTACGAGTTCTTGGTAGAACAGCTTTGGATCCCCGCTCATGATATCCCCGAATCCGAAATGATATGTCACCTTGTTGGTTCCGAATCCCCATGGTATGGTGAGTTCTACACCTATCTTCGCGATCATACCCTTCCCCCCAACCAATCAAATAACCAACGTAAAACCTTCATTCGCCAAACTGCTCGATATACCATTATTGCCGAAACCCTATACCGACGCGGTCTTGATGGTACTCTCCTTCGATGTCTGGAACAAGGTGAGATAACAAAGGCTTTGGAAGAGGTACATGAAGGAATTTGCGGGACTCATTCAAGTGGTCCATCACTAGCCAAAAAAATCATGCGAGCTGGATACTATTGGCCATCTATGGAAAAGGATTCCTACTACTTTGTCAGAAAATGCAAGAAATGTCAAGTTCACAGCGATCTGATACATGCACCAGCCCAAGAACTGCAACCAATCACAACACCATGGCCTTTTTGTCAATGGGGCCTCGACCTTGTGGGTAAGATTTCACAAAGTGGATCGAAGCTGTTCCACTTACCCAAGTCACCGGCAAGCAGATCGCCTCATTCATCCTCAACTACATCATCTGCCGGTATGGTGTACCCATGTCCATTGTCACAGATAACGGTCTTCCTTTCAAAAATCAGGATGTCCGTGAACTTTGTGAGAAATTTCATATCCAACACCGCTTTTCCACCCCCTATTACCCACAAGGCAATGGTCAGGCTGAAGCATCCAATAAAAACATATTAAGGATCCTCAAGAAAACAGTCAATGATGCCGGTCGTGATTGGCATGTTTAATTGAATCCAGCGCTATGGGCATATCGAACCAGCATTCGAACCCCTACAGGTGCAACTCCTTATTCATTGGTCTATGGTGCAAAAACTATCTTGCCTATTGAGGTCGAGATACCATCATTACGGGTTTCCTTGCACAATCTCATCGATGATGAAGCCTACAGAGTATCTCATCTTCAGGACTTGGAGCTACTTGATGAGAAGCGACAAGCTGCATACAACCATCTCAAAGCCTATCAGCAGCGCATGAGCAGAAGCTACAATCACCGAGTTGGACCTCGTACATTTGAGGTAGGTGATCTTGTTCTACGAGAGAATCCTCGCAACCAACCAAACAGAGAACATCAGGGCAAGTTTGAATCAAACTGGCTGGGCCCATATGTTGTCACTGCTGTGTTCGGGTCTAGGGCATATCAGTTGGCTACATCAGAAGGAGAACCGCTTGCAGATCCAATCAACAACATGCACCTCAAACGGTTTTATACCTAAGCTGTACAGAGCATCAGGCTCCCCTACATACCAGAAAATACCAAAAACATTCAGAAAAATGTCCTGAAGAAAATACAAAAACATTCAAAAAAGTAAAGAAAAATCATGCATCCAAACGGTGAACAACCACTCTGGTGGCACCTTGGGTAAGTACGGTGGTGAAAACCTGGCAAACAGGCGCCACTCGTAAAGGCTATGGCTCCATTGTCTTTCAAACTTGTTGCGATCACATCTACTTCATACATACATCCATCCATCCGAAAACCATGGCTTGTTATTTCTCTGCAATTATAATAAATACTTCATGCATCTTGCATCCCGCTTTGTCATAGTCATGTCTACACTTGGGGGCAATGCCTTTAAAAATCTAGTTGATGGAAGTGGATTCTACATTGTCTTGTGATTCATTAGGTTCAACATTCAAACAATCATCAAAAATACCAAAAACATTCAAAACAATACAAAATCCAAAAATATCAAAAAACATCGAAAATTACACAAAAACATGGCAAACACCTTGTACATACCCATCCATGCAGATACCAAAATAAACATTGACAAAATACTCACACAATGACCATTTACCAATCAACCACACAATCCACATCAACACTCAAAAACTGTCTTCAACAAGGATGCATCCTTCCTTACCAAAACAAAGACAAGATGAAGTTTTCTTTGACAAGAAAATTATGTTAAGCTATCAAATACTTGGTTGATTTGTGAGTACAATCGTTTGTTTATCTGTATCGGCATCTTTCAGCATTGTTTTGTATCGTTTGCACATTATTTCCGATGAAGTTCTAGGGCATATACTAATGGTGTCTACGTGGGAAGTTCACTAAGCTACGTGATCTTATGCAAAATGCAGTCATAGATCACTACGGCTTGCTGACTACAGCGTATACCTCGACCATATGAGCATGAACCATTACCAAGGATCCTTATTCTTTATTCTTTATGTATATACTATTTGTTTGCAGGTACAATGCTCTTCCTTTGGTTCCTCCTACCTCCTCCAAACTGGATAAAGGTTTTATCTCTTAGTACGGTATGCACTTGTCTCAGGATATGATCAGCCTAAGATCAAGGAGGACGATCCAAGTCATGCATGAAAGGAGATAATCCTTGTCTGTTCCGCAAGCAATACTCTGGTTGACTTGATCCCTTATATCAAGTCGCTTGTATTAACTTGCTATATAAAAATCCATGAAAGGAATACTCAGGTCCTCTTGAATCATTATGTCAAGTTGCTTGTATTCTCTTCCAACATTTTAAAGCTCAATGATGAAAATAGAGCACTATGGATCGTCATTTCATCTCATCTGTTTATATATTGCATTCCGTTGCATATCACCCATCCGTTCACTTATTCATATAGAGGTTTTATATGCAAAAATGAGAAAATTAAGCTGGTCTTGGATACAATCACGATCGAGTACTCTGATACATCATCAATGCATCATGCAAAGTCTTACAAACCTTGCATTCCTCATGATCATATCATCCTCACATTTAGTTGCATCTTGCATTAAACATTTAGTTGCATTTTGCATTAAAAATTTATGTCATTTTTTTAACTTTGCATATAGTTCATTTTCTTGCCATTTAGTTTTCGTTAATCATTTTGTAGCATTGCATCAATCATAAACAATTAGATTCATTCATGGGATTCAATTGTCTTTGATTGTTTTAAATCATTTAATAAGGTATTCATATAGTGTCGATTATCCATCATCATTTTTATTATCCTTTATCATTTGTTATTGTATACATTCATCCATTCATTCAGTAAAACGGTGCATTCGTTCATCCATTCCCTAAGTATCTTATTATGCTTATTTTTTTTAGGATCCATTCGCATGGCATTCATTATATTCCTTTTAATTGCATTACGGTGCAGTTATTAGAATCCCATTATCATTTATACTTAAATCATATTTAAAGCATTTAGAATCATAAAATCCATTTGTTTATAAAACATTGGTTCTTAACATATTATATCCATTATGCATATGCATTCATTTAACACATTATCATATAAACATTTGTACTTTGCATTTTGTTTATCCATATTGCATTCATTTGACAAACATCTAGATGCATATTCATACATAACATCATTCATTCAAACCATTACATTTACATCATCGCATAAATTATCATTACATAGGAAACATCAAAAACCTGTTCATAAATCATCATAAGCATACATCATCCTCATGGCATTACATACATAAAGCATTGCATCAAACAAATCAAAACCATACATATATAAACCTGCATTCATATGTCAGTATCCAACATCATACATCATCATAAAAACATGCATATAGGAAACATCTCATCCAATGCATACATATACACATATCCATCTAAGCAATAAATCATCATCATGCATAAACATCCATACATAACTCAAATGCATATCATCAAAATCTGGGATCTCCTCATATATATCATCTCATATATCAGAGTACAATGACGTCTACAAAAAAATCGGCTACCAAAAGCCATCCAAGATACAGTCCATAAATAAACAAAGATACAATATATGTATGCAAAAATGCTCTCTCAAATGCCACTCTGGCCAGATGCTGTACCACCACCACCACCTCTACCTGCTCCACCACTGGTGCCTGCACCACCTGATCCATCTCTCCGTGGAGGCCTCATCGAACCCCCACTCCCTACTACATCCCCTAATCTCTCCTGCCGTAGAGGACCCATCACACCCCCACTACTCTGTACCCTCTGCGATCGTTCTGATCTGGCCTGCCGCATCTGCGAATAGCTGAGAGCTCGTTGGCTAACTGGTACAACCTGCTCATATAAGCCCCGCCAGTAATCTATCTCCGCCTGCGCTCGCCGCATCTCCCTCATCACCTCCCCTGTAGGACCCTATGCTCCTACTCCCATCTGAACCCTCTCCTGCAGCTCGGCAAATCTCTCCACCATAGTATCTCTCTCCCGCAGCACCATCGTCAGCTTTGACTCACGTGCAAATAGCTGCACATCCCTGGCTGCCACCTCCTCCTCTAATCTCTCTATCCGGGTCTACAAATAAACTATCATATGATCCCGCAGATCTCCAGCAATACCCTCTCCTCTATCCATCGGGATCTCTCTCTCCATCCCCCTACCACTCAGCTGCACTCCTCCCTGCATCAAAGGTCCCTGTGATATCTGCAGTGGTAGTCCACCTCTCCCTCTCCGCTGCCTCGGCATCCCCAATCCTCCTCCTCCTCCGCCACCTCCATCTCCTCCTCCTCCTCCTCCGCCATCTCCATCTCCTCCCCCACCTCCTCCTCCTCCTCCTCCTCCTCGACCTCCTGCTCTCCGTCTCCGTCCCCTCTCATCCTCAAATGCTGGGATCAGCTCTGCCGGGTCTGATATCCGTTGGATCGGGTGTGTCACTCGGTACTGTGTATACTCCTCTGTAACCCCTGCATCAACGACCCTCAGTCGTAAGTCCCATGGCCTCGCCTGCAATGTCTGAAACTCTGCTAGTGCCTGATCATAAGGTAGTACTGGACCCCATGCATACCGCTCCCGAATCACCCGTGCATACTCCCCTGATCCACTAGGCAGTCCCTGCTGCCGTCCAAACTGCCTCATCACTCTCCCCGGCACCTGTCTCTCCACATGATATGAGGTCCTCCCAATGAGGAATCGGGTCATGAACACATACGGCAGTGCCTCTGCATCATCCTCCCATGGCTCACACTCCAAGTATGGCCACCATATCACCGCATCTAAGTCATCCAATGCCCGCCGCCACCACTCTACCTTCCCCAAGTGGGGCTGACTCATCATGCCACTGTACATAAACATATATGGCTGGTCCACGACTCAGAATCTGAGACTCACTGGTCGAGTCATTGGTAGGTGCTCTCATGCCCAAACATGTAGCAGCGTCATGCCCACTGCTAGAGAACCCCTTCCTCGGTACACTACCTCGTGGAGCTCCTGATACATGTGCGCCAGCACGCACGACCCCCATGCAAATCGGGTCCCCTCGGCCATCATCATCTCTATCACCTGTCCCCATCCCACTGCCAATCTATGTGACCGCCTGTCTGGACACAGAAGTCCTCCCACAATCTCTGACAACACTACTGGAAGGGGCTCATATAGTGCCGCTATATCCTCCCATGCAATCGAGCCATCGTCAATATATACATCCTCATCAAAAATCCTCTGACATGAAAGCGTCCCCCAGGATCTGTCATATGTGACTAGCTCTCCTCGAATCGGAATCCGAAGGATGCGCCACACGTCCTCCAAGGTCACAGTCATCTCTCCCTGTGCCAAATGAAATGTGCACGTCTCACTGTGCCATCGCTCTGCCAATGCTGTAATTAGGTCGTGATTCATCCGAATCACGGGCATGTGCATCACCTCATAGAGGCCAGTAGTTGCAATACAATCTATCTCCACCTGCGTTAATCGGTCCCGCAACCCCTGTGTCGCAGGATGACGCTTGCGTAACTGCAACACGCGTAGATCCTCCTGCACATCGACATTCATCAATCACCATCAGTTGTTTTATTTTCAAACTTTCTTAAGTTTAAACCTAGACTATCATCAGCTACTTTGATCAAGTATCTTCGGGTCTCAACAGGTAAGCAATCATGGCCACCTAGACTTCAACAGGCATTTATCCTAACAAATGACCTAAGTCTCATCGGGCTGCTATGGTTCAAAACAACTCCCACTTCACCTCGCCATCCATCAATCATTGACATCAGGAGATTTATTTTGTCCAACACTGGGGCATCTCTTTATCCTAAGGCAAAAGCGCTATTTTATCCACAAAAGCGCTATTTTTAACAATAGCGCTACAACCCTGGCAAAAGCGCTCAAAAAGCTACACAAAAGCGCTACAAAAACAACAGCGCTAAACCAGCCATACAATAGCGCTATTTAACATCAATAGCACTCAATTAACCATACAATAGCGCTACTTAGTCCAAAGTGCTAAAACATGCATACAGTAGCGCTAATAAAACCAAAAGCGCTCAAACAAGAGCACAATAGCGCCATTGCGGCACAATAGCGCTAGTTTATGGAGCAAAAGCGCCAAAACCAAAGTTCCAGCGCTCTTGCTCCGACTTGACTTGGACTCGACTAAAAACCTATCAAAAATGCATGAAAATTGAGTTTCCGAATTTGCGTACCGCTGGTCCGTAGTCATCTGGGCGTTGGAACCGTCGGACTCGCTCGAATCTATGCTCGGTGATCGGAATCGGCATAATAGCTCCTCCTTGCTCCTCCAAATGTCACTATAAGAGCTCTCGTTTTCAACTGGTCGCGGTCACAAATGATCCTGTTTTCACCCCTTTCACCCCATTTATACCCTTCGTGGTCACCGTAACTTCACTCCGCTCATCACCGTGGTCCCTGTGAACTTCCCGAGCCCCCCATTTCTCCATGTTTCTCCTGTTTTCTTCTA
Source organism: Cryptomeria japonica (assembly GCF_030272615.1). Classification (NCBI taxonomy): domain Eukaryota; kingdom Viridiplantae; phylum Streptophyta; class Pinopsida; order Cupressales; family Cupressaceae; genus Cryptomeria; species Cryptomeria japonica. Next base: position 579,618,481 of record NC_081410.1, on the reverse strand, counting down.
TTTTTCACCCGTATGCCTAACTTCTTCTCTTCTACCACCCTGCCAATTTTCGTTCTTTTTCGAGAGATCGCCCGATTTTTCAAAAAATTTCGGCCCATCTCTCGAGGGGGCATACCACCCATTAAATTTACATTTTATGGGGCATTTCTTCACACCTATTTTTTTCTTTCTTTGAAACGACGCGATAAACCGCACCGTCTCAAAGAGGGGCAAATGTAGTCACATAAATCTGTCCATTTTAATTAAATGAATATTTCGTATTTATTTGATTAAAAATCCACTAACCATCAATTAATTAAATTAATATTTAATTAATTCATCCCCAAACATTCTTCTATTAATTAAATAAATTATTCAATTTATTTTAATTAATTCATTAAATCAAATTCCATTCAATTAAATAAATAAAATCAATTTATTTAATTATATCCCCCTATTCCTCTTTTAAATAAATTAAATAAAACATTTATTTAAATCATTATCCCCACCCCACTTGCATTTTCCTACAAATGCAACTTGCACACATTTATTGAAATAAATGAATTTTTATTTTAAATAAAATCCTATTTTCCCTCACCCACCAAATTCACTTGCAAAATCTAATCCCCTTCTAGATTCTTCTAACCCTTTCCTAATTAGCTTAATCCATCCCCTAAATATTGTCACATTCCTAAGCAAAGGGAAGTCACTTCTCAAAGCCTAAAAGTCTTTGATAACCATTAAAGGCTTTCAACCTTCAACCACTTAAATCTTCAAAGTCTTGGATAACCTTTGAAAGCTTCCAACCTTCAACCACTTAATCCACAAAGTCTTCAAAAACCATTAATGGTTAAACCAAACCCTCCTACATGGTTAAAACATTTGTTTTGACTCAACCTCTACCCAACCCAAGGGTCTCATCAAGCCTTTAATGCTTTGACCATGATTATCTCTTAATCATTTGCACAAAGGTTTATCCTTGCATTAACTCCTAATCCAGTGGGTAATCCTAATTTAGACTTGACCCTTAGCCTTTAGATAACCATGAGGTCTTCTCAGGCCTTTAATGCCTCCAACCTCTTCTCTCAACCCAATCCTGTGTTGACACTTGTCACTATTTTATTGGTGCCAATGGTGCACATGGATCCCCCAACTTTCAAGCTTGACCCTTGATTAAACCTTTCAATCCTGGCCATCCATTGCTCCATTTTTCCTATAAATAGAGCCCATTCCTTCATAATCTAGATCCTGAAAACTTGTATGCATTTAGGCTATAGACATTTTTAGAGAGCATTTAGCATAAGCAATCTAACATCTTATCATTTTGGTTAAAATATATTATTTTAGCATTAGTATTAGCTTTTTATTTCACATTTAGAGCTATACTACAATCTCAATCATCCATAAGCATCCATAGTGCAAAAAGCTCCTGAGAGCTACACTATTTTGGAACTTGGAGAGGAGAGGAACAAGGGAGAAGAAGCTAAAGCCATGCTAAGAGGCAGTTGGAGATGCCTCATAATCTGTGTTTTGTTTATTAGATAAATTAGCATGTCTTTTGTGTCTCTTTTGGTATGCCTTTTTAGATTAGTTTTTGATTGACTAACACTAATGTTTTGTGTGTTTTGTATTCTTTGATCATAGACTAATCTTGTGCCACTTTGCAGGGCGTCAGAAATGGTTTGAATTCGTGTTGCTATGGTTGAGCTCATTATTAGAATGAGTTCATGTTGATTTCTAACATCTCCATTTTCCTTAGCATCTTTTTGGCATGCTCAGTGGGACATTCTACTTTCATGACTCCATGAGACGACTTGTAGGGAGAAACTACGAGTTTTTGTGAAGATAAGTTTTGTACCTATCAACTATCTGTTGGCATTTCAATAAGGATATTGAGAAGGTTGTTGATGATTATGGATATAACTGATTAAGGATGATTTACTGTCTTAATATTATTATTTTGTCATTGATGTCAAGATATTGATTTTCTAAATTAGTATGATGTTGCCATATCTTGAGAAGTATGATTTGATGAGTATAAAGGTGTCGGTAAAAGACATAGAAAGAATATGATGAATAAGGGGATGAATAAGTTATTCAATGGGCAACTATTACCGAGTTAGACAATGATGAGATCATGATGTTTAGATTGTTTTGATACCATACATATGTTATTTATTGTAAGGTTAATACTATACTATGTTACCGAGCAAAGAACCTAGTTGGTAAACCCTAAGGTTATCGCTATCGGTTAATGAAGACAAAGTGTCTACCAAGTAAAGTTTAGTATTTACTGAGTTGTAACCGAGCTGTAATAGAATGCATCAAATGGTTACATGCGTTATTTAATGAGGGGAGTTGATGAGTTGGAACTGATTAAATGATTGGTATGCCGTGCATAAAGTTTGTTAAAGAATCTATGGCAAAGGAAAATCGGCATGAAGATCTACAACGCAGATTGAACCACATACCCTAGCACAAGTTCCAAAAAATGTATGCAAGTTCCAAGGCGGGGTAAAACGTTTTTCAGATTGAAGAATACATTGAACCTGGTCAAAGTTTGAAGATCTGATGGCTATGATTGATCATGGGAAATGTGATCAAGGAGATTAAGTGGTTGGCAATTGTTTATAAACAGGGAACTGTTGATAAACAATGTATGTGGGCAAGTGTATGCATAGGGATGCTACACAATAATTACTGAGCACAGAAGCTTGAAGAACTGTTTGTATAATAGAGTATAGAGCCCAGCAGATGGACAAGATTAGTTCTATGTCTAGATTGTATTGAGCAAAGAAGAATCTGCTTTAGCATTTTAGATGTGAAGTTGCAGATAGATTTTTATTACTGTTATTTTGTGAAGTGACAAAAAATCTCTTAACCAAGTGGACTTAACAGTCTTATTTGTAAAACCCTCTAGCAAGGTGACATTCTAATTGAGTGTTTGAAATCCTTTAACAAGGTCACTTCTAACAAGGTGAAGATCCTAACAGATCTGAGGGAAATCTCTTAACCATGTCACATCTAGCAATGTATTTTTAATCTTTAACAGGATTTGCTTTTAACCGAGCATACTCTAGAAGAGTATATTTTTTAGTGGGTCCGAAATCCCACAGTGGTTTTTCCCTATTTGGGTTTCCACGTTAAATCTGGTGTTATGAGGTTTATGATGTTTATATGCTTTTGAGTTTGCATGTTTAACAGTTTTGATTATATCACTGAAGTATATGTTACCGAGGTTGAATCTGATGTTTTTATGGAAGATTAAGTTTGTATGATTCACCCCCCACTTTCATCTTATCAGCTTGGCATCTGTACTTAACATTAAGTATCAGAACTATCACTATCTAATTGATTTTTTTTTTAATCCCATTTGAGAAAAATCCATTTTATGCATTTCTTCCAATCATTGCATTTCGAAAGAGTATATTTATTTCAGGCATTTTGTCAAGTAGTTCATGTGTCTTGTCTATGCTTCCATATTTTGCAAAGAGAAAATTTCCAACTGTTATATTTGACATAAAATTCCCATTCCATTCTTCTTTTTGTTATACATCCAACCATATTTCAAAATGCTCATATTAGTACAAGCAAGAAGAATGTTGGTAGAAGTCGTGGAATCTGGCTTTGCAGCTGCTAGGGTATGGCAAAAATTGATAGAGTTCATGGAATTTGGTTAAACAGGTCCTCATTGCATTTGTATTACATTTCTAAATGCCTTGTCAACAAATTTATTTTAAACTCTACTCCGGAAATAGTATTCAACAACTCGAAAATTGCTTAAAATTTCCAATATCGTTTTAACAATTTTATTTTATGCATTTCTTGTGATCATGATTGTTTAAAATATCACATTTCTTGAATCATTTTGTCAAACATATCGCTATCTTGTCTACTATTGAATGCAATACGTTTACCGGACTGGAGACATTATTTCATAGTAGCGAGGCAACTGGATTCTATGCAACATTAGCAATATTCTTTTCATAGTTGTAATAAGTATTGGTAGATCAGTGTTCAATCCAAGTCCATGTATGAGTTTGTAGTTGATTCAAATGATGTTATTGTTAAGAAGATAGGATAAAAGAGGAATTCAAAGGTGGATGTGCATTTGTCCTCACGTTTAAAGCATCTTTATTATTTGGTGACTATCTAGTTGTGCAATCTTTAGCTTTTGTATTTTTTTCCTTAGTGCTTCATTTAAAGCATCACAAAGTTGTGCTTTCTGCTCCATAACATGTAGTCTTAGCTTAATTTTGTCTTTCTCAATAGTTAATTTAGTTGTATCTCTTTGTAACATTTAAGTTGTGTTGAAAGAGTAGTTGCTTCCATCTAAAGTGTTTAAACTTTTCTTTCTAGCTCTGATATACAGCACATCTTGCTCTCTTTTGATTGAACAACTGATTGTCGATTTGCCAACAATCGATTTGCAAGGAAGTTGAGTTGTCCATGGAATTGCTATTGATGATGATGAGGACGACTAGGCCTTGAAGAGCCAAGATTCCCTTGTGAACCTCTAACTAGTCTAACATAGATTGCACATACTCATCAGATGCCTCGTGGTGTGGAGCCTATTGGCGCACTAGATGAGATCCATGATGACTTCACATTCCGACAAGAAGGAGGAGACTTGGGTGGAAGAAATATGGAAACTTGCAAAAATGATGCATGAATTTTTGTAAGTTTTGAAATATCTGCTTCTTCAAATCATTTATTTAAGTCATTTTATAAATTTTCTTTGATTTTTGCTAACCATCGTCTAACAAGGGTGCGGTTGTAGCATATCAAGGAGGATTTCTAACAAACATTTTGTAGGTTTTTTAAGGCTTCAAATTTGCAATATTTTCTTTAAAATCATTTAATTGTGCAAATTGATCAATCCCAGGATAGTTAGTTTTATTTTGCACAACAAACGGTTTAAAAAGAACACACATTTTGTAACAATTGGGTTTTAAAAAGAACAATCACTTTGTCATTTATGCTACAAATTGGTTTTAAAAAGAACTCAAGCTTTCATTTTGCAAACAAGTTAAAACAAACAAACCATATTTTGTTTTGCAAGTGGTAAAAATAACACAACATTCTTCATTCTTTATTTCAAGCAAACGATGCTTTCAATTTTATGCTTTCTTGCATATGGTAAAAAGAACAACATATTTTGTGAGGTTGGCGTAAAAAGAATCTTCATGTGTGATTGACAACTACAAACTCACATTTTGCAATGAAGGACTAAAAAGAACAAGTGTATATTGTGGTTGGTGCATTTGCATGTTCTGTCAGCATAAAAGCCATTTTCATTTTTAGAAAGGTCTGTCAAGGGACACACCACCCTTTGGACAACCTTAAGTGGTAAATCCTTTGAGTTGCTATAGAAATCAGGTGAGAGCTAAAGTTGTAGCCTTAGGTGTATCTGTTCCTATAGTGTAACTTGTCGAAAGGACACATGGGCAACATTGCGAGTCACTAGACCCTTAAGTGAGTCGTTGTAGAATGAACTTACATCTAAAGCCATCAAACATTACTAGAACCTTAAAAGGCCCACCTAATCTATTGATTAAGTTTTGCGGTAGTTTCAGTGCAAGGGGATAACTGGTTTTACCACCAAGATACTCACCATATGTGTTTCCTTGAGATGAAATATTTGTTTTTGGGTTGTACAAGTTTTTTTTTTAACTTCCAGAAAGAGGGTGATTGGGTCATCCTTCCATTCTTAGAGGTCCCTAGCTATCCATCTCATGCAAAGATGAAAATACAACACACTCATTAAGGTGTTGTGTATTAGATTCGAAGAAGCACTAAGTGTTGGTTGAAATTACTATAATTGGACATCCTTAAGGGTAAAAAGTGACTGATTTGTTTTTGTTTGTTTAGACTAGTGCAAATTTGGGATAAATTTGGCCTAAGAACATACACACTTCATCAACTTCATGTAGTTGTTGCGTTTACTAACGTTGGCTTAGAATTCTGAAACAATAAATTGGGTTTTAATTGAATTAGGGGAATAACTGATGAAGGGATGGTACAAGTTCAATCCAATGTTGTCACAGTCAAACTAGAACCATATATATAATCATAGATGACCATATGAGAATCTACCAAGGTATGTGTAGGATCATGGTGGGCCAAAACAGGCCCTTAAGTGGCAATGAAATTTCAAAAAAATAGATTTAGCCGACATGATGTAAAAAATTGAATAAGTTATGAATATTATTTTAAAAATATGTAAGAACAGAATATGTAGAAAATTGAATGCAGTTTATAAGCTACTAGCTGTTTTCTAAAAAAATCTATTTGACAAAAAATTGAAATTTCAATGTAGTAGTATTAAAATTTCAAGAAAAAGATAAGAAGTAGGTGCATGTCTAACCATCCTAACCACAATCAAATCATAATATTTTTTTATAAGATTTTAAATATAAGTAAGTAGTAGGCTGATGTCCGGATGTGACACATATTTTTTGTAATATTTTTTGAAGTAAATAATTAATTATGAATTTTTTACTACAACTTTTCAGAAATATATAAAACTCATGTCTGACCATGTTAGCTTGGTCAAAACTTTATGAAATTTAGTTTTTTTTAACCCTATAGTAGGTGAAACATAGAATGTGAGTCATGTTTCAAATTCAAAAAATGTGATACCATTTGAAAGTTTTAGATGTTTTTCAATCAGCCTATCAATCAAGACTTTAGTCATAATTCAATTAGAAAATGAATAATAATTATTTATCAAAGTCAAAATAAGGCAAACCTTATATTGTTGGAAAGTTGGGAATGTCCTTAAAAATTCCTTTTCATTTCATCAATTTTGGCTTTAAAAAAGTCGTCAACCACTAGAGCGAAGTTTGGAAAAGCAAGAAACACTCAAAAAAATGTTTTTTCTATTGACATTCTAGGTTTGTCATTTTATAGCCAAATCTCAATGCAATCCCGAGCCAAATACCAAGGTTTCTGATTTTTGTTAGAGATATCGGATATCCGATTTTTATTTTTATTTTTTATTATAAATATAATTAATAATATATAGTATATTATTATATATTATATAGTATTAATATATAATATAATATTAATATATAATATAATATAATATTAATATATAATATATAATAATATATATTATGTATTAATATTATAATACATTAATAATATATTATTAATATTTTTATTAATATATTAATAATTAAAGATATCGGATATACGATACCTTGTTTAGGAGAGAGAGAGAGAGAGAGAGAGAGAGAGAGAGAGAGAGAGAGAGAGAGAGACCTAGATAGGGAGATAAGGGGAAAGAGAGAAAGAGAAAGGGAGAGAAGGGGGGAGAGAGAGAGAGAGAGAGAGAGAGAGAGAGAGAGAGAGAGAGAGAGAGGGGGGGGGGGAGAGAGAAGGGTAAAAGTAGAGGGAGAGATATGGAGAGAAGTGTAAAGAGAACTAGAGAGGGGGAGAGGGAGAGAGAAATATTTGATACCTTGTTTAGGAAAGAGTTCATGGAGTGGAATTGTCATGCTCCCCAAACTTATACATGTTGAAGACCATAATATAAACTCTTTCCTTGAAACTTGTCCTCTAGAGAATTCTATGTAGAATCTTATTCCAAGCTTAAAATAAAGCATGTATTCTCACCAACAAGATGGATTTGACTTTTTGTGGAGAAATATTGGAGGAGGTTTGATTCCAAAAAACATGAAACTTCCTACATTAGATGAGGTGGGAGGTTGTGTTATTTCTCATGCTTCAGGAATAGGCAAAACATTTCTCATTATAATTTTTCAAAATACCTACCTAGAATTATTTCCCAGAAGCAAGCCTTTGATCATTGCTCCTAAAAACATGATTTTCCCTTGGGAGAGAGAGTTCAAGAAGTGGAGTATATTGACATTCTAGATTTTTTGCTAAACGAAACAAAGAGCTTTTGGAATGAAGTTCATTCAAATTGTGAATATGAAGAGATTATAAAAATAGCTAAGAACAACCAGATTATGGGAAAAAATTATTAAACTTTAGGCATTTGGCAATGCTATGTGAGTGGCATAGAAGAAAAACTGTGCTTGTTATTAGATACAATATTTTTGTATGCCTAACTTGTGAGAAAAATGTTAACCTACATGAAGAGGCTAAGCATATTGGAAAATTGTTTTTAGAGAGCCCAATCTTGCTTTTTTTTTATGAAGGTCATGAAAATCAAAATACCAAATCAAATATATGGAATTCACTGAAAAAGGTTAATTCAAAACTACACATTATACTCTCAAGAAAGATTTTTGAGAATAACTTCAAAGAGCTTTTCAACATGTTGTATCTAGTAAGGCCAAATTTTGTCAATTGGTGCTTGGGTAAAAACTTGAAGCTTTCCTCAACCCCTGGTCAATTGATGGCTAACAATAGGATGTATGGGTTGAGGAAGCTCTTCATGGATGAAATTGGTAATAAAATTTAGAATGGAAAAGAGAGTGGAAAAAAAGAATTTGATGAAATTATTGTAAAATTCGAGTTAATGACAGATGATTTTGTTCATTTTTATGATGGGAAGATTCTTAGAAGCCTTCCCATATTAAAGGATTTTATTGTGAATTTAAGAGCATCTTCTACAAACAGACTGTCTTAGATCAAATAAATGAAGCAAACAAATGTGACAGAGCCAACAATTTTGAATTTGAAACTATGGTGTCGTGCATGTCCACCCCTTTCCCCTTCTCTCTCTCTCACACTCTCCTTCTCCCTCTCCCTCTCCCTCTCCCTATTCATTTCCCCTTCTCTCTCTCTCTCTCTCTCTCTCTCTCTCTCTCCCTTTCTCTCTTTATCTCCCCCCTTCTCTCTCTCTCACTCTCCCTCTCCCTCTCCCTTCCCCCTTCTATCCATCTCTCTCCCTCTCCCTCTCCCTCTCCCTCTCCCTCTCCCTCTCCCTATCCCAAGTCTCCCTTCTCTCTCACTCTTCCTATATGGAAAGATATCAGATATCAAATACTATCTGATATCCCTATCCCAAGTCTCCCTTTCCCATTATCTCTCTCTCACTATCCCTCTCCCTCTTCCTCTCCTTGTCCCTTTCCCACTCTCTCCCTCCCCCTCTCCCTCTCCCCATCCCTTTTCCTTTCCCTCTCCTTCCCCCCCCCCTCTCTCTCTCTCTCTCCCCCTCTCCCTCTCCATCCCCCTTCTCCCTCTCATTCTCACTCTCCCTCTTCCTCTCCCTCTCCCTTTCCCCTTCTATCTCTCATTCTCATTCTCACTCTCCCTTTCCCCTTCTCTCTCTCTCACCCTCCCTCTCCCTCTTCCTCTCCCTATCTGTGTCCTCTCTCTCTCTCTCTCTCTCTCTCTCTCTCTCTCTCTCTCTCTCTCTCTCTCTCTCTCTCTCCCCTATCCCAAGCCCCCCTTCTCTCTCTCACTCTTCCTATATGGAAAGATATCAGATATCAGATATTTATCGAATATCCCTATCCCAAGTCTCCCTTTCCCCTTCTCTCTCTCTCACTCTCCCTCCCTCTCTTCCTCTATGTTTCCCCTTTTCTCTCCCTCACTCTCACTCTGACTCTCACTCTGACTCTCCCTCTACCTCTCCCTCTCCCACCCCCTTCTCTCCCTCCCCCTCTCCCTCTCCCTCTCCCTCTCCCTCTCCCAAGTCCCCCTTCTCTCTCACTCACTCTTCCTATACAGAAAGATATCAAATATTGGATATTTATTCGTTATCCCTATCCCAAGTCTCTATTTCTCTCTCTCTCTCTCTCTCTCTCTCTCTCTCTCTCTCTCTCTCTCTCTCTCTCCCTCTTCCTCTCCCTCTCCTATAGAGTTTTTTAATTGAAATTGAGGTTGGAATGCTAATTCACAACTCAAGGATTTTTATCCACACTAAGCAACCCTTCATGAACTAGAAGCTACATTTAATTATCAACCTAGAGACGTGAACTTGAAATGAGACAACACTGCATATGTACTGTGGAATCCTTCTAAGATATTGTATTAGTTGTGTATAACAAATAAACTCAAAATAATAAACTGAATTGAAAACATGACAATGCTGGAAATAAAACTAACTACACAACAATGGTTGCAAGAAGACTGGTTATTTACAACAATAGTGGTTGCAGGTTGAGTGTTCTAAAATTAGTGAAATCAAATATGTTGAAACAAAACATATCTTACATAACTAACAGTAAATCATAATGAATAAAAATGTAAACTATTGCAAATATAAATTATGATGGAATCGCAGTTCTTCAAGTGGCCCTTGCTTGAGTTGCTTCAATCTGTCATTAGCATTCCATCTTCAATTGACAAGCTTCAATGCTCAAATAATCTTCTTATTTTAAATCAAAAATTGCATGAACATGTATTGGACTTGTTGATTGATCATAGACACCACTAACTGGATATTTCCTAAAAAAAACTCTCAACACTCTACTAACTTACAACTCAACAAGATCTTAGATTTATGCTTGAGACTTGAGAGTTGGATTAATTACAAACTCAACAACTTATTACAAATGTTATTTCTCCTATGACAGCAAGGAGATGACTTATTCTATTCATGATTGGGAATAAAAACTAAACTAACAAGAGTTGAGAGAGTTCTAATCATTTTCAAACTCTAACAACTATAAAATATAGTCATGGTTGAACATGTGTGCAAAACATGTTATAATTATTTATTAATCACCAAATATTATTTCCACAAGATTATCCAATGTTCCTTGACTTCAATAACTCTAGATACACAATCTCATGAAGAGGTAGAAGAGTCCAAGTTGAATTAGAACTCAACCCTTAATTGTTGCCTGTAAATATGCTAGTTTGTCTCAGTCAACTTCTGGTGAATACTGCTCATTAACTATTGCAAATAAGCTCAAAAGGTTGTGTTTTTTAAATCTCCTTTTAAGCTTTCTAGATCATTTTGAAAATCAGAATTTCGTTTAGAAAAGAGTGAGATATGCCCGTTTTACTGAAACTAGTCTTTTGACTTTTTCTACACTTTCATTCAACTGCTACATTTGTCAATTGCCAACTTGTTCCCCCTTTCTTCTAGTTGTATGAATGACCCAAACCACTCACAAACAACATGTTAATAATTCCAAAATATTTTACATTCGACAATAACCATTTATTAAAATATTTTACCTTTATTTAGCATTAACTAGATAGACGCACATATGCATATCAAACACCATTAATCCTAGTTAATGCTTCATAAAACCAAGGTAATGTTTGGAAATGACTTGGAAGGACATTATAAAAATGAGGTAAAGTATCATAAAATATAAAATAATATGGTCAATTTATAGGCTCATCATCTCCATCTCCCTCTCCCTTTCCCCTTCTCTCTCTCTCTCTCTCTCTCTCTCTCTCTCTCTCCCCTTTTCTCTTACTCTCCCTCTCCCTATACCTGCCCCCCTCTCCCCCTCTCCCTCTCCCTCTCCCCCTCTCCCTTTCCCCTTTTCTCTCACTTTTCCTCTCCCTCTCCCTTTCCCCTTCTCTCTCACTCTCACTCTCCCTATCCCTCTCTGTATCTCCCCCTTCTCTCTCTCACTTTTCATCTAAATCTAATCCCTTTCCATTTGGGTGCCAATGAAAATTTTGGTGCCCTTATAAAAAAATATGTGTAGTTATTAGATATTTGATTTAAATCAGATATATGATACGTGGACCACACAAAATAGGACTATTGGTTATTTTGTGCATTGCAACGGTCCCTACATTATTTTTGCAAGAGAAATACATAGGTTTTCAGATATACAATAACAAAATTTTGCTTTTTTGAGATTCTTTTGGACAAATTTGTCATTGGCAATCATTTTAGAGCATCTTTTTGGAGGTATAATGGGGAGCAACAATCATCGAAAGAAAAAACATAAAATAAATCTTTCAAATGAGAAAATTGAAGTATATAGAGAAAGAGATAGAGAAGGTCATAAGAGGAGAGGACAAGGTATGTCAAAGATTGGTGAAGCCCCTGCAAATGTTACTTCAAGTGAAGAGGAAATTGAATTTGAAAATGTTGAGCGAGTGATTGAAAATGAAAACGAAAATGTAGATATTGATATTGGAAATGTTGACCATGATATTCAAATTGGGAATGACAATGTTGAAATAGATATTGGAAATGTTCAACATGATATTGAATTTAGAAATGAAAATGTGGGAATTGAAAGTGAAAATGTGGGAATTGACATTGAAGGTGAAAACTAGGGAATTGATATTGAAGGTGAAAATTTGGGAATTGACATTGGAGGTGAAAATTTGGGAAATTTTGACATTGAAGGTGGAATTGTTCAACCAAGCGAACATTATGTAACATCGAATTACATGAGAAATGAAGACTCTCTCGTGGAAGAAAGAAAAATTCCAAATTCAAGACCTTCAAGAACCCCAAAATGGTTACTTGAAATTCATGAGAACATTATTTACAATCTTTAAGGCAAGAGGTCAACACGAACTATTCGATTGTGGGCAACACAACTTTTCAACCAATATTTTAGCAATAAGACATTGACTAAGCAAATGCCAACTTTTTGTTCAAATGATAAAGATGCAAAAGGTGAGACCCTTGCTAACCAAATTAAAGATTCGTATGAACAAGATGGAGAAATTCTATTATTGTCAAAAATCTTTTTAATACTCTCAATTCTATTGGAAAGACTAGCAAGGAAAAAAATAAGAGAGTCACTCGGAGAATGATTACAACCTCCTTAGTAAGCCATCATTTGAGAAAGTCTCGCTTTATGAGGCAAACTTGGGTTGATTTGAATATAAATCGTAAAACTTTGGATAGAGCACTTGAAGAAGAGAAAGGCTCAACAATCCTCTTCAAAATGACACATGTGCTTTTGGTGGGAGGCTTCCACGCGTTGATGAGAAGTTGATTGACAATTTGAAGGAGGAAATTCAACAATTTTGTCACTCTAATTCTATAGTATCACCCAATGTAAAAGATGTTTTAAAGTTAAGAATTGGTAATAGAGACCACACACCACATCCTAAACATTTCTTGGAATCAAGCCAAACAATGTTGTACAATTTTTTTTGTGAAACACATCCAACTTTGCAAATATCACAAAGGGCCTTTGAATCTTTGAAGCTATTTTATTGTGTACCTCTTGAGATTCATAATACTTATTGTTGCAAATACCATGTGGAGTTTTCAATGCATCATGAACTTTTATGCTATATTCGTTCTACTTTGCATACTAATGAAATGTTGCAGGAGTGTGGTGCAATGCAAATTTTGAGATCATCAAGAGATTTCCTAGATCTATTTTTATGTCCTAGAGATGATGAATTGTTTAAATGAGAAGTGCTCATAATGTGGTGGCTTGTTAAAGTTTATTTCGTGTTTTCATGAGGGTAGTGAACACGAATTTGGAAATAATTCATACCTAATCTCAAGTTTTGATGAAAAAATACTCCAAGAATCAGATATAGGATTCAAATCTGATATCGGATAGCCTCAAATCGTAAAACCCATGGGTAAAAATGACCCACGAGCTGTCATAGTGGGTATATAAAATACCCACAGGGATCGGATATCCAATTCATATCAGATATCCTATACCTATACCATTTTCCAATTGAAATACGATACATATTGTAGTCACATAAATCTGTCCATTTTAACTAAATGAATATTTTCTGATAAATTTATTTAATTAATTCATTAAACCAAATTCACAATCAATTAAATGAGTAAATCCTATTTATTCAATTTAATCCCCCTTCCTCTTTTAAATAAATTAAATAAAACATTTATTTAAATCATTAAATCCCCCCCACTTGCATTTTCCTAAAAATGCAACTTGCACTTATTTGTTGAAATAAATGAATTTTATTTGAATAAAAATCTCATTTTTCCTCAACCACCAAACCCACTTGCAATCCTAAACCCCTTCTAGATTCTTCTAACCTCTTCCTAATTAGCCTAATCCATCCCCTAAATATTGTCACATTCCTAAGCAACTTGGAGTCACTTCTCAAAGACTCCAAAGTCTTTGAAAAACATTTAAGGCTTGAAGTCTTCAAATGGTTAACCTCTAAAGTCTTCCAAACCATTAATGGCTCTTATATGACCATTTATGGTTAAATCCACTTACACCCATGGTTAGAGACTTTGACCCCTAACTCAACCTTCATCTTTACCCTTGGTCATTAATTAACCCTTGCACAAGAGTTTACCCCTCGGATAAAAGCTTTATCCAATGGATGACTCTACCCCAACCTTAACTCTACCTCCCAAGTTAACCCTCAAGTCATGTCAAGCACTTAATGCTTCTTCCCTCTCCTCTCAACCCATCTCATGTTGACACTTGTCATCCTGGGATTGGGTTGAAAACCCTCACATGGATCTCAAACCATTCAATCCTGACCCTTGTTGAGATTACTCAATCTCAACCATCCATTGCTCCATTTTTCCTATAAATAGAGCCCATTTCTTCATACTCTAGATCCTGAAAACTTGTATGCATCTAGCTTATAGCAAAATCTAGAGAGTATATAGCATAATTCACTTTGGTCTAAATTTAATCGTAGTTAGTAACATAATATCTCATTTCTTAGCTTGTTCATGTTTGCATTTTCATGAGCATTTACTTCATACTCTTGAATCTCCATAAGACATCCACAAATAGTGCAAAAAGCTACTGAGAGCTACACTCATTTGGGAACTTGGAGAGGAGAGGAACAAGGGAGAGCTAAATGCATATGGAGCATCATGAGTAAAGTCTTAATGGTTATTCGTTTTTATCTCTAATATGCTTTTATGCTTAATCTTTCTTGATAATGCTTTTTAATGGTTTAGTTTTATGTTGATTTGACTAACCCCCGGACTAACCATTTTATGGCGTTACACATATTATCTATTATATGAATAATATATAATATTATATATTATTAATTTAATAATATATATTATATGATGTATCATATAATATATAATATATAATATATAATATATAATTTAAATAATATCGAATATCTAATATGATCGGATTATGGCATGGCTAAATGGACTAACATCCAGGCCAAGCAAAAAGTCAACACAAATTTCTTGCGTTTTTGGGTGAGTGGAGAAGGCATTTTTTTTCATCTCGCCACTTTTTGTCCCCTCGTGATCCTACACATACCCACCACTCTATTGTTCTACCTTGAAAAGCCCTTTGAATAATTATTAGTCGAGACATAGATAAATGAAATATTAGAGAAAAAATCCACTTGGTATGAAATTCTGAGTATTAACTTTACAAGACTGAGGAGTTCTATATATATTTAATTCTAAAATGGGTAGACTATTTCTATCTAGTTTTTTTCAATATGGATACCACTAATTTATAAATGGTAATGTAGATATTTTTTTATAGATATTATTAGTAAAAAATAATAGTGTAATTGAATATAGATATTATTAGTAAAAAATAATAGTGTGATTTTAGTGATGGAATTAGTTTTCGGTAATTCATTAATTAGAATACAATTTCCTATGGAGTAAGTTGTGCATGTTTATTTGACTAACGTTCGCGTATGTTTATTTGACTATCGTTCAAATCACACACATTGATGAATATTAAATATACACAATTTAACCCAAAAGTAATTGCAATCTAATATGTATTTATATTGAATATTAAATTATATAAAAATATGATAACTTATTTTAAAGCATAGATCAAATAAATGTAGTTATATTATTATGTAGTCAAAGTAATTTTTATAAGAAGAGGTGGTGGACTATTATTTTTGTTATTAGGAATCCTTTCTTTCTATGAGGGCTTTAATATGGTTTTAGTCACAATGTTCATTTCAAAAACCATTCTCATGGCTCTAATGACTCCTTGACACAAAGGAACAAGTACCCTCAAGTTGCTATTGATCAAAAAGAAGGAAAAACAAAGATGAATTGTTCTGAAAGAAAATTATTCAAGATAAGCATCAAGATTAGAATAAAAAAATATATATAAAAAAATGTTAAACTTGATGCAAGTTGCCTCTACTATTCTATTAAAATATTAAAAAATTCAGATCTATTATGAATAATAATATTGAAAAATATCTCATTCATTGGAAAACATAGGTGACCATCAAATTTAAACTTAATTTATTATTATAATTTTTGTACATTGTACACATGAATATGATTGAACAAATTATAACATGAAGTAAAACTATCGACATCAAATATTGTCCTTATTCAAATTATTTAAATCCCTAGGAAGTTTTATAGTATTTAACAACTAATTTGTCTACCACAAGCCTCCAACATTGTCCAAATGTTTTTAAAAACAAATCTATTGGCTACAAAATATTTTTCTACTTCTAATTTAAATGATTGAGAATATTTAATATTTGACAATAAATTTGTCTAATATTACATAATATCTCTTTGGAATTTTAAATGTAGCCTCACCATGGAAAGTTGTGGTACATATGTTTTTTAAAGTTTAAAAGGTAATGGCATATGTCAGCACAACATTTTGTCAATGTATGTAATAAATGCAATTTCATACAACTTAACAAAAAATAGCGCATAGAGATGAGGGGAGGTACATTTTGATAGGATTTGAAGTTGAGAAAAAATACAATTATATATTTTTTGTTGTTGTGTAACTATAATAATTCTTTTACGATCTTTTGTGTTTATGACACATGCCCAAATCAACCATCCCTTTGATGGATGAGCAATAATAAAATGGGCATATATCCCATATTATTGTTACTACTATTCTCCCTAATGAGAAAATGTCACTTATAAGGGCCTAAAAATTTGTCTCAAATGTGTATCATGAGGTAAGCTCAACATTCCTTCCTCACTTGATACATCCATAAGTTATTTGTTGATCATATTTGTAAATTGTATGATAATGATTCTATAATTGATATTTTATTTCTTAAAACCCCTTAACACTATGCTTGAATGCTAAATTTAGCACAATTGAGGAAACCACAATATTAAGCTAGCAAAGTATATAGTATGACCAAGGTTTTCTTTGTTTTAAAAAATCATATTCAAGCATGGAATTTGGTTCCCAAATGTAGACCAAATATGTGAGAATGTAGTTGTTGAATGCCTTGTTGACATGTTTTAATGGCATGAATTCTCCATATAAAACATTTAAAATATGAATTCAAAATTAGGTGGGAAGATGTTCCTCCTCTAGATAAAATATAAAATACTTGAGGAATTTGTATTCAATCAAAGCTCTAAAAGAACAATCATGATGATCTATACCAAGCAAAGTCTCAAACATCATCCATGTTGAAAATATGATTAGAATGTTGTTGTGCAGTCTAACCTAGATCTAGTAAAGTTTACAAAGTGTTATGTATGGCAATAATTCCACAATAAATACCTTCACATTAGCATAGTTGCATCTCTAGACCTCTAAAAGCATCTAAACAAAATCACAAATTCTAACTCTAAACATAGACTAAGAACTTAAAGCACAATAAAAAATAAAATATTTATTGTTGTTAATATAAGATTACTTTTTGACCTATGGTAGTATTGCATTAGACACCCTAGGTTAAAAAATTTTGATACCTTGTTCACAATGCTTATAAAAAATCTTTAAGTTTGTAGGATCATAGAGACTAACTTATGCTAGTGTCAACCATCCAACTTAGTTTGCATCTCTATTCTTCCACTTGACCAAATACTTGACACATCCTTAACCCTTTATCCTCTTAATGAACCTTATTTGTAGGATATTATCAATCTCTTCTCCTTGTTATTCTAGAATCCCTGACTTTTAGTTTGGTGAGTTTGAATATGTACCTGTTGGATTACTAGGATCACTGAGAGGGGGGTGGCTGAATAAGTGATCAATAAAATAACAAACTTTTGACAATTAAAACTTTAAGACAATAAGATTAACCTTCACAAAAGATCATAGAACAATATTAACAACATTTAATAAAACAAACAAGATATTCAAAACAAGGATTCAACACCATGACACCAATATTTGAGTGGAAAACCCTTAAGGGTGAAAACCCACTATGAGCAAGTTTTATATTAGGCCTCACTGGCAAAAATTTAGAGCACCAACCCCTTACAAGATTTTAGGAGCACCCACTCCAAGTAATGCCAATCCCTTACAAACAATAAACTTAGAACAATACAATTCAAAGGGTTACACTGTTTCAATACAAAGCACACTGATATACTATATCAAGTCTCTGTTCTGCAGTTTTTCACGTTAACAGACTGTCCTTCGAGAAGGATTTCATAGTCACTATTTTGTCATAAATCTCCTCTTATGAATAGCTCTTATGTTCTTCTGATTGTACCACCATCCATTAGAACATCAATCAACCATCATCATTTTCAACTATTTCTTCAGAAGTTTATATCTCTTCTGCAAACTGGTTTGATTTAGTTTCCATGTCTTCCCAACCGTTGACAAAGTATCACAGAGAATTCACAACAAACGCCCAAAGCTTATCTTGGACCAACCATTGACATCCAACTTCGTGGATCAAAATGAGTCAGACGTGGTCCCCACTTAGTTCCAAATATTATTGGCAAATAATTATACTATGACAATGTTTCAAAACGGCTTCATCGAAATGCAATATTACACTAAAATCAATCCCATTGTTGCCAACACCAAACACTTGCCACATCGAAATAATCTTTATTGAAAAAAGCACATAACTTTGGCTAGCTTCTAGAAACATCTGATCGAACCCTTAAGTCACATCGAAAAACAACTCCTCATCAAGACCACTACAAAGTCTCACCGACACCTAGCTTATTGCCATGACAATGTGATTGCGGCTATAGGCTAAAATAGTCTTATAAAAAACACATGTTACAATGAAATACCTTTGTCACCAAGACTCACAAATGTTACACCGAAATAGGACTTGTCAGCGAAGTAACATAACTTCAGCTACTGACTTTAACTATCTCAATGAACACCAGGGTCACACCAAAGAGACTCTTCGTCGCCAAGATGTCAACATCATCTCATCAAAACCCTTATCGCCATGAGATGTGACTTCGACTATAGGTTAGGAATGTCTTATTGAAAGCTAATGTCACACTGAACTTTAGACATTGGTAAGAAGAATTATTTCTGCGAACTAATCAAGAGTCCTTCCGAACCCAAATGTTACATCGAAATCCACAGCTCTGTTCAACTTCGCCAAGACACTGAATAGGTCACACTGAAACTGATCCTATCACTTACATAACATGTTCAAGAACACTTATTGACATCAATGAAAAACATGTCAAATCTAACAAACTCCCCCTTTGGCATTGATGTCAATATCTGCAGTAAAATCAAACTCAGTTGCTATCAAAAACCTCTGCCAAAACCAATCAACAAAATACTGCAATAAACACAATTAATGTCCTTATCTCCCCCTTTGACATCACTGACAATGGGGAGCAGTAAGAGCTTTTAGGAAGGAAATAATAAACTAGTAAGAACTCCCCTCGAAACCAATCCACGTTTGAAGGAACTAAGTGATAGAAGAGAGGGATAAGACCCCTATTTGTTGTCTTAAGCTCTCAAACACATATTTGGACAAGGGTTTTGTGAATATTTCTGCTAGCTAACCAGTAGTCGTAACATATTTCAAAACAACATCACCATTTAATACATGCTCTCTGAAGAAACGATATCTGATATCTATATGCTTGGTTCATGAGTGCATGATTGGATTTTTGGAAATATTGATTGCGCTATTATAGTCATAGAAAATTGAAATTGGTTTAGACACAGTTACCTTCATATTAGACAAAGTTTGTATCATCCACAATAGTTGTGTACAACAAGAACAAGCAACAATATATTCCACTTCTACTATTGACAAGGATATCGATTCTTATTTTTTATTTTGCCAACACACAAGTCTATTACCCAAAAAGAATGTTATGCTTGAAGTACTTTTACTGTCATCAAGATAGCCTGCCCAATTAGAGTCAGTATAAGTAGTAAGAGTGAAATCATTATGCCTAGGATTCCTCAGGCCATAGTCCAATGTCCCTTTGATTTACTTAAAAATCCTTTTAATTGCATTAACATGAGACTCTTTAGGAGAGGACTAATATCTTGCAACTAAACCAACAAATTGCATAATGTTAGGCCTAGATGTTGTAAGGTAAAGTAGACCACCAATCATTAATCTATATTCAATTTGATCCACACTTGGTGATTCATCAAACTTAACTTGTAGTCTGTCACCATTGATGTGCCAACTGGTTTACACTCTTCCATGTGAAACTTTTTGATCACTGTGAGACTTGCAATCCAAGGAAATAAGACAAGTCCCCTAGCATAGACATTTCAAACTCAGATTGCATAAGTTTGGAAAACATTTTGCTCATGTCATCGTTGCTACAACCAAACACAATGTCATCTACATAATAATTACCACAAGAACATCATCACCTTCCATCTTAACATACAAATTGTTGTCCACTCCTCCTCTTGTAAATCCATTTTCCACAAGGTACTTGTCTAGCCTAGAGTACCATGCTCTAGGGGCTTGTTTTAAGCCATAAAGAGCCTTTTTCAACCTATAAACAAAGTTAGGAATATCTTTACATTGGAAACCTTCAGGTTGTTCCATATACACTTCTTTATCAAGATACCCATTGAGGAATGCCATTTTAACATCCACTTGATATATTTTAAAATCTTTATAAACTGAAAAAGCTAAGAAAATCCTGATTGCTTTATGTCTAGCCACATATGCAAATGTTTCACTGAAATTAATATGCTCAATTTGAGAGTACCCTTTACAAACAAGCCTATCTTTATTCCTTATAATCTTTCCATTCTCATTCATCTTGTTTATAAAGACCCATTTTGCTCCTATTACATTTTTATCTTCAGGCCTAGGGACTAGTTCCTATTTTTTATTCTTTTCAATCTGCCCTAGCTCCTCTTCCATAACATTAATCCAAAAATCATCATTACTAGTCTCACCATAATTTTTAGGTTCTATTGCTGATAATAAACACATATTAGCTTGCTCACCTAATCTTGCAACCTTTCTCCTTGTTTTTATACATGCCTCTTTGTCTCCAATAATTTTTTCTTGTGGATGTTATTCTTTCAATGTCTTTAATGGAGTTTTTGACTCTATCTTTTCTGATACAGGATCCCATTTGTTTGTTGTCTCCAGTGATTCATTTTTTGTTCCCTTTTCTTCTTTAGATGCTGCTATATCAGTTTCAAATTCTGATTCAGAACCTTCCTTTTTTACTTCTTCAATAGTACATTTATCCACCTGCATTTCTCGATCAACCTGCACCTTCTCATCAACTTTAACATGAACACTTTCAGTAATTCTTTTCAATATTTTATTAAAGGACCTATATGCCTTACTATGTGAGGAATATCCTAAAAATATACCCTCATCACAACTTGATTCAGAACTTCCCAAGTTTTCATCATGTCTCTTAATAAATATTTTGCTACCAAAAATTCGAAAGTGCTTAATAGATGCAAACTTACCAAACCAGAACTCATATGGAGTATATTTGGTTTTGACTCTCAATTGGGCTCTATTCAATGTGTACACTATTGTATGAATAGCTTCCTTCCAATACATATTAGGTAACTTGGCCTCATCCAACATTTCTCTTGCCATCTCCTTTACTGTCTTGTTCTTCCTCTCTACCACCCCATTTTGTTGAGGTGTTTTTGTAGCAACATATTGTCTCTTGATCCCATGTTGTTCACAAAAATCCCCACTCTCTTTTCAGGTATACTCTCCACCCTTATCTAACCTCAAACACTTTATCTTTAAATATGATTCTTTCTCCACCATTTTTCTAAGCACCATAAACCTATCAAAAGCTTCTGATTTATGTCTCAAAAAAGTTACCCAAGTCATTATGGTATAATCATCTACAAAAAGCATAAAATAATTTTCTCCATTGATTGACCTTGTTCTAGTAGGACCACATAGATCAGCATGAACATGTTGTAAGGGTCAAGTAGATGAATGTTATTTTGAGGCAAAACTTATCTTTGTTTATTTTCCATGTTGGCATCCCTCACAAACACTATTTGCAGGTTTATGAACAAGCGACATACCTCTCACATTGTGATGCTTGCTCACCTTGACTAGATTGTCAAAGTTCAAGTGTCCAAGTCTATTGTGCCATAGCCATCGTTCCTCTACCTGTCTGATAAGACAAATATTGTCATGATCTTTAGTACTTGTGATATCTATATTTTCCTTAGTTCTTTTACTAGCTACAACCACCTTTCCTAATTTTCCTTTTATTTCATAGCCTTGATCATTAAAAAACACACTATAACCGTTATCACAAATTTGGCTAACACTTAGGAGGTTATGCTTTAGTTACCAATCCTCCCACAGTTGAAGCATTTGAAAGGAAGTTCACCCTTATACTTTCCTGAGCCCTTTTTTAGATTTCTTGCAAGATGAGATTCTATGACTCCAAAATCCCCAGAGTCTGAAGATGCTTACTCTTTTTATCAGCCTTGAATGCATCCTCTCTACTGGAATATTCTTCTTCACATGTCATCATTTCATATGTTGTAAGTGCTCCATGCAGATCATCCATGGAATACTTATCTATATCTCTTGCTTCTTCTATAACTGATATTTTAGAGTCAAATCTCATTGGCAAAGACCTTCTATACTATAACCTTGTCTTCCATTTCTTCTCCAAGCCCACGAATGACAATCACTATTTCACTCAATTTTGAGAAGATAATTTGCAACTTTTTCTTCTTCACTCATCTTTAATTATTCAAACTTTCCTCCAAGAGTTTTGAATCTTGGCTTGCTTTACCCTATCATTTCCATGATAAATACTATTTAGTTTGTCCCATACTTCTTTAGAGGATTTATAATGCATAAGTTTGACAAAAACATCTTTTGATAGTCCATAGAGGATGGCATGCTTTTCTCTTGCATCGGTTTCATATTATCTTTTACCATCAATATCAGTAGGAATAGTATCAGGAACATTATAACCATTTACAACTGAACTCCAAACATCTCCTAAGGAGATCAAATAGGTTTGAATTCTCACTTTCCAAAAGACATAATCATTTCCATCAAAGAACGGGGCTTTAGCAACTGAGGACCCTTCTTGTGCCACGAGAACCAATATTCCACTATTAGGACCAATATTGGGTTGTTAAACATCTACAAGGCACCTATGCTCTGATACCACTTGCTAGAATACTAGGATCACTGAGAGGGGAGAGGGGTGAATTAGTTGATCAATAAAATAAGAGAATTTTGACAATTAAAAATTTAAGACAATAAGATTAACCTTTGCAACAAATCATAAAATAGTATTAACAACATTTAATAAAACAAACAAGAGATTCAAAACAAGGATTCAACACCGTGACTCCAATATTTGAGTGGAAAATCCTTAAGGGTGAAAAACCACTATGAACAAGTTTTATATTAGGCCTCACTAGAAAAAATCAGAGGACAAACTCTAGGAGCACCAACCCCTCACAAGCTCTTAGGAGTACCCACTCCAAGGAACATCAATCCCTTACAAACAATAAACTTAGAACAATAGAATCTAGAGGGTTACCCTATTTCAATAAAAAACAGACTGATATACTACATCAAGTCTCTGTTATGTAGTTTTTCATATTAATGGATTGCCCATTCGAGAAGGATTTCACAGTCATTGTTCTGTCATAAATCTCCTCTTATGAATAAATCTTATATTCTTCTAATTGTACCACCATCTGTCTAAACATCAATCAACCATCATCATTTTCAATTGTTTCTTCAAAAGTTTATATCTCTCTTTAGTAAACCAGTTCGATTTAATTTCTATGTCTTCCCAACTGCTGACAAAGTTTCACAGAGAATTCACAACGAACGTTGAAAGCTCCATCTTGGACCAACCATCAACATCCAACTTAGCAGATCAAAATGAGTCAGATGTGGTCCCCACTTAGTTTCAAAGATTATCAACAAAGAATTACGACTTCATTGAAATGCAATATTACACCGAAATCAATCCCTTTGTTGCCAACAATGAAGACTTTCTACATTGAAATAGTCTTTATCAAAAAAAGCACATAACTTCAACTAGTTGATAGAAACATCTTACTAAACCCTTAAGTCATGCTGAAAAATAACTCTTCGTCAAGACCACTGCAAAGTGTCACCAACACCTAGCTTATTGCCATGACAATGTGATTGTGGCTACACGCTAAAAGAGTTATAAAAAAACATGTTACATCGAAATAGGGATTTTTCAGTGAAGTAACATAACTTCGACTACCGATTTTAACTGTCTCAACAAATACCAAGGTCACACTAAAGAGACTGCTTGTTGTCAAGACATTGGAAACATATTGACATCAAAAATCTTATCACCATGAGATGTGACTTCGACTATGGGTTAGAAACGTCTTATTGAAAGCTAATGTCACACCGAACTTCAGACATTGGTAAGAAGAATGATTTTTGTAAACTGCTGAAGAGTCTTGCCAAACCCAGATTTTACACCGAAATCCTCAGCTTTTCTCGACTTCGCCAAGACACTGAATAGGTCACACCAAAATTGCTTACATACCATGTGCCACTTACATACCGTGGTCAAGCACACTTATTGACATCAATGACAAACATGCCAAAGCTAACAATACCTTCCTCCTCTTCCACTTTTCTCACAATGTCTACATGATAATTATATAAATCTAGTAGACATTATTCAAATGCATGAGACATATACATTTCACAAAAACTCTTATCTCTTAGGTAGTAAATGATATTTTCTTCACTACTCTATTGAGATAATTTTCTTCTAATAAAACTTGTTATATGTCCCTCTTGGAAATCTCTCCTTTATGAGATTCACCAACACTAAATTGCCCTCTACAAACTCTTGCACTCTTCGCTTATGATCAAAATAATCCTAGTACTTACAACTATTGTTGGACAAAAAATATCTATCCTCCCAATGAACATTTTGTATGTGAGCAACAAATTCCGCTAATTCAACAAATTGAGTACCATTTGTACCCCTCACCTCTAATATACTTCTAGGGCTATATCTATACAATAATAAGAAAGGAATATTCCCAATCCTCCTATAACTAAATTATTATAGGAAAACTTTACTTGCATCAATACAAGATCTTATTTCTTACCAAACATCTTATATAATTTTCCAATTTGTAAATTCACTACATTTGTTTTATCACTGATTTTTGGGTGATTGGTTGAGTTAGAATCCAACATTGTGTTTATCTTTCTCCATAGTGTCCTCTAAAAATGGCTTATGTGTTTGGTGTCATAGTCTACAAAAGTTCTCCTTAGTAATCCACAAAACCTAACAATATTCTATAAAAATAAGTTAATTACATGCTAAGATCACTTGTTTCTAACATGGTATGAAATGTGTCATCTTGGACAATTTTCCACCATCACAAACATTAAATTGTTATTATGTTGGACAAAAATCCCATAATAAAATGCATGATGATATCCTCCCACAACTTCTATGGCAACAAGGGTTGATAAAATCTTATATTTTGATTTTTTGCCTTAGAAAACTAATGAACTTGACATTTTTGTACAAACCTATATACTTATGTTTCTATTCATGTGACCAATAGAATCCTAAATTCAAGAGTATAAATATCTTGTCTACTCTAAAGTGTCAAGCTATTTCTCCTATATGCTTCTCTCAAATCAATAAGTCCTACATTGACTCTTGTGGTACATACACAACTATTGTTTCTTAAAAATCAACTTATTTTTAAGAAATAGTCCAACCACAATGTTGCATCTTGATCATTGGGTTCCAACATGTATTCAATGCCTCTAAAATATACATCTACAAGATATAGTTCCTTCATCACTGCAAATCCTTCAACTTTTACGGGATTGGCAAGAAATGAGCCCAACCTATTATTAATTAATTGTGATAAGTTTCATCCAACCACTCTTCTCTCCTACCCGCTCAAACAAAATAGTGAGAGGTGGATAGATAGCCTTAAATGGGGAATGGAATAATGAGCTTCTCCCCATCTTGAAGCGAGCCCTACTATTCTAAGGGCCCCAACTATTCTAAGGGTTTGATTGGTTGATTACATAGGAATAGGAGTTTGGACCCCATGGGGAGGGCGCCCACCCCATTGATTTAGACCTTGTCCTGGAACACAATTTGACCCTGGCAATGGATGGAAGGTATTGTCAATGATTGAGAGATATTTGAGCGAAGAACCACCTGGCTAGTTCAGAGAGGTGAGAAGGCAAATAAGTCTTATTATCCTCCTTAGGATCTACTAACTTCTTTATCCTCCCAACCGTCCTCGTTGAGTTTAGAAGCCATCCTCTCGCTAGATTAGGATAATCTCTACCAGAAGGAAGGTCAGATGAAAGTAACAAAGCATTATCCTGGTGTTCAAAGAGCTACTGTCCTCCACCCCCAGAAGAAAGTGATGTCGATTTTCTCTTCCGCGAGTTTGAGCCCTATTATTATACTAATCATTTCGAATCCTTTTAAGATATTCCCACCCCATTGGAATAGTAGGGGCCGGCCAAAGCTGTAGGGGCCCCTAAGAAACCATCTCTTTCTTTTTCTTTAGTCTAGGTTAGTTTTCAATCTCGATATATCTATTCCGCAATTGAATTTACTACTCTTTAACTTCAACACAAATAAATTTATAAAAAAATCAACCCACTTTACATATCTCTAATTCAATTTACTTAACTACTAATAAATTGGAGTGCCTAACCACTAATATACAAAACACTATATTAAAAACAAACAATACACAATTATTCATATACTTTATATCATTTGAATTTAGAGTTGTATAAATCATAGATATGAAGACTATAAACAAGTCATATGTGAAAGAAATCATCACCATTGTCCCTACCCATGTGATTTATATCCATGAAAAGTTTCATAGTATCAAACAACTAATTTTCCCCTGTGGGAGCACCCCACGGGCTGAAGCTATTCTCACTCCAAAACAAACCTTTCGTATAGTGTGATAGCAACATGTTAGTCAATCGTAGCCGTTTATTGCATAATCGACGGTTTAAAATGCCTGACTACCATGCAGATTAGTCAATTTGTACAACCATTTTGAAGCCAGAATAGACGCATCCCACCCCACGTTTGAAAATTGTCTCATGTCGTGAAAACCTTTATTTTTTGTTACTGATGGCTTTTTCCACCATTTTTTTGTTTCAGATTTTTCAGCCCTTTCTCTCGATAATCGAGCTTCTCTACAACCAATCGATCTTTACAATGTGACACAGCTTGAGGAAGCTTACTGAACACCCTTCCTTGGTCATTCAATCCCTAGTAGCGAAGGACCTACTCATTTATTTTAATCTGAGTTTCTTTTAGGGGTTCCTTTATTGTCATCTGTATGATTCTTGAGATATGAATTGTATGTTCTAACATTTGTGAGTAATTAGATTAGGGCTCTTTTCCTGTTTGAAATTACTGGAATTAATCTTCATTTAAAAATTAAAATCATTGAGGGCCAGTGAGCTTTGGGCTTATTAGATCAGTTGTATTAGAAAAGGAAAAAATTTCAGATTTTTAATTTAAATTAATTAAATATTAAAAAATCTGATAACAAATTTAGAGTTAGGGTGGAGAATAGTTTGAATATTATAGGTATTAGGGTTGACATTAACTCTATTTTTAATTAATATTTGGAGTAACTATGAGTAGTACAATTAAAGCTAAGTTTGTTCATTAAAATAAATATTTATTATTTATAAGAAAAAAAAACTATTGATAAAGAGCTTTCATAATTGTAATTTTGAGTTCAATAACCAAATCTTTGATAGTATAGCTAAATTTGAATTTGTAGAAATCAGAATTTCAATGATTTCAACTTTTCAATGATATAAGATATTATGTTGATTAAAATATTAATTGAATCGTTTGTGTATAGTATTATTATACTAATTATAATGTAATATAAATACAATATTCACAACCTATGAACAAAAATAATCAAATTAGTGATATGTTGAACGGTGAATCAATATAGATCAATGATTATCTAGTTAATATATTTAAAGAATGTTTGTGGATTGATCATGTATTTTAAACACAATTACACAAATTATAAAATTTAAAATATAAATTTTACATTTATAGATTTTTTTTTTTTTTTTGATAGGTAATGGGCGGAAGCCGATAAGGTGTACATACCCTACCCCCTTGTGGGATTTGAACTTGTGACCTCTCTTTCAAGAGCACAAGTTCTCCACCACTAGGCCAACTCAGGTTGTACTAGATTTATAGATATTTGAAATAAACCTACCAAAATAATGTCAAGAGATCAATCTTGAAATATTTTATTTGGTTGTTTTATTTTAAATTTAAAACTACTTAAGATTTTATTTTTGTTTTTTCTTTCTCTTAAAGTTTATTTTATTAATATTGTTCTTTATTTATAAGAAAAAAAATCCATTTATAATAATCAAATATAATAAGTGAATGTAAGATAAATTAAAGGACAACGATATATATAAAGGATTTAAATAACTATATAAAGGACCATATATGCTTTCCATTACATCATAGGTTTTGGGTCTATGACTATTGCTCAGTAAGTCACCATAGAGATAATAACAATAATGAATTTTCAATTTTAAAATAAATGCGTAGAACCAACAATTATCCATTAATTGTTGAACTCTAATTATTGTCATTTATTAAATCTTAATCACATTAGTTTAGTATTAAGTAATCATTAATTGATTATTATTTGTCACATTATTTATTATGTATTCTAATTTTCCATTAATCATTGATTATATAATATTTAATTATTTAATTTATCAAAGTTAATATGTCCTTAAGCTCCTCGTTTGTAAGGATCGTAGGGTATTTTGTAAAGAAAACATTTTTCCTAGTCACCCAAGCAAAGTTTTAGGTTTCAATTTCAACACGGTCATTATACATATAAATAAATTGATAAACTAAATTAAGGGAAAATATAAACTTAATATTAACATTATGTAATAAAGAATATAAAAATGCATATTTATAATAAAACATAATTATATAAAAAATATAAGAATTGTAATGAAAATATAAAAATGCATATTTATAATAAATCATAATTATATAAAAAATATAAGAATTATAATGAAAACAACTTTAAACCTATAAAAGATAAAAAATTGATATGTACAAAAGATTTGTGCGAAATCTAAAAGCTAATTGGAATATATATATATATATATATATATATATATATATATATATATATATATATATATATATATATATATATATATATATATATATATATATATATATAACAACAAGAAAAGGAACCCTAATGAAATTAACAAAATTGCATAAGATGCGAATTGAAAAATAATAGAACGTAAACAAGAAAGAATGAAGATAGATGTATTGAAAGCTAATGCAAAAGAAATCAATAAGTACAATAAATAAATAAAGATGTGTTGCAATGATGAGAGGAAGTAAATAGAGAAAAGAAGAATAATAACAATTAAAGAGATATAAAGACAAGAAAAAAATAAAAAAAGAGAAACAAATATAAAATAGATAGAAAATAAGCCAACTAAACATCAACACAAATAAAATAATAGCTACAAAAAAGAATACAAGAGGAATGATCAATTTTTTTTATGGATTGTCGAAAATTGACATTGGTTATCACAAAATGTAACTTGTCAATTTTAAGACATCTTTAGTTTTGATAGGGTCTTCATAGTTTGGACCTTCATGGGTTCTCCTTATCTTTATGAGCGTATTCCAAGGTGTATGGTCAAGATATTTGGTTTCCAAATATAAATTGAAAGAAGAATTAGGCACTATTCCAACTTACAACATATTTTATTAGTTGGGGAAGGGGACTTTTCATTTTCTTTAACTTTGGCCAATGCATTTGGTTGCAATATGGTTACCACCTCTCTTGAGAGAAGAGGTCTAAATTCTTTTCCCAAAATTTTCTTTATAGTATTATTGTGTATTTATGTGTTTCCGAAATAAAACAGAGAAGATCATAAGTCCATATGAAGCAAAGCAATATAATCTTCATAATTTGAAGAAACTTCCATCAATTTCTTTTTCCTCTCCAACTTAGTACTACAAATATTCGAAACTATCATCTTCTAGATATTCAAGTAACTCTTACTATGTCTTTTCCAATATGATTTTTATTTGTATTTTTCTTCTTTTTACTCACATCAATACATCAATATCTCTCTTTATAGGAAAAAGGTTCATATCTTCAATTATGATCACTTACACCAATACATAAATTTCCCCAATCTTAACTCTAAATGCATTCTTATTTTGCAACCAAGACTCATCAAGATCAGCTCCCCAACTTATTTCTAGGTAGTAAGGCTAGTGTGACTTATAGAATATGAATCTCAATATGAAAATCTAAAAGAATACCATACGAATTATTAAGAGTAAGTGAGGGGGAACAAATATGATTTATAATTGATTAGGAAGGTGGTATAATTGACTATATTATTGAGTGTTGAGAGAAGGTGATTTAATAGTAAAAGTATGGCTAGTTAGGGGAATAAACCAATGCCAAATATTGGATCTTTGATCCACAAAATTATATGATGATAGATTCAGGCTAAAGAGATGGCAAAAAAAACTAATTAGTGGTTATTGTTTTATATATTCATTATGTATTTGATTACAAGTCATGGTAGATGGCAGAAAAATATCTCGTGTCTCACAATCAAATAAATTAATGAATATAAAATCAGGAATATTGACATTGAGGTTTATTCCCACTCTCCTATGCTTAGGATCCACCACCATTAATCATATGGATCAAAGACTATTTTATTGAAATTAGTTTATTTTCCTCATTGGCCATGCTTTTGGTGTCCATTTATCACCCTATAAACCATCAACATTGTAATCATTTTTATAATCTCACCAATGTATCATAAAGTGCCAATTTATTTCCCCTCATCAACTTTAAATAATTCACATGATTTTTGCTCAAATTTTTATATTGATTGTTCATATTCTATATATCACAACAACCTTACCAGCCACAAACATAAACTTGTCAATATTGACCAAGAACCCAAACATAAAAAGTATATAAGAAAACTAAATAACATTGTTGTCCAACAAGACATACCAAAATCACTTTCACCAATATAAGACATTTCCATATTGAGTTCAACACAAATATTTTCCACATAAGGAAAAATACAGATTCTAACATAAGTTCAACACAAACTACTTTTCACATAAATTCAAATACACCTTTAAAGACAAGCTCAACCAATAAACAATCCTCTCAATCCTACTTTTGTTTGTTCATTCAATTGTACTTGTTTTAGTTTAGTAACAATCTTGACAAGGTTTAAGAAGGGCACGCATGCATGCACGGGTGCACACACAAAGACAAGACTTGATTCTACAATAGATATGTAGACATAACTATTAGCATGAGACACTGCATTGATGATCAGTTGTTGTCATTGATGAAAATTGGCAACTAGTGAGTCAGATATCTAATCCGCAATTCATGATTACTTCATTCTGAAAGATTGATTGAGGTCTAGTAAGGTTTGGTAAGAAGACCAGTGTATCTAGCAGAGTGTGCACTTTAGGGTCAGCAGATTATTTTGGTTGTGTATTTTGCTTTGCGGATCTGGGAAATGTATTGTGGATATGCAATTTACCTTATTCTAGGTTTGTGGCCTCCGGTGTTAAGATTGGTGTCGGTTAGAAGATCCGATAGATCATTTTTTTGGTATAACAATATTTTGGTGTAGTAGCGTGTGAAGATTTGTTGTGTAGATCATGTGAAGTGATTTTGATGATTGTTTGTGTGTTCGAGATCGATGAGCTAACATATGGGAAGTGTGTGGACATCTTGTTTTGGTTTGGATAGTTGTTTTTGGATAGATTTAAGCCGACTTGGGTTACACATTTCATGTTGTGTATTATGCGGTTTTAGGCCGACATGGAATTGATCTAATTTGATGGTGTGAATATATTAGTCCGATTGATATGACTATTTGAGTTTTGTGCTTAATTGGAACTGCATTTTGGCATTTGTTGATGCTATTCATCAGTTCATTCAAACAGTTATCATTTGTAATCTCTTGTAAGGCAGTGCGCCTTCCTCTGGGGGTTGTAACACTCTCATGTAATTGAGCAGTGAGCTCTTGGTAGTGTGCTTGAATGCATATGAATTCCTCTCTTGTAATATTATTATACTCCTTATCACAGTATTATAATATTGTGGGTCTCAATCCCAGTGTGGTTTTTCCCATAACCGGGTTTCCATGTAAAAATCTTGGTGTTGTGGTGTTGCTGATCTTGGCTTTGAGCTTTTGCATTTTCTTTCTTCATTTGCATAAAATGGTTGTATGATCAAGTTATTAAAGTTGAATTTGTTGAACATTGATTCACCCCCCCTCTTAGTGTTCCCTTGATTCCAACAATTGGTATTAGAGCCTAGATCCTCAAAAAGAGCCTAACAACTTGAGGGTGATCTGGGAAGGCGTCTTAATGGATTCTAGTGGTCTTAGACAATAGCTTCTTGTTGCACTTGATGGACTTGATCAGTCCAAAGCCAAAGTTCGAGAATTGAAAACAAATCTCAAGGATGCTGAAAATTTTATTCAAACCTTGAAGGATAAACTAAATAAGTCAAGGGAAAAGATAAAAGAGCTTGTTGATCAGCTTTAGGAGAAAGAAAGTCAAAGCATTGATGAAGAAACCCTGAAAGAAAAGACAGAAGAATGTGACAGACTTGCTAGAGTTAATGCACTTTAGAAGAATGAGATGGAAGCCATTGTGATGAAATTGACAAAGGAGATTGAAAATCGGAAGAAGAATGAGGAAAGCTTGACTCAATCACTAAAGGAGAGATCTGATGAGTGTTACAGACTAAATCATGAAAATGACTTGCTGAAGCTTGAATTGATGCAATCCAAAAATAATGAGCAAGATCTTGAAAGAAAGATGATAATTCTGAGAGATGAACTTACCATTGCTAAAGAGTACAAAGAAAAATTCAATGCTAGTTCAGCTAAGCTGGATGAAATGCTACAAAGTCAGAAGAATACAGGTGATATGGGAGGACTTGGATTTGAAAAGGGAGAAAGCTCTAGATCTAGTCAAAACAATCAGCAAAAGAAACAAGAGGCCTTCGGTAAGACAACCTAATGCTTATCAATACAATGGTAAATGCTTTGTTTGCAATAAATTTGGTCATATGGAAAGTCAATGCAAAAATAGAGCAAATCAAAATAATTCATCAGTCAATGTTTCAATTGCAATAAATACGGTCATAAGTCAATTGAATGCAAAAGTATGGTAAATATAAGGAATTGTAAGATGATATGCTTGTGAAAGATTTGGACATATTGCTAACCAATACAGATCAAAGGGAAATCAAAGTAATTTCAAGCCTTATCAGAGAAACAACATTGTTTTATATGCTTGCAACAAATCCAGTCACATTGCAAAATACTGTAAAAGCAAGAATGTGAACAAGAATTCTCTAGCAGACAAGAACAAATCCGATGATAAGGGCAAAGCGAAGGTTGAAGAAATCAGAGAGCAGTACAAGAAGAAATGGGTCAAGAAGAGTGATTCTGAGGTTGGAGATGGGTCCGCACCTAATTCTAGTGCTAGAACCTCGTCTGGTAACTAAGCTAAGGCATCCGGCCTTGGGGAAAGCTTTCATGAAAGTCCTTCAAACCCCTTGTCTGAGATCTGTGCCTAATTTTGGTAGGTTACAAAGGTATATATAATGATTGAAGATATCTATGATGAATTTTCAGAAGAATATGTAGGTCCGCAGAAGATCCTTGTGAAATGAAGGGTACCCAGAAGTATTAGGGTTAAGTGCATTTATTGCAGTGAAAAGTTAGGTTTGATAAGGATAAAAGGCGAGTTGATCATTCATTTCTCACCTTGCATTCGAAGCATAAGAGAAAATTGAAGGATAATTTGCAGAGATTTCAAAGTGGTATCCAAATTTGGTGTGCGATCTTGCATTCGATTGAAAGGTATTTAATTGTGAAACCCTCTTTTTCGGTTGAATCTTGAAAATGGCTATGTGTGCTACTACAAATCCTTTGGTTGTGGAAATCACTGAGCGTGCACGTCCAAACTTCAAGAATCATCCATTCATTTCGATGGAAGATGATCCTGAGAGGTCATTTTCATTTGTGCCCTACGGAGTGCTGCATATTGAGGATATTAGGGTATATACACATTGCCCCATTGAGGAATTGGGTAGCACAAAAATGTTGAATCTATACAACAATCAGCTAGTAGCCAAGAGTTCAGCACTGAAACCGAAATTTCAAGATTTGGAGAGCAAGGGTTTTGCACAGTTCGTCACATTTCCAATGTTCTATGAATAAGAATGGATCCAGTATATCTTGAGCCGAGTTCATGATGAATTTATCTAGTTGGATAAGCCCCATAAAATCACCAAGTCAGTCATTCAGGCCATAATAGGATTATGTGCAACCGGAGAACTGCCATCGCTATAAGTTGTGAAGAATGAAAATGTGATCAATGCAATGGGATCAAAATTTGACAAACAAGTGATGACAATCAATGAAATTCTAGAATACGACATCAACATTGCATCAATGGTCATTGGGTACAAAATCTATTTTTTTAGCAGAGAAAATTATGTTTCTGGTACTGCCATTTATACTTCATATGAGATGATGAGAGAAAACAAGAAATATGATCTCTATGAATTGCTCTGGAGTGAGCTTATCAAGAATATTAAGAAGATCAAAGAAAATAAGAAATGTCCTTTCCAATTTGGAACACTGTTTCTATGTCTATTTTTTTACTTTATAAAAGAGGTTTTGGGTGTTGGTCTGATAGAATGGGCATTTGATAGACCTGCAGGAGTTCAAATCTGAGAACATATGTACAATTCTAGTGACTCTAAGGTTCTAAGTAAGAATCTATGGGGTTATTTCAAGAACTTCCAGAAGGAAATGCATGATAGGGAAATGATACCTAAGTCTGTTATACAAAAATATCATGACACTATTTGCTTCATGGTAGATATTGATCAGTGTTTGATGCAAGCTATAGAGCCCCAGACCACATGGATCATGCCTATGGGATATGAGGTCGAAGAATAGATTCTAGAACTGTATGCACAACATATGTTGAGTAGACTGATGGATCCTAATGAGGAAATATTTGGAACATACAAGGAGAAAAGTTTAAAACTTCATTAGCAGTTTAAGAAACTGGTAATTCAAAGGAAGGTTCGGAAGGAAGTAGAGGTTTTTGCAGAAAGTATGGGAATAACTAAGGAAGTTGTTTGGAAAGCTAGAGAAGAAAATATTCTCTTTGAGGAGCATTTTGTGAAGAAGGAAGCAAAACTGGAAGCATCTAAGCCTAAGCCAAGTAACTCAGAAGCACAACTCCCTCCTTATGTCCTGCAAAGTCAACAAGTCAACCTAAATCTCCAATAAAGCCATCCGGTGGTGAGAAGAAGAGGAAGATAGTTAGATTTGTGACTGTGGATGAAGAAGAGACTGAATCTGATGAAGCCGTGAAGGAAGTGAAGGCACAAAAGTTATCAAGATCTCAAAGGAAAATCCTACTGGTAAAACAAGATCTGAGGTCAGTGTGCAAGAAGAAGTTGGAGAAGGGGACACAGGGAAATTTGAGGAAGGAAAGGACAAGGTTGAGAATCCTCTAGCTGTTGTAGTTGACCCTCCGGTTCCTAAGAAGAATGCAGACTAAGAGAAAGTGGAGGTCGAGATTGAAGTAACTGACACTGCAGAGGAAGTAAAGGGAAAGTCAGTCATTGATGATCAAGAATTCATTCAAGGTCCAATCAACCTAGATTCCTTGTCCCCAATTCAAAAGCTACAACTTGCATTGTTTGCACAAGCCAAATCCAGCAAAGATCTTTTGAAGTTTCATGCTGAGGATAATATGTTGCTAAATCTGGCAACCAGTGTTCTTGAGAAGTTGATGCCCTCACTTCAAAAGGATACTTCAGATACTCCATCCAAGCAACTAAAGAGCTTGATTAATTTTGTTAACAAACATTTTGAATCTTTTGAAAGGTCAGCTGAAGAAAACATCCTAAATAAATTTAATGCAAAAAGTCTTCGAAATCTGAAAAGAATGATTGTCAAAGACAAAGCCACATTAGAAGAATGTCTGAACACTAGTACATTCGGGTCAAGATTTCGATGGCAAATCGTCGGAATTCCAACCAAATTTCGTCGCACTACCGACAAA
This sequence comes from Cryptomeria japonica, assembly GCF_030272615.1. Taxonomy (NCBI): domain Eukaryota; kingdom Viridiplantae; phylum Streptophyta; class Pinopsida; order Cupressales; family Cupressaceae; genus Cryptomeria; species Cryptomeria japonica. Next base: position 579,582,294 of record NC_081410.1, on the reverse strand, counting down.
AAAAGCCGTCGAAAACTTTGTGTTGGAAGTTTCGACTATCCTTGTGGTCGTCGCAATTCCAACATCACCTCCAACCTTTCTGATGGCCACCATGGATGCTCATTCCCCGAAAGAATACCGTTGCAATCTCGGGCTATCGTCGGAATTCTGACTCCAAAGGATAAAATTCCGATAGAGGAGTGTCGTCGGATGCACAACATCCTTGTTGGGCATTTCATTAGTTGTCGTCAGAATTCCGACGACGAGAGATGATGTGGGTCAAACGGCTTTTCCATCGGTGAATGAAAGCATTGAACGAGTTCTATTTTTAAAAATTGCATTAAACATTTTAATTTATTTGATTCAGTGTTATTTGCAAAAAATGATTATCAATGATGTTTCCTTTCTCCAAGAATTGTCTAGGATCTTTCCGTCAAATAATATGTAACATCAAATGACTAAATTTTTTCTTTACAAATGCTTATTTAATTTAATTATTATCTGAGCGTGAATTAAAATTTATATCTGTACGGAAGTAAAACATACAAGTTGAAGAGTCATGTGCAAGCAAATTTCCTAAAAGAAAGCAAGCAGACATTATCTTGAATGACATGGAAACAAGCTCATCAGCTGCCTAGAAGAGAGCAATTGGAGAATGGTAGAGGAAGTGTTTAAGGGTGATAAATAGATAGATAGTATGCAATACAAACAAACAATGTCTGGAGTGTCTGATGTGACGTCTGTAATTTATGTCCGGAGGGACTAACTGGTTTTGGAGTTCCTGTGAAACCTATTGGGCCAGGCTTGGAGGAAATCAATGTGTTCATGCAAGGAGCACCTTTTTTCTATTATGAGAATGATACTTTTTCATCGAGGGATATTTGGAAGTCAATATCCAAAAATTTCTATAGTGTGGAACAAGAGTTGGCGGACTCAAAGTATAATTGTTAGCTTTCAGAAGACCAAGAGGTTATGTACACAATCTCCCAATAGAAGAGCGATTTCAAGAATTACCTCTCCCCCCCATGACTATTCAGGAAGCACTTCCTCAAATAGAGGACTATTGGCCTCCATGGGATCAAAGAAAAAAACTAAAGCATAGACTCTAGATGATGTGGTGGTGTCCTTCGTGAAGAACTCTACACTATAATTAAAAATTCATGAGGGAAACTGCAAGATAGTGAAGAGATATACAATCTTGAAAAGTGGGAAGAATGGATCTTGGTTTGGGTGGGGTGAAGTCAGGTGGCTCTTCTAGAGGTTGACGAGATATATTAGGATTTGAAAAAGATCACACTTGTGGAACTTCGTGTGCGAGTGATCGATTGCGGTGTTTGGGTAATGCATTCCAAATAGATACAATTGCATTCCAAATGGGTAATGTCTTGATTAAAGACTTTTATCCTGATGGCATGCAACTATATCTATTTGGAATGCATTACCCAAACACGACAATCGATCACTCGCACATGAAGTTCCACGAGTGTGATCTTTTTCAAATCCTAATATGATTTCTATCTCGTCAACCTCTAGAGGAGCCACCTGACTTGGCCCCACCCAAACCAAGATCCATTCTTCCCACTTTTAAAGATTGTATTTCTCTTCACTATCTTGCAGTTTCCCTCGTGAATTTTCAATTATAGTGTAGAGTTCTTCACGAAGGACACCACCACATCATCTAGAGTCTATGCTTTAATTTTTTTCTTTGATCCCATGGAGGCCAATAGTCCTCTGTTTGAGGAAGTGCTTCCTGAATAGTCATGGAGGGGAGAGGTAATTCTTGAAATCGCTCTTCTATTGGGAGATTGTGTACATAACCTCTTGGTCTTCTGAAAGCTGACAATTACGCTTCGAGTCTGCCAACTCTTGTTCCACACTATAGAAATTTTTGGATATTGACTTCCAAATATCCCTCGGTGCAAAAGTATCATTCTCATAATAGAAAAAAGGTGCTCCTTGCATGAACACATTGATTTCCTCCAAGCGTGTCCCAATAGGTTTCGCGGGAACTCCAAAACCAGTTAGTCCCTCCGGACATAAATTAGAGATGTCACATCAGACACTCCAGACATTGTTTGTTTGTATTGCATACTATCTATCTATTTATCACCCTTAAACACTTTCCTCTGCCATTCTCCAATTGCTCTCTTCTAAGCAGCTGATGAGCTTGTTTCCATGTCATTCAAGATAATGCCTGCTTGCTTTCTTTTAGGAAATTCGCTTGCACATGACTCTTCAACTTGTATGTTCTTCTTCCGTACAGATATAAATTTTAATTCACGCTCAGATAATAATTAAATAAAATAAGCATTTGTAATGAAAAGATTTAGTCATTCGATGTTACATATTATCTGATGGAAAGATCCTAGACAATTCTTGGAGAAAGGAAACATCATTGATAATCATTTTTTGCAAATAACACTGAATCAAATAAATTAAAAATGTTTCATGTAATTTTTAAAAGTAGAACTCATTCAATGCTTTCATGCACCGACGGCAAAGTCGTCTGACCCACACCATTATGCATAATAGAACAAATCAATATAACAGGCTATTATAAAGAGTATATACAAAAATATGAAAGAACATTAAATTACCATTACAAACCCATAAACCATTAAATAGTGAAAATAGATATAAATTTGTAAATGTCTCCCTATAAACACCACAACCATAACCAAAACAAAAAAATTCTTACCTACAAAAACTTAGCTGGTGAGCTGCAAGTCTACAACATCTCTCAGATGATCAAACCGTTTCTTAATTTTGTTCTTCTGGTTAGTCAATGGATTTAGTTGCATGTTCAAGTTTTCTATTTGAAGCCTTCTATTTCCCTATATTTGAGACATAATAAAATTCTTGTGAGTAGGAAATTGATTCAGGAGTTACGTGTGAAGAATTTGGCAAAGTAAATGATGACAATCAAACTCAAATTTTATCTGTCTTGATTAAAGACTTTTATCCTGATGGCATTAAATTAAAGTTCTTTCTCTATTTTTTGGTGATCTCTAGAGCAAAGGTTGCTTTGCATCGACCTGGGATACATTTAACTTGTGTTGTATCTGCAGAAATATGTATCCTAGGACGATGCAATGCAACCTCTGCTCCACCAATACCAGATAGAAGAGAAAGTACTTTAATTTAAAGCCATCACGATAAAATGCTTTCAAGACATATATTAGGTATAAAAGGAAGCATGCCCTATCATTTGAAGGGGTTTACCTACAATTCAAGTGATCTCTTAATTATAAAATCAATTCAATTCCAAGTGAACATGCAATCAAGCATTCATCAAGAATTGAAGGAGAAATCAAGTTGATAAAGATATTTAATAAAGATATCATCTTTTAAATTAAGAAATGGGCAGGAGATTAAGAATACAAACCTTCCATATTGCACACTTCAAGGTATATTAAAATCAGTTTAAAGTGTATCCATTTAGGGACCTTTCATAAAATATTCTCAACTTACATATCATAAAAGGATCTGCTCCACCAATACCAGATAAAAGAGAAAGTACTTTAATTTAAATCCATCAGGATAAAATGCTTTCAAGACATATATAAGGTATAAAAGGAAGCCTACCCTATCATTTGAAGGGGTCTACCTACAATTCAAGTGATCTCTTAGTTATAAAATCAATTCAATTCCAAGTGAACAGGCAATCAAGCATTGAAGGAGAATTCAAGTTGGTGCAAGTGAATTTGGAAGACAAAAGGACTCAATGAAGCCATTAAAGACTTTTGAAGGTCTTAGGAGTGAAGAGCCAATCAATTATGATGTCTTAAGGGGGCAGCCTTAAACAACACACACTAAGCCTTGACTGCTTAGGTGTGTTGTGGGCCTATTCCTTCCCTTGACGTCCCTTCCCGTTTGTTTCCGTTAAAAAGACAATCATCGTTAGCATTTGAATTCAAACAGTGTTCTTGCGTTTGACTACATAGAACAAAGCAAATGGCATAAGAAACTCTCATCTACCTCGCAGCTGTCATAAAATACCTCCCCGAGGAGATATTCTAATGTCCTTTCCTGCTTTATGTTGTCGATGAAATACATAAGCGTCCTCACAATGTAGTCAATGCATCAAATAGATTTCCATTTCGATCAGTTTTATTTGCCAATGTACTCTCTACCTGTACCAAAATGGGAGCTTTGGAACAGAGTATGGGCTTCCATCAAAGAAGAAGGTAAGGGCAATTAATATCAGATGCTTACGGTTGGAAATGCTCTGTTTGACATGTTTGGAAAATGTGGAAGTATAGACATGAAAGCGCATGAACTGTTTAGTGAGATGCATCAAAGAAACACGATCTAATGGAATGCTATGATTGCAGGATATGCACAAGATGTGTTTGAAATGGATTTAGAAACTTCCAACCAAATGTGATTAGTGAGTATAGATGTTGTAGTGCAACTGCCTAGGTACACATGCATGCAAAATATGTAAGCTTAGATAAGGCACATGAACTATTTGACATAATGCCTCAAAGATCACCCAATATCCAATGACAGTTGGGAGAAAGAAAACATCAATTTTTTGATAATCTTAAATATTTCTTTATTCATCACTATAAATCTATTATGAATATAGTCTCAATATTGCAGAAATTTATTCTATTATGAATGCAATATTTAGGGATGTAATCTTTATATATTTTTTTAATTAGGAAAAGGTCCTAATAGAATCCCCAATTAATTAATCTATAGAAAGATACCACTAAAGAAAGAAATTCAATCCTCACCACTATGGTCTTGAAGGCTTTTAAGACACTTGGATTCCTATTTTGGCCCACTTTTCCTTGACCCTATGTTAAGATAGTAAACTAGTTTGAGAGAATCTATTGGGTGGGAAATTGTGTATGGTTGCAATTATTTTCATGCATGGAAAGTGATTTAAAGTTTGGACCAATAGAGGATAAGTATTTCTTGAACCTTCAAGGACATGTGTAGAGCACCACATGGATGTTTCTCCATTATTGAACTCTTTGAATATGTAAGTAAATTATTTTTGGTTGATGACACAGTAAGTGTGGTATTTGTCTTTTCGATATGTTGTGGATAATATTAATTAAATAAGGAATTTTTTTGATGCTATATACACTATGTTTTGGATTGAATTTAGGTAAGCGAAGAGGTAATGGAAGAATAAAAGAGGTACACAAAGGAAGAAGAGTGAAATAGGTGGTTTGGGATGGAGGTTACAAGTATATATGATAATTCGTATGGATAATTTGTTGTCTATAAAGAGGCAAATAAGCTATCACAACTTCAACATGATTGAATGCCTCATCTACAGAAGCAAAAGGTACCTCTAATGGTTTCAAAATTTGTCAAAATAGTTATGATATACCAAATAATCAAGTGGAATATCCTTTAGGTAACTAATATTATCTTCAAACTATTTATTTTGATTTTCATCATATCCTTTCCATGTGCATTTCCCTTGGTTTTAGTCCCATTTTTTCTTTATTTTATTCAAAACAAAATTTATAGATGCCTCTACTTGTCTCACCACTCATTAATTGTTTGGGATTTTCATTCCATTCACCAAGGTTGGCATCTATTCTAAGACTTTGTGTCATGGCCAAGCTAAATGATTTGCCTCTAGTTTCTCTCCAATCTAGTCACCTAGTAGCATGTGAAATCTATCTCTTCCTAATTATTATTCTCTCCATCTTGTTAATGACCATTTCATTAATGAATCCTTCCTCATAATTTTGGATAAGTGAGACAATGTTAGCTCAAGGAATCTTTTCAATCCTCTTTCAAGATTCTTTCCCAAGTAATAATCTTGCATATTGGAAAATAAATTACGCTTCTATTTTTCCAAGCTACTCTTCCTTATAATGTTTAGATTTATTCTAAAGTGCTCATTGTGACTCATGTTTACTACTCTTCCTATTAGTCTCATTCCAATATCTCCTACAAAAATATGGAATGATTACATTTATATTTTATTTGTGTCTCCTAAATATCCACAAAATTTGGAACAATAATACAATTTTTTAATAATATTTAATTGTAAAAGAAAGGATTAAAATGGAACTAAACACTCTAAATAAATTAATCAAGGTTAAAGGGATAAACTAGGATCAATTCATGAAGGCAAGATCTGTTATCTCAAAATTAATAGATTCATGCAAGAAAAGAAATATTAAATCTAGAGATAAAATTCTTGAAAAATTTAGCTAGCTAAAAGCAAAAGAATGCTGTCAAGCTCTCATTTTCGCACAGATTGGCAAAGGTTGTAGAGGAGAAATCACTATTGAACTTACCCCTGTCTCATATAACCCTATGTTGAGGCCTCACTCAGTAGGATTCCATCTAATCATTCATCCATCTTCTTACAGTCTAGGCCTTAGAATAGATTTTATTAACACTTCACCTTTTGCCCTTTTTACAATTCAAGTTAGTTTAGGACAAAAAGCATCGCGAGATTGAAATATCAGATGATCAAGTTCTAGCTATTCAAGCATTCAACAATTCAACGTAAGTCCCCTTGTGATACCAGCAATCACATCAACCAACTATGTTTATCCACACGTCGTGACCCGACATACCAGAACCTTGGAGTTGTCTCAAGTGAACCTTAAGCAAATCTCCAGCATTTGAGTAACTTTGTTCAAGAGAGGATAAGATACTTTTGGGTATTTTCTTCTACGTTCGCATGTGCATAAAAAACACATCAACACCTCCCACTTGTCAATGGATAAGCTAAAGTTTCTCTATAATGAATGGTTTATAAGGCACACCACTTGATGAAAGTTTTGCAAATGGGGTGGCAAGTTGAATGGGTTTGATCTTGGGACAATCTACATGGTTAAACGTGCTTGATTTAGAGTAGTATTAGTATGGGTGACCTCCTAGGAATCCCTAATGCTTCACCGCTATGAGCATCACTTTGATGAAATGAGTACTAAGTGATCCATTCTTATGAGGGATCCATGTAAACTACTCATGAGAATGGGTCAGCTTGACTCTAAAACTATGCAAGTGAATCTTGATATAAATATCATAGTATGAAAGTCTTGTGAAAACACTCATTCTTCTAGCATTGAAAGTTGTGAGAGAGTTATTAAGGGGATTCTCGTATGTATAGATTCAATGTATAAGTTCAAGATAGATTTTGAGGTGATATTTCTTTCCTTTTGGTACATCTATCTTTAAATTGGATGTTCTTTTGCCTTCATGGTAGGGAGTAAGTAATTTTTATGTGGGTTCCTTTTTTCATTCTTGGATTATTAAGGAAAACATAGTTTGTGAAGAGGAGGTTTTGCTTGTTATCTTATAAAAAAATGGGTATTAGCTATTTGTAAAGCGGAAAATCGCGATCAAACCCTAGTTGCACTCCCCTCTTCCAACTCCAAGGAGAGAGAAGGGAGATTCACTAGGGTTGATGGTTTTCACTTAGGGGAGAGACTTTACATTCAAAAGAGGGGTTGAAACCCACAAGATCCAATCCTACACAATGCAAGATTGGATGCTAAATGTGTTTCAAGGGGCTAAGACAGCAAGGCTACCCTCTTTTGTAAAGAATGTGCATAGGAGAATTAAGCTAGGAATGCATAGAAAGTGACAAAGATTCGCTTATAAACTGAGTTAGGGATACAGTATGAAGCTGCGGACCTGGAATTAGCAGTAAAATGTCGATACGACGCTGTCCTGCAAATTTGAGCGAAAGTTGTCGGGACGATGGCGCCCGGCGCCACGGTCCTCTGAAAAATCCGCGAAACGAAGGGGGATCTATTCGTCTCTACACAAGGATTCCAGATCTTCAATTTCAGCCGCGTACCTGCAACCTACACACAGAAAAGCGAAGACGATTGGGGGGTTAGGGATTAGGGGTTTGCCTTTAGGTCAAACCCCGGTTTTGGAATTAACCAAGTAATGAGCAATGTTGTAAATGTAAATGTATGTAATGTAAAACAAGTACTAATACCTTGTTCTAAGGATGTTTGTATCCTTATGTGCGAAGGTTTAGATGTTGTTGTTTGTTGTATGTTGTAGTAGTATGTAGTAAGTGATCTCCTCTTTAATGGTTGAATCCTTGTCTTGAATGCAACACTTAGCCTTGAATGGAGACTTAGAAGGAATGCTTGAAGGAATGCTTGAATGCTTGAATGCTTGAGTATAGTTTCCACGCTTGTCCACATATCCTCTTCATATCCCAAATGAGAGAGAAAAATGTAGTTTATATACTTGCCAATTAGGGTTAAAAGACTGATTTTCCCGACCTTAGGCCGACCAGGAAAGTTAATTTTCCAATTTGCAAACAAAAAGACCCGAGACCCCTTAGGAGACCGGGCCCAAAATAGGCCCAGGGACCAGGGCGCTGGGCGCTCTGGTCCCACCTCCCGGGACAGCAGGGTGCAAGGAGGTTCAGGCCAGGGTGCTTGAAAAATGCAGTTTTTGGTGTCGTGAGCAAGTTTCAGGGTCTCCATTCAGGTTGCGTGTTGCGTCGCCATCGTGAAGACCGAAATGCAGTCGAAATTGCAAGTGTCGCAATTTTAGGACGCTACATTTAGCCCCCACTTTAGCGGGAGTATGTATGCTCATACTTCCGGTAATGTACAAGGAAACAACATTGAAAGACTTTCACCATGTCAAGGAGGCAAGACACACCAAGCCCCCAGTGGACTAAGGATCTTACGACTTTGATTGACAAAGTAAAAGGGAAGATCACGAGGGAGAACCATGACTGTCAGTAGTAAGGTTCCCTCACTATGAGTCATGCAAGAGAAATACCGAAAATTTTCAAGGCAAAGCTGAGTTCTCCAAGAAATTTTCAAGTATCTTGAAAAGATATGAACGGGATGTATGCCCCCCTACGTTAAAGCGATTGCACACGCCTCACCGGGGGTGATTGCTTTAAGGTAGTGATACATATAAGAAATGAGAAAGGAGCACGTTATCACAAGGATTTAGCCCCCAAGTGTGAGGTAAGCCCAAGGATAATAGACACAAAACACAAAGCACGAGGTGACTTCGCTTTCCTCAGGGTCAATATGCTGTATGATAAGTCATGTATATATATCATATGTATGTATGCATAATTGTTCTTCATTCCCTAATTAAGCAAGGTCACCTAGAAGAAGGGAACACATGTGTCTTTTGAGTCAACATGAGAGAGACCAAAAGAGATCTCAATGCTTTGCATCGTCCTCAAGTAGACAACACTAAGGACAACAAATAGAAGAATGAGAATAACGTATAGAAGAAGTAACACAAGAGAGGAGGAGAGAATCTGCTATGCTAATGTAACTAGTCTAGCACGTCATCTACCCCCCCGATCTTGCTGATCAATGTTTCGGGAAGGCAGGGAACACGCTAGAGGAGGAACATCCAACATAGCAGATGGAGCTATCACAAGATCCAAACAAGGGCTATGTTCATGTCCCAAGCCACGGTGTTCTTGTCTAGGAGCTAGGATAAGTGCTTTAGAAAATTCATTAGATAAATGGTTATCAATATCAACAAGTTCATATTCACTATCAGAAGCAAGAGAAGTAACATTTTCATCATGAATAACATTTTCATCTATATCATCAAGATTTATAAAAATAGGATCTTTAACTCGCACAGGATCAAGACCATCATGCATCTTATGTTTAGGAGATTTTGGCTCAATTCTCGGCTGAGGAGAAAATGGAATAATGCTTGTTGAAGGTGTCTTTGGAGATTGTAAAGTTTGAGAAGCAGCTGCTTGAGCTCTAAGACGACGCTTTCGTCGGCGTTCACGTGCAGAACGATTTCGTCTAGTCTTAGTAGGAAGTGGAGAAGATTGAGGAGGAGGAATTTTCTCATCCTTATCACTTGGGTGTTTAGGTTGTGGTCTCTTAGGCTGGATAATAGGAGAAGAAGAAGGTCTCTTCTCTCTATAAAAAGAAGGAGGAGGAACTGCTCCATATAAAGGAGGAATTTTTGGTTTAGGAAGAAGACCAAGTCCATCATGACGAGGAGGTATAGGTCTACTTTTAGAAGGTTTATTAGGCATAGACATAGTCACATCCATAGGGATGGGTTGGGAATCTTCTTGAGGAAAGACATTAGTTTTATCTTTCAAAGGAAGAACTTCCTTCTCAAGAATGATAGGGATGTCAAGTTTGGGTGTTCTAGGTTCACTTAGAGATAGGATCATATCCGTTTTCCACTTTTGATAAGATTTGAAAAGATGATCACTTCGCGGAGGAAGAGATTGGAATTGTTTAGGCCAAAAGTAATCAATAGGAACACTAGAAGTTCTTTCAGCTGGTTTAAAGAGACTATGATTAACAGTAACGACTTCACCATTATGGGGAAATTTCAAACACTTATGAATAGGAGAAGCAATAGCTTTCATGGAAGATAGCCAAGGATAGCCAAGCTTCACACGAAATTGTTCGGATGAAGAAATAATAGCAAAGTTCACATCAAGGGATTTGTTATGGACCTCAATAGGAAATGTAATAGAACCAATTGCAGGAGAAGAAAATGCATCAAATAGTTTCACAACCACATCTATTTTGTCATATATTACTTGATTCAATTGCAAAGTAAAAAAGAAATTCTCCAGTAATAATATTAACCATGCACGAAGGATCAATAAGCACTCCACGGCAAGGTGTATTCTTGACTTTTGCAACTATGTATCAAGGACCATCAGGTGCCCTAATGGTTTCACTAGAATCAAATGTGATGGAAGGTTCTTTAGGGTTTTCTTGCTGCTCTACAAATTTAATCACATTCGGAGTCATAGACACAAGACCATCAGATGAAAGAGAGGAATCATTAGTCTCAATCGCATTAGAGGTATGAGAAGGTAATGGATCAGTGAAAATCTGAAGATTTTGATTAGGAGGAGCTATAGATGTATTGCCTTTATCATTCACTCCAGAAACAGAAATAGTATTATTATCAATCAAATCTTGAATTTTACCCTTTAAAGAAAAACATTTTTCAGTATCATGCCCAGATTGACGATGAAATTGACAAAAAGCTTTGTTATCAAAATAAGGTGAAGTAATCTTTGCAGGATCAATTTGCCTTATAGGAGGAAGAGTAAGCACATTTTGTTCCAATAACTTATTCATAATACTATGCAATGATTCATTCAAAGGAGTATACTTTCTTTCTTTCTTGAAAAATTTAGAAATAGGAGGCACACCTGATGCTGCATTCACATTGTTGTTGATGATGTTTTCATTGAATTTGATGGAATCTCTGTTCGGTTTAAACTTCCCAAATGGTTGTTGACTGCTATCACCCTTATCACTCGGAGCCATAGGATGTGATTGTTCCATTTGACTCACAGTCAGTTGATAATTGTGAAGAGTTGCACACAACTGTTGGAAAGAAGTAAACTCAGAAAACAGAAGTTTGTCTCGAATATCTTTTTGTAAATTAGAAATAAAGATTCTTTGAATATCATTGTCAGGCACTGGCAAAGAAATTTGAGCATACAAATGCTTATATCTACCAATGAAATCAGTCACTTTTTCTTTAACACCTTGTTTACAATGCATTAAATCAATCAAAGTAACTTTAGGACTTATATTGTTTTGAAATTGTTGAATGAAAGCATTTGCAAGTTGTTCGAAAGAAGTAATAGAATAAGAAGGCAACGAGCAATACCATTGTAGGGCTTTGTCTCTTAATGTTCTAGTAAACAGTTTTGCAAGCAACCTTTGGTCATAAGCAAAATCAGTACAGATTGTTTGAAAAGTCTTAACATGTGTTAGAGGATCACCTTTACCATTATAAAGCTCCAAATGCGGAATTTCAACATGTTTAGGAGGGATAGCTCGAACAATGTCAAGAGAAAGTGGGCTCGCAACATCAAATGTGGGCACACTAAACTTAGATTGATTCATAGAGGCAATTTGTTGCTGTAAAGAAGAGACAGTTTGTGCAAGATTGTTAATGGTCGCTTCAGTCGAAGAGTTCATATTAGATGTGTTAGATTGTGATGGAGGTGTTATGTTATTGAAAGAAGGTAAAGAGTAAGGTGGTGGGACCCTATGATAATTAGTCATAGGAGATGATTGGACAGGAGGAACACTACAAGGAGGAATGGAATGATTGAATGAATTGCCCCCTTGCGTCATGTTCATTTGTGGAGATATAATAGGGACACTCATTGAAGGAATGAATGAAGAAGTCCGATTAAATGAAGGAAGAGGGTTAATTGAAGAAGAAGGATTGCCCCCATGACTAGTGATCACAGGAGGAATGTCTTGTGTAGAAGTAGCCATTATGTTTGATGTAAAGGTAGGTATGCTAGCAATGGAAGTCGTCAAAGGAATAGAATGATTGACTTGAGTAGGAGGTTGTGTATAACCCAAATTTTCAGTACAACTCTTCATAGGCATCACATTCGAATCCACAATGTGTGCAATACCACGCAAAATATCAATTCCATTCTTATCACTTTGAAGCATACGTTTTAGACCCTCAATTAAAGGAAGAGCTTGACTATCGGGGTATTCTTGAGACATCCATTGTCGAAAATCGTCAAATTGGTTATCCAATTTCAAAATTTGTTCTTCAGAAACCTCATGGAGAGCTTCTTCATCATTAGGAGGATTAGAGGAATTACCCATGTCCTCGTTAAAAAGGCTATTCAAATTAGGTTCCATCTCCTCAGTAATTAAACCTCGGAAAGACTTAATTCTATGGCTTCGTCTAACGGGAATAGTGTAAGTAGGGCTTATTGTTGTAAAACTCATGCACTAGAGAGAGAGAGAAAGTTTTGAATTTAGAGGTAACAATTTTCAGTAAAATCAGCCAATCTTCTAGATTTAAGCTGTTAAATACAATCAGGACAATCTCCCGAAATTTCAGAAAAAAAGTCAGGGACCGTGGTGCTTCGGAGTGCACACGGTCCCGACAACTTTTTTCGAAATTTGCAAGGATGAAATTTATGATGATTTTGGAGCTAATCTGAAAAAATTGAGTGGTTTTACGATCTGTAGATAGGCCAAATTAAAGTTGCAATCTCGAAATTGAACCCTACCAAGATTGTCGAAAAATGCAAAATTTGAATTTTGAAAAAGAGAGGGAAACTGAAATTTTGAATTTTATGATTTTAGAGGGAATGTCAAGAGCAATGCAAATTTTGAAATTTAAAAATTGACTCAATTTCACGCAAAATTCAATTTTGAAAGCGGAAATTAAAGTTGTTGTAATTAAGCACTTAATTTCAAAAGTCACAAATTGTAAGAATTTGAATAAAGCACTGAAATTTTGAATGAATGCAAACACACTTTTCAGATTTAGGACAGTAAGAACACAATTTTGACACAAAATTTCAATTTCGATGATTTTTGAATGTTTAGAAGCCTTAATCCAAGCAATCACAAGACCAACTTTGACTGTAATTTTGAAAGTGTTATAATTGATAAAATCAGCCAAAATTCTGGATTTTAGCAGGAAAATACAGTAAGATCTAGCTCCCGAAATTTCGGAAAAAATGTCGGGGACGATGGCGCTCGGAGTGCACACGATCCTCGCAACTTTTTTCCAAATTTTCAGGTATGAAAGATATTGTGATTTTATTGCGGAATCCAAAGTTACAGCTGATTTGGAGATGTTTTGATCAGTGAAATTGTCGGACAAAGGTTGAATCAAGAGGGTTTCAAAAATTAGGGTTTTGACACTTAACCACTTAATTTTCAAAATTAAAGCATAGATATGAATTGATAATTTGTAATAGAAGGATAGATCTGAAACAAGCATTAACATTTAAACATTTCACAAGTTTAATTACTTAAAAAGAAAATTTAGGGTTTTTATGCAATCAACCTCTAAAATTTGCAAAAGATCAAACATGGAAATGTAATCAAGGAATCCAATTTTCAGATCTAACCATGAATAATCAGAAAGGATGTTCACGTCGGGTTCACCAAAATGTAAAGCGGAAAATCGCAATCGAACCCTAGTTGCACTCCCCTCTTCCAACTCCAAGGAGAAAGAAGGGAGATTCACTAGGGTTGATGGTTTTCACTTAGGGGAGAGACTTTACATTCAAAAGAGGGGTTGAAACCCACAAGATCCAATCCTACACAATGCAAGATTGGATGCTAAATGTGTTTCAAGGGGCTAAGACAGCAAGGCTACCCTCTTTTGTAAAGAATGTGCATAGGAGAATTAAGCTAGGAATGCATAGAAAGTGACAAAGATTCGCTTATAAACTGAGTTAGGGATACAGTATGAAGCTGCGGACCTGGAATTAGCAGTAAAATGTCGATACGGCGCTGTCCTGCAAATTTGAGCAAAAGTTGTCGGGACGATGGCGCCCGGCGCCACGGTCCTCCGAAAAATCCGCGAAACGAAGGGGGATCTGTTCGTCTCTGCACAAGGATTCCAGATCTTCAATTTCAGCCGCGTACCTGCAACCTACACACAGAAAAGCGAAGACGATTGGGGGGTTAGGGATTAGGGGTTTGCCTTTAGGTCAAACCCCAGTTTTGGAATTAACCAAGTAATGAGCAATGCTATAAATGTAAATGTCTGTAATGTAAAACAAGTACTAATACCTTGTTCTAAGGATGTTTGTATCCTTATGTGCGAAGGTTTAGATGTTGTTGTTTGTTGTATGTTGTAGTAGTATGTAGTAAGTGATCTCCTCTTCAATGGTTGAATCCTTGTCTTGAATGCAACACTTAGCCTTGAATGGAGACTTAGAAGGAATGCTTGAAGGAATGCTTGAATGCTTGAATGCTTGAGTATAGTTTCCACGCTTGTCCACATATCCTCTTCATATCCCAAATGAGAGAGAAAAATGTAGTTTATATACTTGCCAATTAGGGTTAAAAGATTGATTTTCCCGACCTTAGGCCGACCAGGAAAGTTAATTTTCCAATTTGTAAACAAAAAGACCCGAGACCCCTTAGGAGACCGGGCCCAAAATAGGCCCAGGGACCAGGGTGCTGGGCGCCATGGTCCTGGGGGACCAGGGCGCTGGGCGCTCTGGTCCCACCTCCCAGGATAGCAGGGTGCAAGGAGGTTCAGGCCAGGGTGCTTGAAAAATGCAGTTTTTGGTGTCGTGGGCGCTCTGGTCCCACCTCCCAGGATAGCAGGGTGCAAGGAGGTTCAGGCCAGGGTGCTTGAAAAATGCAGTTTTTGGTGTCGTGAGCAAGTTTCAGGGTCTCCATTCAGGTTGCGTGTTGCGTCGCCATCGTGAAGACCGAAATGCAGTCGAAATTGCAAGTGTCGCAATTTTAGGATGCTACACTATTATAATAAATGATAGACAAAACAATGTCCTCTAAGGCTGTTGAAAAGAAATATCTATATGATGGATTCTCTTCCCAATTTATCTTCAAAGTTATTTAGTAAATATTTGGGAAACCAAAATAGGTTATGTTGATTTGCAAAGGAAGAACTAAATACAAAAATTCCCAAAAGAAGATGTGTTAGCTAATTATTTTTGTTCCTTCGGTATTTTGGAAGTTGAAATGTTCCTTATATCTCTTCAATCTCCCAAGCTTGTTCCAACAACCATAAAATTTTATGATTGGGATGCAAGGGAGATTAGTGGATTTGATGGGTTGGCTTTGGATAGATTCACCTAAGACAATTGATGATTTATTAGGCATTGTTGTCGTCGATGCATTGTTAAGGTTATTATGGTTGATTATCAAAGCTAGTGGGATTCAAATATAGAGGCGTGTTTAAGATAATTCTTATCATTGGTTGGTTAATAAAAATATGGTTTCAAGATTGGTGCACAAACATATTAGAAGGGCACTTTTATGATGTATGTGAAACAATCACATTATTAAGCAAAATAATAGGTAATCTATAGGCAAGAATACTCCATATATAGATATTCTATATGAGGGACATGACTAATTCCACAAACTATAAGATTGACTAGGCTTTTCTCATTAGTGGAATCATATAATAGCTAGTGTGTATTGTTGCCTAGATGCATGAATTTATAGTTTCCATACAACTAAGAAATGATAATGTTTCTAAGTACAAACCAAGTGGGAACTATGGACCCACTAATCTTATTTGTAACCACTCACCATGACTATATTATGATAACTCTCTTATTGATAATAGAGAGTATCTAATACATTTATTAAGACCCTGATTATGGTCATGGTAGACCACACAAAGAATGACTTCCATAGGAGGCTAAGAAGGTGATCCATGAACAACAATTTGTTTCATTCAATCCTTAACATTAACTATCATTAAGGTGGAAGAATTTAGTGAACAACCTCTTATGCTACCTAGGTACCCTAATGTCATATTCTATTAGAATTAAACAAGTAGTTAGAGTTCATTCTATTTTTAAATCCAAGCATAGAGGGGGGACTATAATGATCCATCATCATTGAGTGTTTTTAATTAGATAAGAAGGGATTTTGAAAGGGCCCTGATCCCTTGTGCAAAGAGAAAGATGAAGCATTAATCCCAACAAAACAACAAAACAAAACAGCTCCAAAACAACAAAACAACAAGAGGTGGAATAACTAAAGCAAAAATGAACCATCCTAAAATTAGGGTGGTTTAAAAAATTGATCCAAAGCTCTTTGATTGAGCACAAAGGAAGGACCCTTCTCTCCAAATCCTATTTTCTTGAGACAATGAAGGGACATAATATCATTGGCACATCCATCATTAGAACCCAAAGCATTATATATCCTTGAACAATCCAAAGGGGCACTCCCTTGATTAGAATCAATATTTTGAATCTCCTGGGAAATAGGGAAAGTTTCATCCTTATTTTTCTCCTTACAAGCATGACAAATAACTGAAGAGTACTCATACTCAAACTTCTGCACCCATTTTCCAAATTTAGAGATAGGTTAATCTAGGTAGGGAGAGCTTGATCGCCATTGAGTGAGGATGCCAAGAACATCTTTGATATAGATAAAAAAGAGAGGATTAAACCAGGGCTCAAGGACCCATCTACACAATAGCAATCATATGACAAGAGTAACCACTGCCATGAGATATGAAACTTAAAACAATGTGACAAAGATATTACTATGTATAACTTGAGAGCATCCAAAATTATACCCTTATTTGATCCAAGGGGTAATATGGAGGGGAAGATAGTGAGAAAGTATGTTTATGTGACCAATTTAGAGATTTTTTTGGAAAATTTTGCCAAAAAATCTCAATTTAGAGAAAGTGATTATTGTACTACCTTACTTTGTTTTGTCTTAGCTTGAAAAAAAAAGTCTAGTTTAGATTATTTTCCTATAAAGCAAAATGCTCTAACAATATTGTTATCAAATGCAAATATTTAGAAGCTGTTCCATATGATATTCTTGATAAAACCATTTCTTTTATAGAATCTAGAAAGGTAAATATTTTAAGATTTGACTATGGAGATAGCCACCCAAGATCTAGAGGTCTAATGGAAAGCACAACAAAATGAGAAGATCAATATGACATGAATAAACTATATTCCTATCAATGAATGCAAGTTTACAATATGAATGAATGAGATTATAAATAGAACCCCTTGATTAAATAGGTCAAGATGAGACATGTAGGATATCATAAGATTATGAAAGTATCTTAATCTTATGATATGAGACATAAAGTGATAAGTATCCTATGTATACCTTAAGTAAACTTAAATGATAAGGCATAAAAATGACCTAATAGTGGAAGTAGCTAGGTAATATCCCTATTACACCAACAATTATTGCTACTTGTTCTTTGTTTCATCTCATTGATATGGCTCAAATTGAAATAATTCATTTCATCAATCAGAACAAATATATTCAAAATTTTACTAAGCAATAAAACAAGTCTCGTGATCCTTACTTTGCCCCTTTGGTTGCTAGCCCTTTACTCACAAGCATTACTCTCACAAAAAATACAAACTCATTTTTTTGTAAGTGATCCTTTAATCATCATCATTTTCATGCTCCGAACACACTTACCTTTGCAAGTACTGCAAGTATCCCAAGCCTCGATCCAAAACTATAATCTACTATATTTGCAACAAGCTTTGCCACATCACTTCAAATTGCTCTTGTAAGAACACAATTGTTAAATTAGTCTACATGACTAATTCAATATCATGGAGGGGTGTAGTAGAAGAAGACATATATCTCTATAAACAATATGACTTTTTTGAATTTATTCTCAAAGATCAATGATGGAAATAATGAAGATGGGGTTTTTAGTATGATATATGAATTAACTGAACTACATACTATAAGAATGAATAGGTCTCAAGAAGATCAAGGAAGTAGAGGATAGAGGATCTCCCTATACTAGTAACACATTTAGAGGAAGGTAAATCACAATCTTCTTTTAAAACTTTTATAGTGACTCTCCAAGGTACTAGACCTTTCCTAATTTCTTTCAAATTAGTAAACTAATGAAGATATGACTGTTATTTAGAGAACATCTAAGAACCAGTAGGAAACACCAACACATATATATCCATATAAACTGTGAAACAACAACTCATCTAGGTTTTCGTAGTTATTTCTCAGTTATGGACAGCAATAGTATATGTACAGGTTTAAAGTTTAAACCCTTGGCCATGGAAGTATTCTGATTTAAAGTTTAAGCAGTGAGTTGTCCCATATGCATCCCATAGTTGTGGTCTAAAAGGTTACAGTGGAATGGTAATGGGAGACACTCACGACAGTATGACCCAATTGCCAAATCCGTCTAGCAAAATAAGGTTGTCTATTACTCCACTAGACATGTGATTAAGTTGTAGCATAACAATTATAGGCGACATTCAAGTGTGACTCGATTTATAAATATTCAAGAATGTGATCAAAGCATTGTTTTTACTGCATTAAAGTTGGCCTCACCAAGCAAAACCAAATAAGTGCATACAAAATTATCAGATAAACTATGCATCACAATGACACACCATCCATGCCATGCCAATATTTTTCAGTTTATGATCACTATTTTCATACAAAACTCAAAAAAAGGGAACAATATGATTCGCGTGAATAAAATAATGGAAGGGATTGAAATGAGGGCAACCTTGTAATTTGACAGGGTGGTAAATCTCCAGAGCTTCTAGCAATCTTAGTTCCAGCTCTACTTGGGGCAGTTCCTTGGGAAGTGACCAATGATCTTCCCTGCCACGATTAAACCCACAGGTTCGCTACAGAGGCGGGACGAATGAGAGGTGGGATTTTGTAAAGAGGCGGGATTTATGAAATGACTTGGACTTTTTTTTTTTTTAAGTAATGCACGCAGTCATTGGAATTTCGACGAACGCGGGCACTTTTTCTTAAAAAACCCTAATGTCATTGTCAATTCCTTCTACGTCGAAACCAAATGTTGAATTATCGTCGAAATTCTGATGAAATCAGACATTTTTTCAAAAAAAAATCAAGTTTGATCACAATATACCTTCTCCGTCGGAAACCTCCATCGGAATTTTAGGCTAAATGTATTAGTGGAAGAACATGCAAGATGCATTATTCGCGAGTGGAAACTTGTACAAATCATGTCTATCTTTGAACAAATTCACTGCAGATATTGAGCAGAGGTCTAAAGTGAATGAGAATGAGCTTGAACACATATCTCAATCAGTTGATACCCTAACAACATCATTGAGCAGTCATGAGAATCAAGTAACATCTCTACTTAAGAAAATCAAAAGCCTAAACCATGACAGAGAGAAAATAATTGGGAGAGTTAGTAAGTTAGGAGTCTTATTGCTCCTAAGATGGATATTATGCAGAGTGCTTTCAAAGATGCTCATGATGCTTTGGCTAGTGGTGATCTGAATGATGTAAAGACAGTAGAGGCACAAGCTTACTTGCTTAGTGGGTTCATAACTGTATTGGAGAATCTGCAGAAAGTCAAGGACAATCACTTGGACTCATTGAAGAATTATTATGCTGATATCTTCAATTTTTTGTGAATGTATAAGGACTGTGTATGCACATGTGTAAATAGAATTTTCGTTTTTCGGGACTCTACCTTTATCATTGATGTCCAAGGGGGAGAACAGATGGGTGAAAAATGTTGATCTTAGGGGGAGATTCTTTACAGTCCGACTGTTTGATTTTGGTTTTGATTACCGAGACTTAGTCATTTTTCACTAAGTGTTGCCATCAATGCCAAAGGGGGAGATTGTTGGCATGAGACATTGCATTGATGATCAGTTGTTGTCATTGATGGCAATTGGCAACTGGTGAGTCAGATATCCAATCCAAAGTTCATGATTCCTTCATTCTAGAAGATTGATTGAGGTCCAATTAGGTTCGATAAGAAGATCAGTGTATCCGACAGAGTGTGTAGTTTAGTGATCAGCGGATTATTTTGGTTGCGTATTTTGCTTTGCGAATCTGGGAAATGTATTATGGATATGCAATTTACCTTATTCCAGGTTGGTGGCCTTTGGTGTTAAGATTGGTGTTGGTTAGAAGATTCGGTAGATCGTTTTTCTAGTATAACAATGTTTTGGTGTAGTAGCGTGTGAAGATTTGTTGTGCGGATCGTGCAAAGTGATTTTGATGATTGCTTGTGTTCGAGGTTGATGAGATGACATATGGGAAGCGTGTGGACATCTTGTTTTGGTTTGGATAGTTGTTTTTGGATCAATTTAAGCCAACTTGGGTTACACGTTTCATGTTGCGTGTTATGCGGTTTTAGGCCGACATAGAATTGATCTAATTTGATGGTACATATATATTAGTCCAATTGATATGATCATTTGAGTTGTTGATGACGATGTAGAAAGTGTGTATGAGCGATTGTGCGCAGTTTCACATGAGTGGTTGAGAGATCTATGCTTCGGTATGTGATAGAGCAGAGAGACAAAACAGTGGCAGAAGACTATTTGTGCTTAACCGAAACTGCATTTTGGCATTTGTTGATGCTATTCATCAGTTCATTCAAACAATTATCATTTGTAATCTCTTGTAAGGTAGTGAGCCTTCCTCTGGGGTTGTAGCCCTCTCTTGTAATTGAGTAGTGAGCTCTAGGCAGTGTGCATTCCCCTCTTGTAATATTATTATACTTCTGATCACAATATTATAATATTGTGGGTCTCAATCCCACCATGGTTTTTCCCTTAACCGGGTTTCCACGTAAAAATCTTGGTGTTGTGGTGTTGTTGATCTTGGCTTTGAGCTTCTGCATTTTCTTTTCTTCATTTGCATAAAATGGTTGTCTAATCAGGTTATTAAAGTTGAATTTGTTGAACACTGATTCAACCCCCCCACCCCACCCACCTCTAACCGTTCCCTTGATTCCAACAATAACTTTAGATGATGTGATCTAATTGAATTATAATAGAAGGTAATAGGTACTAATTCCATTTGATAACAGTGTCTAAAGGTTTTCCTACATATCCATTGTGGAATCAACTCCAATATAGTTCTCCCATTGCATCATCACATTTTTTTAGCTTTCTAAACCATGGATTTCTACTAGTCTTGGTCAATCTTTGTAGTCTATGTCTATTAGACAAACTTTACATAATTATGTTAAAACAAAAACCTAGAAAATGATATAGGCCTTATACTTGCAAACTAAATTCACTTAACATCAACTAAATACATAATCAATCCTATCACATGCCTAGTTAGTGGTTTTCCTGACTTTATTCATTGATAAGGAGAAATTCAACATTCTTCCAATAAAACTAAACTTATGTTTACAACCACCAACCCATTGATTAAAATTTGTTAGACTAAGTGTTATCTATTGCATCTACTTCTCTCATTTCTCATTTCATTTTTCTTGTTTTCTTTTCTTATTTCTCTTCTTTAAACTTTTCTTCCCGATGTAAAATTTTTCTAAACTTGTTTTCTCTTATTTGCAAACATTCAAACCATAAATCTAACATATTATAAATAGCTAATATATATTAAGACTGAAAACAAAAAATTAAGATCTTATTAGGTTTCAATGACCCTGAAATATAAGAATTATAATATTGTGCACAGTTTCTTATTTTGATTTATGATTTTTTTTCATCTATGTTTGGAATCAAACTCCATTATCCTTCATCACAAAATAACACATAATATTTTAGTATCAAAATCATAATAAATCAAATTTAATAAATACACAAATAAAAGTGGTTTCACAACATATAATACATATGCAGGTGAATGAGAAATTTGCAACTTTCATGAATGCCCAAACAGACAAAACACAGGAAAGTAACAGTACTTGATCAAAAACAAATCCGATCTGGGGTAACAAAACAAAATCTCTTAAAACAAGATCAAAAAGACATTTTTATGTCAGAATATGTTGAAGTCAAGACTTCTCACAATCAATCTGAGCAGGTTGATATCACGAGAACGTGATCCACAATAAATGTGATTAACAAACCAAGGAAAGAAGTGGAAACAAAATGATTTTTAACAAAAAACCATGGTGTAACAATCACTCTTCTGTCTTAAATTCTGTCTGGTTGTGGGCAACATATTATAATGACTCCTTCCCGTCACCGCAACCGCCACCGCGTTTTCACGCTGTCACGCGTTTGTTAAAAACACACGCAGCCTAGCAGAAAAGTCAGTCTGAAAACCCAATTTCAGCGCCGCATTTTAATACCGTAAAAATTGCAGACCCCCATGAATATAATCCCCTGCTTACTATTTTCTTGTCCAATAATTTTCATAACAGATAGCAATGCGCATGCCATGCTTTTCACAGAGCTGTCATACGACTGACTCCTTTACTCTACCGCGCATGTCGGCAGCCGTAACGCTCTGCATTCTATAAAACCCCCCTTTTTTTAATTGTTTCTTGCCATGCTGCATTTCTGCAAAAGACCCAAATTTTGTCGTTTGAAATCTTAACAAATGGATAAACTAGTCAGGAAAATTGGGCTCCACAGTATATAAAAATTAGTTTTCAATCAAAGCGATTTCAGTATCTTGTACTCTCATATCAGATGACAACAGAACGATTTCATCAATGATATAAAATCTTCCAAAATTAGAGTTTGTTTGGTTTCAAAGATAGTTCATACATTGTGCAGTTCATGTTATAATAAATTCAAATTTTGGTCAGTCTAAGAGTAGCACTTTCATATCAGATAATCAAATGATTTATAAGTGATATTAAATCCTTCAAAATTAGAGTTTTGCTGGTCCTAGTTGTCCTAGTTTGAATAATGCATTATGCAGTTCATGTTATAATAAATTCAAATTTGGGTCGTTGCAAATAGTATTTTTATTTCATGTTAAGATGGGTCAACAAATCTCCCGAGCTCTTCACTGAAAAAGTTTGAGTTGGGACTTTTTCAATGCTTTTGAGATTTAAAAATGTTGCTTTTGTAGAGTCAAGATTCTTGGTGGTGTCTGTCTTCATATATGAAGTATGCATCATGGAGTATTTATCAATCCTCTACTAGTTTCTGATAATTTGCAGAGCTTAGGTCTGATAAGGATTCAAGATGTGGGTATCACAACAGAAAAATGCTGGAGCTATTGTGGTATTCCTGCTCATTAGACTATTATTAATAGAGGCATATGAGAATGACCTTATTACTGGTTTGCCTGGCCAACCGGCAGTTCCCTTCAAACAGTATGCTGGATATGTGACAGTAGACAGGAATTATGACCGTGCTCTGTTCTACTATTTTGTAGAAGCAGAAAAGAATCCAAGCTCTAAGCCTCTGGTGTTATGGCTGAATGGAGGTAATTCTCCAAATCTTGTAAGCAAGTTAGATGGTATAAAACAGAATGATTATATATGCCTAGAATTCAAATGATTTGTTGGATTTATGAAACCAGAATACATTTCACAATAAAATTTCTGTGCTGTTTATATATTTACACCAAATTTTTATTATATATCATGCATGAACTAAGAAAATTTCTACGGTTCTTTCATAGCGTGATCTGCAACGTTGATGCAAATAAACGTTACATAATTGAATCCAGACGTACAATGCATTTCCTATATCATTATGAGCTGGGAAATCTCATGTCTCTGATGGATACATTCCATTCAATTTGACTTTTCAGATGTGTCAAGTCCAAACAGTTTTCAAAAGCAGAGATTTATTCGTTGCAGGGCCTGGATGTTCTTCACTAGGAGTGGGAGCTTTCTCAGAGAATGGACCATTTCAACCTAGCAAAACTATACTAGTGCAAAATGACTATAGTTGGAATAAAGGCATGTATCAATTTTGAAATTTTCTTAATTCATTAAGTTTAAATGGTTCCATTACATCATGTTCATAGTCTGTTTGTAGGACGAGGATACTGAGATTCTTAAACTACAATTATTCTACAACTTGTACAATGTTTTTGCAGAAGCCAATGTTCTTTACCTGGAGTCACCGGCAGGAGTTGGTTTTTCATATTCTAACACTACTTCATTCTACGAAGGTGTCAATGACAGAAGAACAGGTGGGTTTACAAATAATCAACATGGCTAGTAGTTAATTACAGGCCCCTGAAACGGTAATTGAGTTAAGTCTGCTCTCATGTTATGTTCACAGCACTGGATAATCTTGTCTTTTTCATACGATGGTTTAAGAAGTTTCCAGCCTACAAAACAAGAGATCTCTACTTAACAGGTGAAAGCTATGCAGGTAATAATAATTAAAAGAGTGTATATAGAAATTCAAATTGAATAACGGTAAATGTACAACCTTTAAACATTGTATACATTGGTACTCAATTGTTTATGTTGTTTACTGTTCAATATAATCTCTGCAATTTTAGTTTTTTGAAAGGTTAAAAGCATAGAATTCATACATAACAATCCTTATATACACTTTTTTCTATTGACATTTTGGATCTATCATCAACAAAATGAAAGAAAACTATAATCTTTAAAACAGGGGCATTGGAGAAGTGACGAGAGGACTGAGGGAAAACTATGTCCGGGGTATTCTTAAACTGAATATCAATGATATTCTTGAACCGCATAAGCACAAAATAAAAATAAAAATCTTGCAATATCGATGAAATCCAACAAAATAAATGATGTTACATATCCAAATCTGCAGTCCATACACTTACTGAATTGTGTGACGTTTAAACTGGGCAGTACTTATCATTTCGAATTCTGTTCAAACATGTCTTGACCATTAACTGTGAATTGTTTAAAACAGGGCACTACATTCCTCAGCTAGCAGAACGTATGCTACGGTACAACAGAAAATATAAGATCTTCAATCTTAAAGGAGTTGCAGTATGTCAAGCCAAAACCATCACTTCAAAATTTTCTTTTAAGTTTTAGAAAAAGCTTAAATTATAATTTCATTATTAAATTACTGATTTATGTACAGATAGGCAATCCATTGATGAAATTCGGAAACGACTTAAATGCAAGGGCAGAATTCCTATGGTCTCACGGGCTCATATGTGATCAGAGCTACAAGGAAATGGTTTATACCTGCAATTACAGCCGCTACGTTCATGAATTTTACCGCCACAACTTATCGGCGGCCTGCAATGAGGTTAATAGTTTGATTAGCCAGGAAGTTAGCGATTTCATCGATAACTATGATGTAACATTGGATGTTTGCTTGTCATCCATTGGAATGCAGTCGAAGACTCTAAACTCCATGGTAAATTATAAGATTACCTTCGATTGCAGACTTTTTTGTGGATAACACCTAATCAATTATATCAATCAGCTTATATTTTTACTCTGGTATATATGATGAAGATCCAATCTTGCTTTAAACAGCATCATAGAACAATTACAGTAAGGAATGCAAGTTTTATTAACCCATCTCTGAGATATGCAGTTATTCCAGAGGAAGAATGAAGAAAATCCCCAATTGCCGGATGTTTGTGTTGGGGATGAATCCACTACATATCTTAACAGGCTTGATGTCCAAGAGGCAATGAATATTCGTCTCACTGGGGCTGCTAAACAATGGAGTCCTTGCAGCAGGTATCAGAATTCAGTTATATATCGAAAGCTTATAACTAACTAGTAATTCAAGCCCCTTTCCCTGCCATACAAAGACCCGTTGTAGAAGTTGGGGTTCCTATTATTTAGTTGATTGAATTTGATAAAATGAAATTAAGAACGTATTTTGTGAATATCACAGAAAACTTCATTACGATCATCTGAATTTAGAGATATCCACAGTCCATTTGCTTGGAGAGTTGGTGAAGGCAGGAATCAGAGTTTTTGTTTATAGGTAAGTTGGGTTTCCACAAAATGAGTCAGACAAGTAGACATATGCTGTATTGCTTCCAATCTTTCCTCAGTTTGTTGATCATAGATAATGTCTATGATACATTGAAAGAGAAAGGGTGTATCTGGTTGATCATAGATAATGTCTATGATACATTGAAAGAGAAAAAGTGTATTTGTTTGTGTTTTTGATGGAGTGATTTTTTTTTTGATGTTTCAGATTAAACTCTATGATTGATTTGATCTTTTCTTTCTCACTAGTCCTTATGAAGTTCAATCTGAAACGTCAATGAAAAAATCACGAAATCAAATCCAAAAATATCCTTATTTTTCTACTTCATTAACCAAAAAAAAAGAGTATTACGTGCTATAAACTTATCCCATGCTTGATGTTGATTTTGATGATGCAGTGGAGACCAGGATTCTGTAATACCCTTGACAGGAACACGTACACTCATCTACAATCTAGCTGCTGAGCTGAAACTGAATACTTCAGCTCCATACAGGGTTTGGTTTGAGGGGAATCAGGTGAATTTTAGTCCCTATTAACATTTTTTCCTATGATTAGTATTGGGAAGAGCTTAAACAACAGGCACATTGTATTTTCCACTTTCAAAATCTCAAATTGTGGTAGCTATTTCTGTGAAACCCTAATATTATGAGTTTCTGGGCTCAGGTGGGAGGATGGACACAGGTTTACAGCAACAGTCTAAGCTATGCAACAGTGAGAGGAGGATCTCATGAGGTTCCATTTTCACAACCAGAGAGATCTCTGGTTTTGTTCAAGTCATTCCTTAAAGGAGAGCCCCTTCCTTACATAAAATGAATTATTGTTACCTATTCATTGAATCTGAAAGCCCATTTTCCTGCCATAGCAGAGAGAAATAAGTTCTAAACTTTCAATCATATAGTATTGTTTTTCACTTTATCCCTCAAAATTTGTCAGGCCTTATGGGTAAAAATGTTTGTTTTTTTGCCTTTAAAGATTTGTCTTTGCCCGCGCCGTTACGATTTGCTTATGAATAAATATATTGAAGGGAGACTGATCTGTTGCAAAATGTGATTGGCCTAGAGATGAAGTTTTGACTATGTGGGAACTTGTTTCATGGAATTATTTTTTAAAATAAAAAATAAAAAATAATTTAAAAAATTAGATACATACGTCAAAATTGGGTAACATTTGTCTCTCAATGGACTGTAATAAAAAAGAAACAAATAAAGGTTCTTTAAGGTTGGGGTCTCATGGAGGAGGGCTTTCTAAAAAGTTTTCATGGGTGTTGTTGAGATGTGGTCATTGAGAATTTTTTTCAATTACTTTAGAGCAGATAGTCCCATGAATTTTAAAAATAGTTGGTAAAATTTGTAAAACTTGAGATGATTGACAAGTTGCAGAGAAAGTTGTTGGGACAATTTCTAGCCCCCCACATTTTCCACCCGCTCAAATCTGTCGCCCTAAAAATCAAGAACTATTACTTTCTAGGAAAACATTCCAATTAATCTTGTAGCAATTTTTTTTTGCTTAATGGAACCTCTTACTACTCCTAAAAAAATAGATCAAGAAGCCCCCCATGAGACCCCAAGCTAAGAATATTCTAGGATGCAATAAGTGGATAATTTCCAGTAGCACACTAATTGGTATTCAATTCTAATCTAACCATTAGATTTGATTGATCAATCCAACCATTAGAATTTATTTGACTCTACTATTTGAAAAAAAGGTGGTGTTAGAAGCACTAGTAGAATATGTTGTGCTAGAAGAAGGCGGCAACTAGATTACCACATTTTGACTTAGTCAAACCTTTGGATCAGTTTAACAATTTAGAAATGTAAATGTTTGTTTATTCATACTATCTTAGATGTTAATGCAATGTGACCATCTAAAAATTAATTAAGCATTTGTCCTTTTATAAAACACCCTAGTGCCATAATTTCCATATTTCATACTTGAGTTGGAAGGAAATAATTCACTTAATTCATATTTAAATCTGAGTTGCAAATTTGAGGGTCAAAACTACAATTAAGTTTTATAGTTTTGACCTAAGCTAAGAAATAATATAAATGTAGGTTTAATCCAAATCACTAGGGAAAGGGGCTAATAATATAATAAGTTACAAACCATATACCAACTCTTACTAAGTCAAAATGAATAGGAAAATTTACTAAGAATGCACTTTTCACCTTTTTACTAACATTCTTGTCTTAACCTATTATTTATTTTCAATATAAGTATGTGTATGTTTTATTGGGATTATCAATCTAGACAAATTAAAAAGTGATTATTGCATTTATTTGTTATATTTATTTATTAATTAATTACCTACAAATGTCTAATCATACGCGCTTGGTGTCATCCTACTTGGTGATGACTACATGACACATATGTTGTACATGTGAAGGGAAATGTCTCACTTTAAGAATCTTGACAAGTGTCATGTTATGAAATATTTATGACAAAATCTATGATGGTTATTATGACACTTACAAATGACAACCTATAATAGATTCTATGATAAAATGGACAAGTGGCTAGATATACCTTTGCATAGAGATGATAAGCGCCCAACTTAGGAGGTTTGAATGGGGAGTCATTTGGAGATGTACATGTGTCATTTGCATGCTTTTAAATGGCTAAAAAATAGTATTAAATATTTTGCATGACCCCGTCTTGTATCTTCATTTAGAAGCTACCTCTTGAGTTGTATTTCTCCATATAAGATAGCCTTGGAGAGTATTAGTTGTGTTATGTTATGCTATCGAAATTGATCCAAACTGTGGATTCTTAGTTCTACTCTTTGTTGAAGAAGCTAAGTGTTGATATTGTATTGTAACCATTAGTTTACTGGAATACAAAGTAAAGCGCTTTTGGAATGTGGGGTTTTTCTCCCCAAAGGGTTTTTCCCACAATATATCTTATGTTTGTTATTGTATATCTTTATGCATGTAACTGGTAGAATAAGGCAGTGAAATAAATCATACCTTATAATTATTTAGGTCAAACTAGCATACCTAACTTTAGAGGAATATAGGTAAAGTACACCAAAAGATATCATATTTATTCTTTATTCCACTTTAAAAATTACTATATTATTATATTGTAATTAATATTAAATCATTTAATGATATAAGATTTCCACGATCCATAATTTTTGCAAGCTAGTTCGGGAATAGGCAGTGTGTGAATTTTTTAATCAAAGTTTCGTATCACACACTATGAATTTTTTTTCATCTTCAGCTCTCAATCATTATTATATTATGATATTGTAAATAATATTAAATTATTTGTAACATGTGATTATATTGTTATGTTTTAATAAATTCTCGTTATTATAGTTTTATATAACAAAAGCAAAAAATCTATTAAACTACATTATTAGTACTTTCCATAGGCAATACTATTGCATTCAGTAAGACTAATTAATAAAAAAAATTGCACCAATCAAAAGTGATTATTATTTTGGTTTTCAAAATGAACTTGATTTTTATAAAGAAGAGATTTATATTTTTAACTTAATATATTATATAATTATTTATCTACACTATGATTGGTTTAAACATGCATAAATTTTAAAGTTATTTATTTATTTATTTATTTATATATATAAAATAAATGTCTATTTTAAATGGTTTTTTTTCTCTTTTTTATTATTTATAATTTGTAAATAAGGTGATTTTTGTATGTAGATATGTAAATTTCCATATTTTATTTCTCAAAATATAGGTAATAAAATCTATCAACTATTTTTTATGGATTTGATAAACTATTTAAATTAAAATGAAAAAAAATATTAGGCATTTTTTCTAATTATAATTTTGTATATTGTTTTTAAGTCCTATTTTTTAATACTTCTTGAAAATCATAATTTTCTTTTTAATCATTTTGATATATACAAATTAATTTAATAAATTCTAATTATAAATTTTAAATATTGTTCATTTAATCATTAAAAAACATATTTTCTTTATATTGTGTAATTATATAATTATTAACAATTATTTTTTTTGTTTTTTTTTTGTTTTTTTTTTGTTTTTTTTTTATAAAAGTGGATAAGACCACTGAATTATATTAATATTTTTTTTTTTACATGTGTCTGGTTCAAAGAGCATTAAAGGGAAAGAACCAATAAGAAAACCCTTCAGTATTCCTATCTACCCATTACAAAATGCCCAAGGGCCCCAAAAAACCTTCCCAATTACATAACCAACCTCATTAGATATAAAGAAAGCTGCCAGATGAGGCACACAAAAGAGAACTTGTGAGAATGAAACATCAATCAAAAGTGCACCAATCCCAGAAGAATCAAAACTGGATCACCCCTATCTAAGAAGCACAAGACTCCAACCCATTGATTGGAATGAAACCAACAACCAAAAGAGAACCTATGATAAGTGAACCTGCCGAAATAAATATTGTGAGAAAACATAGAATAATCCAGATAAGGAGAAGGGAAGGATGTTGAAGACCTCGAGGAACCAGAATAAGACCAAGCCATAGAGTAGCCCACAACAACAACCAAAAAAATAGCAGAAGGATGAGAGACCATCTCACATACCAGTCCATCTACATTTTCTGATTTCTCAAGGACAACCACCATCCACCAATTTTAACAAATCCTCTCCAAATAAAACAAAGCATCTTTCCCACTAAATAACAATACCAAAGAAGCAATGAATATAAGAAGACCATCTGCCAACCACGGATATAAACAAAACCAGACGGAGGATTAAAATGGAAACAACCAACCCCAAGCTACGAAATCTCATCGAAAGAATGATAACCAACCCCATATCATAATAAGAAAGCAACGCGCAAGAGGAGTGAGCAAACCATAATGACAAGAAGAAATCAAAAGACAAAAGGAAGGCAATCAACCAATGATGAGGTGAAATCATTATTCAGAAACTCATCCCCCACTCATTACCAAAGCACCAAACGAAGATACTGCCAACACATCAACACATAACGTGTAAATGACTGCAAACCTAAAAGCGAAGCCGAGCAATTATACTAAAACCATCCAACTCATAAACATGATTGTCAATCACACCACCAAACTGCAAAAAGAGTCATAATAACAATATGCTCCCAAACCACCCGCCAACCTGTAATTATTTGAAATAATCAATTTGTGCCTAGACAGAACCATAGTCATCTGAATAAAGTACAAGTTAATATTCCCAATCAAAGAATGGTTCGAGCCAATAGTGTCATGTGGCCACCATAATCACATAAACACCCAACATAGGGCCAAATTCATCCCAACTAATCAAATAATGATACACCAAGCACAAAGCCATTGCAAAATATGAAGGATACAGGTCAAGCAAGAGCAGCCATCACATCCTCCATGCTCCATGAGGAGATACTTACCGAATATACCAACAACAAAGATGTTGCCATAAGGCAAGACAACACCCTCCCTGCTAGCATATGTGAAAGGAAAACCATACCCAACAAGGAGTATGAGGAAGGCTACAAAGCAAGACCCAGCCCTCTTTAAGAAAGAATACTAATGCAAGAGGTTGGAATGTCCAAAGGAAGAACCTCTAAGAACTCAGCACACTCAACAACAGCCCTATTGGCCAAAAAATCCGTAATAACATTAATCTCCCTATAACAATGAGATATAGTGAAGGTAGAAAAACACTTCAACTACGCAAGAATACACTCTAACAAGTACTATAGATGCCAAAAGATACATTTATTAGTAGAGACCACCTGAAAAACTAGCATTGAGTCCCCTTCAATGATGATGTCTTTAATGTCCAAAGAGATGGAAAGATCAAGACCAAAAAGATAACGCCTGAAATTCTGCTACATTATTAGAGCCTACACCAATATATTTTCCCACAGCTTTAATAATCTTAGAAGTATGATCAAAGATGACCACTCCAATTCCAGATTTCCTCGGATTACCCTTAAAAGCCCCATCAAAATTTAACTTGAAGGAGAATTGGGGGGGAGGCCTCCATTTGGCCATCTTACGTTTGATAAGAGAAGATAATCCAGTTGTTAAATCCCCATGAGAAGGCATAACACAAAGTGAGCACCACTTCCAGGTTACCCAATTATCCCAATGAGAAAAAGACCTCAGATGATCCAAATTTTTATAGATGTAAGAAAGCACCACCTCAAAAATGGAGGATAGGATCTTGTCAAGAACTTCTTCAAGTGAAGCTGATTTATGTTTAAAAATCCTAGAGTTCCTTTCCAGCCAGATGCTCCAAACCACAATAGAAGGTGCCACTATCCAAAGAGATGAATAAAAAGAGGATGAGTACAACAAGGGCCAAGCCATGAAATGCAACAATAAATTAGGACTAATAGCAGAAGACCAACCAAGCATACCAAACAGCCAATACCAACAATCCAAAGCAAAAGGACAAAGCAAAAAACCATGATCCATGGTTTCCATACAATATCCACAAAAAACACAAGGGAAAACTGCAGTAATCCCAAGCCTATCCAATCTCACCCCGACGAGAACTCTATCCTGAACTGTCAACCAAGCAAAAGACCTAGCTTTAGGAAGGCAGGTCAAGTGCCAAAAAATCTTAGCAGGCCAAGAGGAGGAGGACGAGGGGGTTTGAGACAAAGATTTATACCCCTCCTTTACTGAATAAGAGCCTGAGGCACTCTTAGTACAAACCAAACTATAATCTTTATCTTGAAACACAAGGGATCTTTTTTGGAGCTCTACCTCAAAAATAACTCTAAGATCATTATCAATGGGCAGAGAAGGAATATCCTTCCATCTAGCTACTAATTAGGGACCTAAAGAATCAATATCAACATAATCTGCAACAAAAACTCTCCAAAGATCCGAAAGGGTATCAGACAAAGGAGACCAATCTCGAATGGATGAAAATGCAGGATGCCCATTCCAAACTTCATCCCAAAACCGGGCCTTTTTCCTATTATGGACAACCCAAGAAAGATGCGGTAAAATAACCCATCTACAAAGAATTCAGAAAGTTCCAAAATGCATATCCCTTTGGAAGAGATGAGGCTATGAAAATTCGTTCTCTAGGGGCTCCCCTTAAGTACTTAGCAAGCATAATGAAAGCCCATTTTATTAAGATTAGTTATAACTAATAATAAATAAATACAAATAAAATAATATAATAGTGGACTCCTAATTAATAATTAAATTTAAGAATAATTATCTTATTTAAGATTAAGTAAATCTCAACTTTGTTGATAAGTTCATCATTCTATGTGTTGGGATAGGAGAGAAACCCATAGATAAGCATAAAGAAATTGTTGGGAATTCCAAAAAAAAAAGTCATGAACACTCAATGTTTGCAATTTATAGGTCATTCTTTGGTGTTAAAATTTACATTTGAAGAAACATATTTAGGACAATAGGTCATTCTTTGGTGTTGAAATTTACATTTGAAGAAATATATTCATTAATAGGACAACAAAACAAGTTAGAGCTCCCCAATAAATTTTAGTATACAATTAGGTCACTAAAATTCCAAAATAAAGTGGTAGAAAATGATAAATTTTTCAAAGTATGACATATGATCTTCAAAATATTGTTGCATTAGAGAGTTCTAAAAAATGTTCAACTTATTTTGGTAGTAGTCAAACAATAATATGACCATGTGTCTATTTGTTGATTATGATAATTATTGATGACAAAAATGGAAAAATATATGTAATGCCTACCTTGTTCATTTGAATGTTCAACTTATTTTGGTAGTAGTCAAACAATAATGACCATGTGTCTATTTGTTGATTATGATAATTATTGATGACAAAAATGAAAAAATCTATGTAATGCCTACCTTGTTCACTTGAAGGTTTCAAATAAAAAATTCTTTTTGCAATAGATACAAAGAAGTGTGAACATTTGCAACTTGTATTCAACAATTAATCAAGCATGATTCTCATGTATCACTTAATTCAAGAAAATTTTAACTTTATTAGATATCTAAGTTTGACAAAAAAACTTCAAAAGTAAACTTTTAAATATATCAAAGTGGCACAATAGAAACCAACTTCAACCAAATTGAAGATTCGGAATTATAGATTCTTAAGGCTGATTTGGGATTATGGTATTTGAAAAAAAATCAATTAGAAGAATTGACTCATCATTACTTGAGAAAAATTGATTGGAAAAATCAGACATAATAGTCTGATTTTTCAAGTTAATCAAAAGATCAAAAAATTATTTATTTTCTCAAAGGTTAATGGGGTGGTACAAAGGAAATAATTTAATAATTTATATATTCATTAAAAAAAATAGAAAACATTGTTGTAATATAAGGACCAAAAGTGATGTTAGGAATGAGATCCAAAATTTAGTCTATTGTATAAAGGTTCTTCTAATCACTTTTCAAAAAATCATATTATTTTTTCTCAAAAAGTTTATATATGTAGGGTTGCCATTTTTTATATTATCAAATTCATTTCTCTCAATGAGATTGACCATTGAAAGAGACATTTCAAGGATGAAAACCCTACTATTCATTTGTGTCATGCCCTAAGCAGTGTAATAAACAAATTAAAACTTACTTTAACTACCATTCAAATTTTAGGGTTGAATATTTAGCTCTCTTCTTAATTAAAACAAAAATAAAAATCAAGCAGGCCAACATTGCTCTTCTATATGTGTGCATCTCATTCGTATGCTTCATGTCTTATGTACATATTTTATGCCTTACGTGTATTTAAGTATGCTTCATGTCTGCCATGTATTTATATATTTCATACCTTACATGTACTTTTCATGCCTCACATGTATTTATATTTTTTCATACCTTACATGTACTTTTCATGCCCCACATGTATTTAACTGACATTCAATTAGAGTTAACTATTTAGCCCTCTTCTTAAGTAAATCAACTAGGTCAACATTGCCCTTCTATATGTGTGTGCCTCTCACTTGTATGCTTCATACCTTAAAATCATATTTCATGTCTTATATGTATTTAAGTATGCTTCATGCTATATGTGTATTTATATATTTCATACCTTACATGTACGTTTCATGCCTCACATGTATATGCTTTAGGTCTTACATGTATTTATGTGTATAGTTCATGCCTTACGTGTATTTATGTATATGCTTCGTGCCTTCATGTATTTGTTTATGATGCTCTGCAAAAAAGATGGTTAGAAAAACCTGTGGTGAGACAACACACTAAAAACACAAGAAACAAAGAGAGTTAGTGTTAATCAACCAAAGACTATTCTAAGCAGGCATACCAAGAGAGACACTAAAAACACAATAAAGCATTTAACTATAAAAATAAATGCAAGAAGACATCTTCAAATGCCTTCCACCATGCTTGTAGCTCCTCCTCCCTTGATCTTCTCCTATCCAAGTTCCAAATTAGTGTAGCTCTCAACAGCTTTTTGCACTATGGATGCCTTATGGAGAATCAAGATTGATATTTTTTAGATATGCTATGCAAGTGTAAAACAAACTAATTAGACATGCTATGAAATGAACTAAGATTTATTTTAGTCCAAAATGACAATATATGTGATTTATGCTAAATGCTCTCTCTAAAAAGACTATAATGTAAATGCATACAAGTTTTTAGAATTATGGCTAAGAATGCTAAATGCTTGAGGATTTGAAAATCAGGAATGTGAGCTATATTTATAGGTAAAATGGAGCAATGAATGGTTGAGATTGAGTAATCTCAACGAGGGTCAGGATTCAATGATATTCAATCCATGTGAGGACTTTCAACCCAATCCCAAGATGACAAGTGTCAACATGAGAGGGGTTGAGAGGAGAGGGAAGAAGCATTGAATTCTTGACATGACCTGAGGGTTAACTTGGGAGGTAAGGTTAAGGTTGGGTTGAGTGAATAAATTCATTATTCAAAGAATAATGCTTTTATCCAATGGATAAACTCTTGTGCAAGAGTTAGTGAGGATAACCATGGTCAAAGCAATAAATGCTTGAGAAGACACATGGGTCACATGAGGGTTAAGTTAGGGGTCAAAGTCCCTAACCATGTGGGTGAGTTGAGTTAACCATTAATGGTCATGTAAGAGCCATAAGTGTTTTGGAAGACTTTAGAGGTTAGCTTGTTGGACACATAAAACATTAAATGTTTTTCAAAGACTTTGGAATCTTTGACAAGTGACTCCAAGTTGCTTAGGAATGTGACAATAATTAGGGGATGGATTAGGATAATTAGGAAGGGTTTAGAAGAATCTAGAAGGGGATTAGGATTGCAAGTGGGTTTGGTGGGTGAAGGAAAATAGGATTTTTATATAAAAATAAAATTCATTTATTTCAACAAATAGGTGCAAGTTGCATTTTTAGGAGAATGCAAGTGGGGGGGATTTAATGATTTAAATATATGTTTTATTTAATTTATTTAAAAGAAGAAAGGGGATTTTAAATGTAATAAATAGGATTTATTCATTGAATTGATTGTGAATTTGGTTTAATGAATTAATTAAAATAAATTGAATAATTTATTTAATTAATAGGAGAATATTTGAAGATGGATTAATTAAATGTTAATTTAATTAATTGTTAGCTAGTGGGTTTTTAATCAAATAAATAGCAAATATTCATTTAATTAACTGATGGCTTGTGGGTTTTTAATCAAATAAATAGCAAATATTCATTTAATTAAAATGGATAGATTTATGTGACTACATTTGCCCCTCTTTGAGATGGTGCGGTTTATCGCGTCGTTTTAAAGAAAGAAAAATAGGTGTGAAGAAATATGCCCCATAAAATGTTAATCTAATGGGTGGTATGCCCCCTCGAGAGATGGGCCGAAAATTTTGAAAAATCGGGCAATCTCTCGGGGTGAATTCACAAAGCTGGTTCCCACTTTTGCCAATGAAGGAATTTGGCGAAAGTGGGAATTTCGGATTTGCCCGTGTTCAAGCAAAATGGAAATGTTCGCTTGGACTACCCTTGGGAGTCCGAGCGAACCAATGTTTTGACTTGGGTTCACTCGAACATCGAGCGAATTTTGGGTTCGCTCGAACCCGTTGCGGTTAGGGTTTTTTTTTTAAATTTATAAATATCGAAAATGACAGTTAAAAGGTCATTATCAAATTTGACTTTTTCTATCTGGTGGGGGTTGGATCGAACCAGTCGTCAGCATCACGTCACCGAGCTTTGTCTGCAACAGTTAGCATCTTTCCTATTTTAGTTTTCAACCTTTGTTATATCAAGTGCACAAAATAACCCTTTGTTTGGTTTAATAATGTCTTTTTTTATTAAATTTGTAAATAATTTGTTTGTTAATTTATTTTTTTAATTAAATAATTGTATATAGTTATTGTTTTTCAACATTTTAGAAAAATGTTTGATAATTTATTGTTTTTCATTATTTTAGAAAAATGTTTGATAATTTATTGTTTTTCATTATTTTAGAAAAATGTTTGATAATTTAATGTTTTGATTGAAATGTGTCAATTTGTTTTTAAAATTACATAATTGTATAGATGTATATTTTTTTCAACATTTTAAAAAATTGTTATGAAAAACATAGAAAACTAACCTGTAGTAAATCAGAACTTAGAAAAACATTAGCAAAAAAAGAAAAACGTTAGAAAAATTAATTTAAATAAACATTAGAAAATTTAGATAACAAATTTAAACAAATTAGACAAAATAAATTTCCTCTACAATGTGACCCATTTTCACATCCTATTACACACACAACATGACCCCTTAAGACCACATATGACACTATACGTTCCGTTAGGTTGTAGTGTGAACGACATACCCCTTAGTCCATCAAATAGCGTCTTAACACATGCGTGACCCATTACAACCGCATATGACCCTTTATAAAATCCTAGTGTGAACGACATACCCCTTAGTCCATCACATAGCGTCTTAAGGGGTCGTATGTGGTCCTAAGGGGTCACACATGCATTAACACATGTGTGACCCCTTAGTAGGTCACATAGGACCCCTTATAACATCCTACTATACATATGAAATTCCCCTTAGGATCACATAGTGTCATAAGGGGTCATATGTGGTCCTGAGGGGTCATGCATGTGTTATAACATATGCATGACCCCTTAGAACCACATATGACCCCTTATAAAATCCTAGTGTGAATGACATACCCCTTAGTCCATCACATAGTGTCTTAAGGGGTCGTATGTTGTCCTAAGGGGTCACGCATGCATTAACACGTGTGACCCCTTAGTAGGTCACATATGACCCCTTATAACATCCTACTGTACATATGACATTCCCCTTAGGATCATATAGTGTCCTAAGGGGTAATATGTGGTTAGAACCACATATGACTCCTTATAAAATCCTAGTGTGAATGACATACCCCTTAGTTTATCACATAGTGTCTTAAGGGGTCGTATGTGGTCCTAAGGGGTCACGCATGCATTGACACATGTGTGACCCCTTATAACATCCTACTATACATATGACATTTCCTATGTGTCCTAAGGGGTTGAATATGTGGTCCTAAGGGCTCATGCATGCATTAACACATGCATGACCCCTTAGTAGGTCACATATGACCCCTTATAACATCCTACTGTACATATGACATTCCCCTTAGGATCACATAGTGTCATAAGGGGTCATATGTGGTCCTGAGGGGTCATGCATGTGTTATAACATATGCATGACCCCTTAGAATCGCATATGACCCCTTATAGAATCCTAGTGTGAACGACATACCCCTTAGTCCATCACATAGTGTCTTAAGGGGTCGTATGTTGTCCTAAGGGGTCACGCATGCATTAACACATGCATGACCCCTTAGTAGGTCACATATGACCCCTTATAACATCCTACTATACATATGACATTTCCTATATGTGTCCTAAGGGGTTCAATATGTGGTCCTAAGGGCTCACGCATGCATTAACACATGCATGACCCCTTAGTAGGTCACATATGACCCCTTATAACATCCTACTATACATATGACATTCCCCTTAGGATCACATAGTGTCATAAGGGGTCATATGTGGTCTTGAGGGGTCATGCATGTGTTATAACATATGCATGACCCCTTAGAACTGCATATGACCCCTTATAGAATCCTAGTGTGAATGGCATACCCCTTAGTCCATCACATAGTGTCTTGAGGGGTCGTATGTTGTCCTAAGGGGTCACACATGCATTAACACATGCGTGACCCCTTAGTAGGTCACATATGACCCCTTATAACATCCTACTGTACATATGACATTCCCCTTAGGATCATATAGTGTCCTGAGGGGTCATATGTGGTTAGAACCACATATGGGGTCATATGTGGTTAGAACCACATATGACCCCTTATAGAATCCTAGTGTGAACGACATACCCCTTAGTCCATCACATAGTGTCTTAAGGGGTCGTATGTTACATCCTAAGGGGTCATGCATGCATTAGCACATGCGTGACCCCTTAGTAGGTCACATATGACCCCTTATAACATCCTATTGTACATATGACATTCCCCTTAGGATCATATAGTGTCCTAAGGGGTCATATGTGGTTAGAACCACATATGACCCCTTATAAAATCCTAGTGTGAACGACATACCCCTTAGTCCATCACATAGTGTCTTAAGGGGTCGTATGTTGTCCTAAGGGGTCACACATGCATTAACACATGCGTGACCCCTTAGAAGGTCACATATGACCCCTTATAACATCCTACTGTACATATGACATTCCCCTTAGGATAATATAGTGTCCTAACATATGACGTGTTAGATCTCTCTATTCTTGAATTTTTTATGTATGTCAAAGATTTAAATATGTACACGTGTTAGATCTCTCTATCTCTCTGAAATATATGTTATCTCTAGATCTGAAATATATGTTCTCTCTCTCTCTCTCACTGAAATATTTGAAATTTTTACATGTATTTTTTGAAAATGAAAATGATCTCTCTCTCTCTCATGAAGATTTATATGTATATAATCTCTCTCTCTCTCTCATGAAAATGATCTCTCTCTCTTTGCTTACGTATTTATTTTAACTTTATGACATGTACCTAGATAGATGGCATCCCAGGATATACCTTCGCAGGCTCCTGATCAAGATCCACCTTCGCAGGCTCCTAATCAGGATCCACCTGTGCAGGCTCCACATCAGGATCCACCTACGCAGGCTCCACATCAGGAGCCACCACAGCAAGCTCCTCCACAGCAGGATCCCCCCTTGCCCAACATTGCTACTATTTTTCATTACAGTGATCGGGAGTTGCATAGGTCGAGGGCCATACTAGATGACCCTCGTACTGATGGCGTGTACAAAAGTACGTGCATGTCCATTTTTGACAGTTTGCGGACATTGAGGGACCGCTTAGTATCTCATACCTCATTCTCACCTGAGGTTATAGAGGATATATATAGACAGTTGAGGAGTGAGGTGAGGGGTCCTCATTCTTTTGTTGATGTGGTGGGGGTGGTCTCGAAGGAGACCATCAAGGAGAGATGCTTCCCACAATATCAGGAGAAGAGTAAGGTGAGGGGATATCAGGTTACGAGATGTATCGACCCACAGGTTGCATCACTGATTTACCCACGATTCTTAGCAGCCCATGGTCATTATCCTAATAACCACCAGATTCCATTATACTTTGCACAGCAGGTATTTGTTGAGGTTCATTGTCAGATGAAACCAAACTACCTTGATATTCCGGGATATTATGGACAGGGGAGGGGTAGGATTGCTAATAGAGATGCATATCGTAGGCGTGATAGAGCTCTGCCCAGACACACAGACCTTGTTGGCCAGAGATTTCCTACAGTAGTCCCAGCCATGGCACCCATAGCGGATCACGTTGTGATTGCTTCTTAGAGAGAAGCAATTGATAGGATTGGACAGATTGCATCAGCAGCAGCCACCATATCTTCTGACAGGGTGGGCAGATATATGATGAGTCGACCATGTTTGCAATCATCCATAGATCATGCATCTTCTAGTCATGGGGGGGCTTCAGATTCAAATGATCGGTATATTTCTGCTAGCATCCCCTCCCCAGATGAGGTAGCAGCTATAGTCGGAGGTAGTAGACATGTACAGATGTTGCAGTATTTAGTCGAGGACCTACTACATGCTTATAGTTTTATTTCATCTCGACTTGGGATACCATTGGGTGATGTTAGAGAGGAGATTCTCAGAGATGGTCAGGCTACAGCGGCATCGACGCATACCCCGAGGCAGTCGCAGCATTCTCATCACTCTACGCATGCTCCAGGCACTAACCCACCTACAGATCACTCTGTTGCTGCAGAGGAGGAGCTACAAGCTGATCAGCTCCATATCACAGATGAGGGCTGGTTGGATTCATTTGAGGAGGAGATACGAGTTGATCAGGTACATATCACAGATGAGGGTTTGGACTCATTTGAGGATCAGCTGAGAGATTTGAGCCATACTGGATTTATGGACATGTTACTACAGTCAGACACTTCATCCATGATGCCCACTCATCTAGTTAGCCCCTTGCACTCCTCAGTGATACGTACAGCTAGAGAGAGATATGCAGGCACGAGTGATGTTGTTGATATGATCACAGGACAGGATCAGACTCTATAGCCTACTCCAGGTGATACACAGGTATGTACATGTACATGTGCGTTTAAAATTTTAGAAGATATGTATACATACATTGCAAATTTGTACCTGATAAATCTATATATATAGATCTCATGTTTAATAAATAAACTAGAGTTTTAAGTTTTAATTTGTAGATCATTTAAATTGATTGTGGACTAATCCTTAAATTGACAGTTAGCTCATGTCACTCCTTCCTTGAGCTCTGAGCATGTGCGTAGGAGAGATTCTTTAGATGTTGTTAGTGTACAGGTTAGTTATGGTTTTTGGTATATATATTTGATGTACATGCACGTCTAGAGAGATAGATATATTATATTTAATATTTAAATAAATTATACTTTTGCAGGACTCCCCCTCAGATGGTTGCTCAGTTTGTAGCCGACATGATCCCTGTTGATTTGCTCCAGACTTTATAGCTCATTTACATTTATCTTTTTATATACTTTCATATTATATATATTCATGCACGTACATGGAGTTTAGACTCTAGATTATACTTTATACCTGGTTTGTGTTTGACTCTAGATTATACTTTATACTTTATACATGGAGTTTAGACTCTAGATTATACTTTATACCTGGTTTGTGTTTGACTTTACATTATACTTTATACTTTATACATGGAGTTTAAACTCTAGATTATACTTTATAGGTTTTATACATGTTTGATTGTATTAGATTTATACATGTTTGATTATATTCTAGATTTATGTACATGATGTTTGATTAAATTAGATTTAAATACATGTTTGATTAGATTGTATATTTCGTGCATGTACAACGACTTGTTTAGACTCTAGATTATACTTTATACCTGGTTTGTGTTTGATCAGATTATACATGTTTGATTATATTAGATTATATTAGATTATACCTGAAATGAACAAACTAAACTTAATAGGTCATGTATTGAATAGTTCACATCCAGTACATTGTAGGTATGTGAGCTTCTAGGTATGTATATTGTAGTTAAATAGTTCACAGTTCATGTACATGTCCTAATTCCATATTAAATATCAATTTTACAAATGTACATATTACATTTTAATTTAAATATGCATTTTTTAATTAAATACAAATACAATTACATACAATTAAACATGTACATTTAAATACATCCTAATTTGATATAATGTATAAATAAACTTAAAAAATATTTATCCTTTAGTTTCAAATGTTCAAGTTACTTGAGATCTAGAATTTATCTTGATTGTATTAATTAGATTTATACATGTTTGATTAGATTAGATTTAAATACATGAAATGATTTTCAAATGTAAAAGAGTATGTATGATTATACATGTTTCAAGATTTTCAAACAAAAGAGTATGTATGAAATGAACAAACTAAACTTAATAGGTCATGTATTGAATAGTTCACATCCAGTACATGTATATTACATAGGTATGTATATTGTAGTTAAATAGTTCACAACATGTACATGTCCTAATTCCATATTAAATATCAATTTTACAAATGTACATGTATTACATTCTAATTTAAATATGCATTTTTTAATTAAATACAAATACAATTACATACAATTAAACATGTACATTTAAATACATCCTAATTTGATATAATGTATAAATAAACTTAAAAAAAATAATTATCCTTTAGTTTCAAATGTTCAAGTTACTTGAGATCTAGAATTTGTCTTGATTGTATTAATTAGATTTATACATGTTTGATTAGATTAGATTTAAATACATGAAATGATTTTCAAATGTAAAAGAGTATGTATTATTATACATGTTTCAAGATTTTCAAACAAAAGAGTATGTATGAAATGAACAAACTAAACTTAATAGGTCATGTATTGAATAGTTCACATCCAGTACATGTATATTACATAGGTATGTATATTGTAGGTATGTGAGCTTCTAGGTATGTATATTGTAGTTAAATAGTTCACAACATGTACATGTCCTAATTCCATATTAAATATCAATTTTACAAATGTACATGTATTACATTCTAATTTAAATATGCACTTTTTAATTAAATACAAATACAATTACATACAATTAAACATACACATTTAAATACATCCTAATTTGATATAATGTATAAATAAACTAAAAAAAAATTATCCTTTAGTTTCAAAACAAGTTACTTGAGATCTAGAATTTATCTTGAACTTACATTAAAATTAAATTCATGTGGATTACTAAATGTATATATAGTTCATACCACATCAAGTGGTTCACAATGCTCTTCAATAGCACTTAATATTTTGTCATGATCTTCACTATCTAGTCT
Organism: Cryptomeria japonica; assembly: GCF_030272615.1. Taxonomy (NCBI): domain Eukaryota; kingdom Viridiplantae; phylum Streptophyta; class Pinopsida; order Cupressales; family Cupressaceae; genus Cryptomeria; species Cryptomeria japonica. The sequence continues at coordinate 579,538,453 of NC_081410.1, read as the reverse complement.
CCACTTTTGAGACTGCCCTCGACGTGGAACTGTTTGAAGAATTAGGCCAACAACAATGACCAAGTGACTATACTGATATACCTTGTTGTCAATTTGGTATTCAGTGAAATGAATCCCATGTTGAACAATTTTAACTTGTTTGAAATATGTCCCTTGCACTACAACTGATCCTGCATGTACATGTATATAAGAAACGTGAGAAATTAAAAAATTTCACATAAGCGATTTGTACATGTACATGTACATATTCAAATCAGAACTCAAACCTGTGGGAAATGACATTCCATCACTCATCTCAGATTTTGATAACTTCTTTCTCTCTTCTGTGCAACGCAATAAATAATAACTAACACCTTCTATATTTCCATCTTCTGCTATGACTACAAAAATATCTCCTGCAATTTGACACAAGTTAAATAAATTCTAAGTTATATGTCATTTTTAAGGAAATGTTTACATGTGTACGTCATGTATGTACCTTTTTTAATCAATCCTGAAATATGATCGTAATCACCAGAAATCAAAGGAATGTCTTCAAAGTTTTCATCCTTATTTGAATCCTCGTATGTGTGAGAAACATCTAGTGGCACCATTTTCGATTCACTAACATATCCAAGCTCTTGGTTCTTGCAATCAACATAGTTTTCGAAAATGCATTCAGAACAAAAACATGAATAATCCCTAGTGTATAATGTCCATGGGCGATTATCTGTACTCATGACACAATGCAAAGATCTTGTCCTCTCCACACTCTTGCATCCATGCATTGATTTTCTATCTACATCTGCAAAATGTACATATGTACAAGAATGTACATGTAGATCAAGTTGTTAAATTAAAAAAAATTAAATAAAATACTAAAAGAGAACACGTACCAGTTATCTCCCAAAACACTCTATATGGAATGGGCTTATATGTTCTCGATGATGATTCCCCAGGATAATTAGGTTGCTCAAAGTGTTTCTTACACCATTCAACAACATCATGTGCATTTTCTATACGTTCTCCTGTGTACTTTATTTGATGCTTTCTTAGAGCACGTTTGATACAAGCTCCTGCACCATCATGTTCACCCTTTCCATGACCACTCTCGAAAAAACTCCAAACATGTGGTATTTTGTCATTTCGATGATATCTACATAGTGCATAAAATGGCCTTGAAGATTTAAATTGTGCCGCACATCCATTAGACCAAACAAAATGTTTAACTATTGTTATGCCTCTATCTTTCAAATATTCAAAAAACTTCTTAAAGCAATGTTGTACAAAAAGAGTGTCATGCTCCTTATCATCACTGATATAGAAGTGGTACTCTTTCTTAATGACACAATTTTCAAATGTACTATCAACACCATCCAAATTCATTTGTGCATGTCGATAACACACATGCACGAAAATAGTGATTTGCTTTGAAAAGTAATACTCTGATTGAATCTCTTTTTGATGTGCAAAAGAGTAAGTCTCTGCGAAGTCAACTATAGATAGAATAGTTCCAAGTGGTAAAGTGTCTCTTAATCTTTTAAATTGTTCTGTTTGCCACTTGGCAAAAAAACCATGGCATATGTATGGTTTTATCAACTTACGAAAATTTTCCATAAATGTTTCAATAGGTATTTCCTCTTCTACATAATCTAGTCTTGTAGATTCCTTTCCAAATTTTGTTTCAAATTTTTTGTACTTGTAACTCTTGCAATTTACCATCTTCCTCATGTCAGTATCTTGATCTCTCAAAGGCAATTTAGCCAAGTCCCCGCATGTTCCACAAATTCCTCTTATGCAATTTATTTGACCGGTTGCATTATCATCTGATTTATCACATAAGATGGATGCTATGAATTGACTTGTTCGTTTAGGAGGAGCATTTTCATAACCATCATTATCTTCTCTAATCTTTCGAAACACCTAATAGTACAAGTCAAATTCGATGTGATAACGACAACAACAAGTTTCAAAAACTTTGTTTAACTTCACATAATATGGCCTTAACCGTTCAAACATGGTTTGTCCAATCTTTATATGAGGGTTTGTTTTAGTAAACAATACATACAATTCATGTTTTGTTGTGTCTATCCAATGTTTTACATGGAGATCATAATGATCAGGACCAATCCTTTGCTTGATAACATCTCTACTATTTGATGAAGGGCAAGTATTATCATTCCAAAAACTTGTCACAAAGTTCCTAACATCTTCAATTCTATGAGAACGAGGAGCTCTACACATAATTGCCCAATTCCCTTCTGAGGTAGTATCATCCAAAATCTTTCTCCTTTTAACATATTTAGCTATTGTCCTTCTACTAAAACCAAACTCAGATGACAGTGAAGAGATTTGTCTTTTTTGAGGCAATCTTTCATTTACTAAAGATGTCAACATCACTCTTCTTGAAATGGTCTTATCTAGTTTTCGAGATTTTTTTACCAATGTTCACCAAACCTTTCTTAACATTATCAACAATAGATTTTTGTAGCTGAGAAGATTTCCTCTTTTGACTTGTTGTATCTATACCCAACAATTTCATTGGATCTATTAAGTCTTTATGAGTAAGTACAATTGATAACAATTGAGCTTTTTCTAGTGTAGTATCAAGATTGTTGAAATGCGACATTATTTCTTTTCCACTTTTATTCATTGACCTCCTTTTAGTATGTCTAGGTTCTTCACTGAGACGTTTCAACTCATCCACATCCATTTCAAGTAAATGATCTAAATTTTTATAGGAAATATTTCTCTTCACCTGTTTAGCTAGATCCACAATATGCTCATCCATATCAGTGGTAGGAGGTAAGGATCCTGACCCCTCTCCTTCAAAGGTCTCCATTGGTTCAACTTGGACAATCTCCTCCCTATGTTAATCAACTATATTGTGTTCTTCAACAGGTTCGTTTGCTCGTTATGCACATAATTTAAGAGTTTGTGTAAGGTTCTTGAATTAATAAGAGATTATTCAATTAGGATTAAGAATAGGGATGAATTTGGCTCAAAGCTTTAAATGTTAAAATTAGCCCATTCAATTTGGTTTATTAAATTTAATTACTTTCAGGACCTTATTGTTATAACTCTAATTAAATTACTTGTTTAGGTTTAAAGTTCAATTTGTTCTCGGGTTAGGATTAAAGTTCAATCTCTAATTTTGAGCACTAATTTAACACATAAAATAGAATTTTGATAAATTAGAAATTCCAATTTTGAAAATTAAAAGTACAAATATTTTGATGCATGCATACGATAACTTAGGTGACCTCATATTAATTTGTTATGGACCATAATGTAAGTGGACTATAATTTGTCACATGTGTGTATATTTAAGACCTATTATTGCATAATAGACCTCCTAATCTGAAATGTTTTTGCATGTACGTGAAGTTGAATATAAATAGTTCACCTAAATTATTCAACATGTTTAATAGGTTATAAATTTATGTCACATTTAAGACCTATAATCAATGTAATAGTCCTAATAGGCCTTATTATTAAAATCAACATGACCACATTTGAAAAAACATTTCACAATTAATATACTTAACTACCCTTAAGACAGATATATTATGTGATATTAAAGGACCTATCACATGAAATTACTTGTACATGTAGATTAAATATTCAATATATATAATTTAGAACCTAGAAATTATGACATAATAGGTCTTATTAATTTTATGACTTAATAGGTCTTATCTATTATAAATGAACTTAATTATATAGGAGAAAAATGCAATTACACAACAAGCAAGTTGATGGAATTTGAAATTTGCAAATACACATGTATTATCTCAAATTAATTATGCTTTCCAATTAAAACAAAATTATTTTTAATCCTATTAAAAATATTAGATAAAAAATATTGAATTCTAATTAATTGATATGTAATACATATTAAATTAAAAATACATACTTGCATCATGATATCTTTGTCTTCTTTGTTCTTGATATCTTTCTTCCGTTTCGGGAGAATAATTCCTTGAAGTCTTATTTTGCCTTCTCTTCTTGTTCCCCATGCTTTTACAAAAAACCTTCAAATTATTGCCTTCAAAATAATTTTCAAATGTCTTCTTTCATCCAAAAATGCAAATTATTTTAATCATTTGGGTGATAAAAAACGAAAAAAAATTATGGACATTTATACGATTCCACAAATGAAAAAAAAAATGCGTCGGCCAGAGTTCAAACGAAAGCCGACAGTTAAAAATTGTTGGGTTCGCTCGAACATGACAGTTACAAAAATGTGCGTGCCAAAATCAAGCTCATTGGTTCGAGCGAATGGGGGTTTGCTCAAACCATTTTGGGTTCGAGTGAACCCAATTCGCTCGAACTCGTGTTCGTTTGAACCCGCAAACTAAGGGTTTCTCCCAAAAAATTTCAGAGTTCTGAAGAATTAATGACTTCGGAGCTCTAGTTCAATGCACGAATGAAATAATCTTGATAACCCAAAAATATTAGATGGTAGTACTCGAAGCAAGCTTTCTAACGAGTATAATTTTGTTATATTTTGAATTTATTATGTTCTTGTTTTTTTAATTTTATGGAAAATTGGTTTTTCACCGAACATGAACTTCTCTGTTCAACGCATTGGGAAAAATAAGAAACTAATTCAAAAAAAATTTGAAAAATATCTATGCCCCTGGTATTGATGTCTTCTTTCTAACAAAAAAAATAAAATTGAATTTTGATTTATATAGAACAAGTTATGTGTTCAAACGTAAACCTATGTTTGAATTATGACTAGTCAGACTTCAAAACTTTATAAAATGAAAAATATTGAACATATCACTATAAAACCAAATGCAAGCCCTGGATATTGATGTTACAAACCAAAATTCGAAAGAATTGAGTTTTTATCATTTATAGAAAAAAAGTTATGCATTTCGGGAGGCACATCACTCTTAAAAAATGTAGTTTGTTGTAAAAAACTACTTTTCGAGGGAGATGGAAATTTTTTTTAAAAATCCTTCAAAAAAATTTGAAAAAAATGTATATAGAATCTACAAACAAGATGTTAGAAATCACTAATTTACATCATCTTCAAATTTTTAATAGTTTAAAAGTTATAGTTCTCGGAAGTTGAAGATTATTTTAAAAATGTACATCTCAGTGTCAAAAGTGGCAAAAAAGTGGGAACCATTATTGTGAGTTCACCCCTCGAAAAAGAACAAGAAGTGGAGGGGAGGTAGAATAGAAGAAATTAGCAATACTAGTGAAAAAATAGAAGAAATCGGAGATAAAATGGAGAAATGGGAGGCTTGACAAGTTCATGGGGACCACGGTGGTGAGCGGGGTAAAATTAGGGTTACGACGAAAGGTATATATATGGAGAGGAAGGGGTGAAAACATGCTCATTTGCATTTGTCTCCATAGTGATTTCAAAGCTCTGATAGTGACCCTTTGAAAGAGAAAGCAACAGTTAGGATGTCGGTATCGATAGCAAATCATCGGCTAGAGCGAGTTCATCGATTCCAGCGACCAGATGACTACAGACCAGCGGTATGTGAATTTGAATTTTTGAATTACATGCATTTTTTATAGGTTTTTTAGTGTGTCCAAGTTGAGTCAAAACAATAGTGCTAAAACTGTGTTTTGGCGCTGTTGTCAACTAAATTAGCACTTTTGTGCCGCTATAGCGCTTTTGCATAGTGGTTTTAGCACTATTATCAAGTCTAGCACTACTACATAGTTAATTTAGCGGCGTCGTGTTTTTAGTGCTATTGAGCATGGCTTGTAGCGCTTTTGTTTTTATGTGGCGCTATTATATAGTTGTTTTAGCGCTATTGTTGGTTTAGCACTATTGGCTAGTTGATTTAGCGCAGTTGTCAGAATATTAGCGCTATTGTTTGCAGAGTAGCGCCTTTGTTAGGAAGGTAGATGCCCCAGTGTTTTGAAAAAGAATCTCCTAATGCCAATGGTGGATGGATGGAGATGTGAGTTGAGAGTTGTTTTGAACCATAGCAGCCATGTTGAGACTTAGGTCATTAGGATAAATGTTTGTTGTAGCCTAGGTGTGTCATGATTGCTTACCTGTTGAGACTCGAAGATACTTGATCAAAGTATCTGCTGATAGTCTAGATTTAAACTTAAGAAAGTTTGAAACAAAACAACTGATGATGATGATGGTTGATGCACGTGTGTAGGAGGATCTTCGCATCTTACAGATGCGCGAGAGGCATCCAGCCACATAGATGTTGCGCAATCGATTGACAGAGGCCGAGGTGGATTGCATTGCAGCGACATGTCTATATGATGTTATGTATATGCCTGTGATTCAGATGAATTGTGGTTTGATCATAGCATTGGCAGAGCGGTGGCATAGTGAGACATGCACGTTTCACTTAGCACAGGGGGAGATGATGGTTACACTGGAGGATGTATGGCGCATCCTACACATTCCCATTCGAGGAGAGCTGGTGTCGTATGATCGAGTTTGGGGGACAATAGCAGTGCAGAGATTTTTTGATGAGGATGTGTTCATTGACGATGGATCAGTAGCATGGGAGGATATAGCTGCTTTGTATGAGCCACTACCGGTTGTTTTATCAGGTATTGTTGGGGGACTGCTATGCCCAAATCGATGATCGCATGGACTGGTCATTGGTTGGGGCCAAGTTATAGAGCAGATGATGACACAAGGGACCCGCTTTGCATGGGGACCATGCGTGCTATTGCATTTATATCGGGAGCTACATGAGGTAGTATACCGAGATGTGAGCTCATTGGGAGTGGGGATCACTCTTCTTCATATTTGGGCGTGGGAGCACCTTCCTGTGACTCGATCGGTGAGTCTGAGATTTAGGGCAATAGACCAGCCCTAGGTATATATGTATAGAAGTATGATGAGTCAGCCTCACCTGGGGAAGTTAGAGTGGTGGCGGCGGGCACTGGATGATTTAGATACAGTGATCTGAAGGTCGTACATTGAGTGTGAGCCCTGAGAGGATGATGCAAAGACCTTGTTGTATGTGTTCATGACACGAAACCTCATTGGTATGATAGCCTACAATGTGGAGAGACAGGTACCTGGGAGAGTGTTGAGACAGTTTGGACAGAGACAGGGATTGCCTAGTGGATTGGTAGAGTATGCATGGGTTGTCCGAGAGAGGTTCCAGTGGGGGCCAATTTTACCCTATGATCAGGCTTTGGCAGAGTTCTGCACGCTATAGGTGGGACCATGGCAGATGAGGTCAGGGATGGTAGATGCAGGGGTGTCAGAAGAGGAGGAGGATTTGGAGGTGGTGGTGGATTCAGAGGTGGAGGTGGGGGTGGTGGACGATTACAGCGGAGAGGGAGAGGTGGGCAGCCTTTGCGGCTATCACAAGGACCTTTGATGCAGGGAGGCATGAGATTAGGTGGTAGGGATGCAGGAGAGGGACAAGCACTAATGGATACAGGGGAGGGAGCCACTAGAGAGGCACCTATGGATATAGGGAAGGGAGCTACTAGAGGAGATCTGCGGGATCATATGATATTAGTTTTGCAGACGCGGCTAGAGGATATGGAGGTGGAGGTGGCAGCTAGAGATGTGTAGCTTTTTGCACAAGAGTCAGAGCAGACTGTAGTGCTTCGGGAGAGAGATGATGCGGTGGAGAGATTGATGGAGCTGCAAGAGAGAGTACGGGTTGGGGCAGGAGCACAAGGTCCTACTGGGGAGGTGATGAGGGAGATTCAGCGAGCACAAGTTGAGATAGAGTATTGGCGGGGTTTATATGAGCAGGTGGTGCCAACCAATCAGCAAGTACTGAGCTATTCACAGATGCGTCGGGCGAGATCAGAGCGGTCTTAGAGGATGCAGAGCAATGGTGGTGTGATGGGCCCTCCACGACGAGATAATGCAGGCAGTGCAGGGGGTAGTGGGGGAGCAGGTGGTGATGGTGGTGCAACATCTGGTCAGAGTGGCATCTAAGATAGCATTTATGTATGTTATCATATTGTCATTTTGAATTGTATCTTGGATGGCTCTTGGTAGCCGATATGTTGGACTTCATTGTACTCTGATACATGTATGTTTTTGCAATGATATGATATATGAGGAGATTCCATATTTTGTGATGATATGAATGTTGATGATATGTATGGTTTTTATGCAGGATGATGATCTATGATGTATGCTTAGATGGATATGTGTACTTGTTATATGTAGGTGTGGATGAGATGATTCCTATATGCATAATTTATGATGATTTAGTTGATGTCTATATGCATTTTTTTATGAATGTGATGCTAACATGTGGATGCAGGTTGATGTATGCATGTTTTGTGGATGTAATGTTTTTATGTATGTAATGCCATGATGATGATAAATGCATAATGCTAATGATTTTAATGATGGTACTTTGTGTTTTATGTTGATGAGATAATGAGATGATGATATGTAGTGATGATTGATACTATGTATGATTGATTTATGTAAATGCATCTAGATGGTTAAAATGAATGCAATATGGATAAACAAATGTAAAGTACAAATGTTTATATGATGATATCGAAATGAATGTATATATAAAATGTATAAACCTATGTTGAGACAAATGGTTTTTGTTATGATTCTAAATGTTGATAAAATATGATTTAGTGAAATGATAATGTGATGATAATGCAACTCATGGGTAATGAATGACTTCACCTTAATGCAATTAAAAAGATAATGAATGCTTTATAATGAATCCTAAATGAATTTTGTTGTAAAATGCAATGAATGAGTATAAGAATAGACTAGATGGATAAATGAATGCACTTAACTAATGGATAGATAAATAAATGTATGCAACTATGGAAATCTAAACAAATGTATGGTAAACAAGTTTAAATGATGATAAATGATGAGTTGTGAATAATACTAAATGAATGCATAGTAATGGCAAAAAAATGGTGGTAAATGCAAAATATGACAAATGTATCATACAAATGAATCTAAATGTTGTGATTGTGCCACGATGAAATGATAATGAACTTTAGGTATGTAAATGCAACTAAAAGATATTAAATGCACTTGAATGAATATCGAAGAATGAGGTTAATAAAACCTATATGTAAGTACATGATAATGAACTATATGCATTTAAATGCAACTAAATGTAATTAAATGATGATGTGCTCATGATAGATGATTGCAACGTTGTTTAGACTTTGCATGATGCACTGATGATGTATCAGAGAACTCTGTCGTGATTGTATCCAAGACTAATTCGTTTTTCAAATAACTTCTTATATTAATCTTGTTCACACTTGCATACAAAACCATGCATATAAATAATGAATAATTAAATGGATGGGTGATATGCAACTAAATGAAATATAAAAAGATGAGATGGAATGACGATCCATAGTGCTTTATTTTCATCATTGAGCATGGTAGTATCAATCTTGGACGAGGCAGTAGGAACCAAGGATGGAGCATTGTACCTGCAAACAAACAACATAAATAAATAATAAAGGATATGGACCCTCCATAATGGTTCATGCTCATATGGTTGAGGTATACAATGTAGTTAGCAAGCCGTAGTGATCAATGACTGTATTTTGCATAAGATCACGTAGCTTAGTGAACTTCCCACGTAGACAACATTAGTACATGCCCCAGAACTTCATTGGAATAAATTGCAGAAGATACACAAAACAATACTTAGAACCATCCTGGCCACTCTAATCACTTGTGGATATCCCGAAGTAGCATAGGAACCTGATATAAATGAGTAAATAACCTACAAATCAATCAAGTATTTCATAGCTTGAACAAAATTTTCTTGTCAAAGAAAATGTTATCATGTCTTTGTTTTGGTAAGGAAGGATGCATCCTTGCTAAGACAGTTTGCGTGTTGATGTTGATTGTTTGGTTGATATGATAAGTGGTCATCGTTTGAGTATTTCACAATGTTTTTTTGGTATCTTCTTGTATGCGTATGTATAGGGTGTTGCCATGTTTTTGGTTGATTTTTTATGTTTTCTGATGTATTTGGATTTTGTGAGTGTTTTTTGAATGTTTTAGGTATTTTGTGAGACATTTTTCAATGTTTTTGGTATTTTGTGAGACAGTTTTGAATGAAGAACTCAATGAATCATAAGTAAAGTAGAATCTACTTCCATCAATAGGTTAAGGACATTGCCTCTAGTTTAGACATGACTATTAAAAAGCGGAATGCAAGACGCATGAAGTACTATCCTTGATTGCAGATCAATAACAAGCCATGGTTTGGATTGATGGATGTGTGGGTGTAATGAATCTGATCGCAACAAGCCTGAAAGACAATGGAGCCATAGCGTTTACGAGTGGCACCTGTTTGCCAGGTTTTCACCATCGCACTTACCCAAGGTGCCACCAAAGTGGCTGTTCACCATTTGGATGCATGTTTTTTCTTTACTATTTTCTTCGAGACATTTACCTGAATGTTTTTGGTGTTTTCTGTTGTGTATGGGAGCATGATGCTGTGTACAACTTATGTATAAAATCGTTTGAGGTGCATGTTGTTGATTGGATCTGCTAGTGGTTCTCCTTCTGAAGTAGCCAACTGATATGCCCCAGACCCAAATACAGCAGTGATAACATATGGACCCAACCAGTTTGATTCAAACTTTCCCTGATGTTCTCTGTTTTGTTGGTTACGAGGATTCTCTCGAAGAACAAGATCACCTACCTCAAATGTGTGAGGTCTAACTCGATGATTATAGCTTCTGCTCATGCGCTGCTGATACACTTTGAGGTGATTGTATGCAACTTGTCGTTTATCATCAAGTAGCTCTAAGTCTTAAAGACATGATACTTTGTATGCTTCATCATCTACGAGATTATGCAAGGAAACTCATAAAGATGGTATCTCGACCTCAATAGGTAAGATAGCTTCAGCTCCATAGGCCAATGAGTAAGGAGTTGCATCTATAGGGGTTTGAATGCTAATTCAATACGCCCATAGTGCTAGATTCAATTGAACATGCCAATCACAACCGGCATCATTGACTATCTTCTTGAGGATTCTCAATATGTTTTTGTTTGATGCTTCGGCCTGACCATTTCCTTGTGGGTAATAGGGAGTGGAAAAGCTGTGTTGGATGTGAAACTTCTCACAGAGCTCACGAACATCCTGATTTTTGAATGGGAGTCTATTATCTATGATGATGGACATGGGTACACCATACCGGCAGATGATGTAATTAAAGATGAATGAGGCAATCTGCTTGTCAGTGACATGGGTAAGTGGAACAGCTTCGATCCACTTTGTGCAATTCCTATGTTGGTGCATGTATCAGGTCTCCGTGAACTTGGCACTTCTTGCATTTTCTGACAAAGTAGTATGAGTCTTTTTCCATGGACGACCAATAGTATCCAACGCGTATGATCTTATTTGCTAAGGACAGGCCGCTTGCGTGAGTTCCACAAATTCCTTCATGTACCTCTTCCAAGGCCTTTGTTATCTCATCCTGTTCCGGACATCGAAGGAGAGTACCATCAAGACTGCATCGGTATAGGGTTTCAGCAATAATGGTATATTGAGCAGTTTGGCGAATGAAGGTTTTGTGTTGGTTATTCGATTGGTTAGGAGGAAGTGTGTGATCACGGAGATAGGTGTAGAACTCACTGTACCATGGGGATTCGAAACTGACAAGGCAACATATCATCTCAGATTCAAGGATATCATAAGCAGGAATCCAAATTTGTTCTACCAAGAACTCATACCGTGTTGAATTATGTGGAAGATCTAGGAGAGATGCAATAGTAGCCATAGCATCAACAGCTCGATTCAGATCTCAGGGTATCTGCTCAAAGGTGATACTAGTAAACGATGCCTTTAAACTATCCACCATTTGTTTGTACGGCATGAGTTTGTCATCCTTGGTCTTATATTCATCTGTTACTTGTCGGATGACTAGTTGGGAGTCGCCATATATTTGTAGTTCTTTTAATTTCCATTGTATGGCTAGTCTGAGTCCTGTGATCAAGGCCTCATACTTTGCTATGTTGTTTGTGCATGAAAATGTGAGCCTGTAAGACTTCGGGATGTTGTCACCTTAAGGTGTGATAAACAGAATGCCTACCCCCAAGCCATGCCTAGTGTGTGAACCATCAAAGTATAGTTTCCATGGTTGTGTTGTTGTGATCATGAATATCTCTTCATCTGAAAAATTGGAAATGAGAGGATGATCGCCTACGAGTGGTGTATCGGCCAACTGATCTGCAATAAATTGGCCCTTGATAGCCTTACGGTCCACATACTCGATGTCAAATTCACTTAGAATCATCACCCATTTGGCCAAGCGGTTTGTCAATGCTGCTTTGTTGAGTAAGTATTTTAGTGGATCGATCTTGGCAATGAGTTGTACTTTATGTGTTAACATATAGTGCCTTAGTTTAGTGGCTGCCAAGATTACTGCTAGGCAAGCTCGCTCAATAGGGGTGTAATTGAGTTCATAGCCGACCAGTGTGCGAGAGATGTAGTAAACAACACACTCTTTCCCTTCTGCATTGTGTTGAGTCAGTGGTACTCCCAATGTTGTATTTGTTGCTGAAATATAGAGTAATAAATGTTTACTCAGATCCAGTGGGACCAGCAATGGTGTATTCATGAGATATTCTTTAAGCATCTGGAATGCTTACTGGCATCTGGTATCCCATTGAAATCGGATGTTCTTGTGTAATAAGTGTGTAAATGGGTGACACTTATCTGCCAGTTGTGCAATGAATCTTCGGATGGATTGTAGTCATCCTTGTAATGTCCTTAGTTGACTGATGTTTTGTGGAGGTGGCATGTCCATGATTGCTTTGACCTTTGCAGGATCGACCTCAATGCCTTTGCTTGAGACAATGTATCCTAGAAGCTTCCCTGAGGTTACTCCAAAGACAGATTTCTTTGTGTTGAGTTGAACATGATATTGTTCTAGTCTGTCAAAGATTTTCCCTAATATGTCTAGATGACCTTCTCTTGTGAGTGATTTTGTCAGTAAGTCATCAACATAATCTTCCATTGTGGTATGCATCATGTCATGGAAGATGGTTGGCATTGCTCGTTGATAGGTCGCTCCTGCATTCTTTATACCAAAAGGCATTACATTCCAGCAGTATGTCCCCCATGGACATGTGAAGGTTGTCTTATGTTGATCCTCTGGTGCGATCTTTATCTGGTTGTACCCAGAAAAGCCATCCATGAGAGAAAGCATGGCATGTCCTGCTGTTAGGTTCACTATTATGTCAATGTTGGGTAGGGGGAAGTCATCTTTAGGCCATGCCTTATTCAGATCTCTGAAGTCAGTACAGATACGGATGCCCCCATTTGGTTTACCAACAGGCACAATGTTGGAGATCCAGTTTGCATAATCAATTGGTCTAATAAAACCAACATCTAGGAGTTTCTTGAGTTCTGCTTTGACTAGTACCGCAATCTGGGGATGCATCTTGCGAAGCTTCTGTTTGACAGGCTTGGCTCCTTCTGCTACGGTGAGGTGATGCATGACTAAATCAGGATCAAGACCAGGCATGTCTACATATGACCATGCAAAGTTGATCTGACGCTTCTGGAAGAATTCTACGAACTTAGGTTATTCCTCTGGAGTTAAAAGAGATGTCAGATGTATGTGGTGAGGAGTTTCAGGGGTGCCCACATTGTTTTCTTTTGTTTCCTCGATGAGAATCGTTGATCGTTCCTGCTGTCTACTAGAGGGGAGAATGTCAAACCTTTCATCCTCGGGGGCCTCAGAGAGGTTTTCACTGTTGGATACACTCTTTCTTTTTACTTTTGTGGGATCAAACAATGCCACAGTGTGGTTTTCACTGGAAGATCCATGTTTTATTGTTATATTTTTGTGTCTGAAAGGTTTGGCATTCGCCCCAAAGTATGTTGCGCTATTAAGTTCAATGGCGAATCCAGCTTTGTGATCCCTGCTTGGTATGTTATCCCTTAGTGCCAAAAAGTCAATGATTGTCTCATCATTTTGGAAATGGTCAAGACATGGGGGATTAGGTTGGTTCCATTCGATGAGTTCAGGATGTTTAATAGGCATTACCGCATAGATCAGGTTAAGTTCATGAGATGTTTCAGTGAGGGTCAAGACGTTGTGGTGAAGGTCGTTGGTGGTACTCTCCCTGTTAGAATCAGGCATAGGATGTGACGTAAGGCCTGTGGAAGATGTTTCCAGTTCAGGAACCCAAGAGGTCTTTATCTGTGCTTCTTCGTAAATAGGGATGTCTTTGCGAGGTGGAGGTAGTGATGCGTCTTCCTCATCTAAAGTATTAAGATGGACGGAATCAAATTCCCACTCATATGAGTCAGTCTTTGAGTCGCTTTCCAATATCCGATTACTATACCATACTAGGATGTCCTTTGAGTTAAACATTGCAGGTGTGATTGGTTGATGTACCCTTGTAGATGAAATGATCGGTGTTGCAGGAAGGATTATGGGGATCAATGAATCCGATACAGGTAGTATCGGTGTTGTTGAATCTGCTACTTCTGCTGGAATTGCCCGTGTTATCGATACTATTGGGGGTTCTGATATTGATAATGGTGCTATTGATACAACTGATGTTGTTGATGGGGTTGTTGGTTTGATTGGTGGGATGATTGGTGTTGTGGATGTTATTGCTGGGATGTACAATTGTATTGGAGTAATTGGTGTGGTTTTGGATGTTGCTGATATAATCAAAGGCGGCCTCTTTATGTTTGTAGTAGGCTGATATGTAGGTTTGTTGGGTTTCCCTTTGAATCAGAGTTTAGGAAGAATCTCCTTTTGAAAGCCTAAGCCTGTGTTATCTTTGGGCTTCAATTTTGGCTGCAGCGGCTCATGTCATCCTTATTTGCAAGGTCCCAAGGCACTCTGACCATCATAACCCATTATTTGCATAATGAGAAGGCCTTTTCCATACTGATCTGTGGGAAGTTTAGCTTGTGGGATGTTCGTGGTGATTGGGTCTTTATAGATCCATTCTGCTAAGTCTTCATCTCTGGTTCCTTCTTCTTGACTCTTTCCAAGGATGAAAGGCATCAAAGTGCATGTTGGCTTGACTAGTGGTGTTTGAAGTAACCGTTGAGGTTTACCATGAGTTCTAGGAGAAGTGGGTATCTGCCCAACACAAAAGAGTTGGCTGAGATTGTACTCCCCAGGACCTTCCTTTGTCATCTTCATCTTGAGCTTCTCTTGCTTGGGTATAGTGGTGTTTGAACTGGAAAGAGAGGCGAGACTAACATATGAGGTGGATGAGGTGGCTTCTCTGTTGTTAGGAACGGTAATCTCTGGTTGATGGTTGATATTGTTACAATATGCAAATGGATTTGCATCACCCAGGATTGTAATTTCTACACCATTATGAGGGAACTTGATACACTAGTGGTAGGTGGATGGAACAGCTTGCATTGCATGTATCCAAGGTCTTCCTAACAATAAATTATATGGCAGAGGAAGATCCAGAACTTGACATATGATGTGCTTCACCATTGGGCCCACTCAGATCGGTAGCACAATTGCTCCTTTGGATGAACGCTCTACATCATCATAAGCTTTTATGGTTATCTTTTTGCAGGGATCCACTGATTCAACTACATACCCCAACGTTGTGACCAGTTGTAGTGTACAGATATTTAGGCTTGCTCCATTGTCGATCAAGACTGGCTTGATCCTATGTTGGTTGATAAATCCTTCAATATGGAGTGAGGCATTATGAGGTTGCTGGAAGGATGTATTGTCACTTTCAGAGAAAGTGAGACATGGTGATGACCTCAGATTTACAACCATAACTTGGAATTGATATGTATTTAGATTCACAAGGACTGACGCCTCTTGGAGAGCTTGATCCAAGATTGTTTTATGAGATGGGGATAGGCGCAAAAGATCTAAGATGGAGATAAGTGTGGGTGTCTTATCTAACTGTTCCACAAGGTTATACTACTTTGGGAGGAAGGTGTGTCTTGTGGAGTTGCTTTGATGGTGATATTGTTGTGATGCGTAACAACATTGCAGGTAGAGTTTAGATTTTTGATAGTAATGGTTGCAATTTGTTCATTGGCATCATATAGGTGATTCACAGTGTAATTATAGGCGGCTCGCGTACAATTAGTGGTATCTGTGTTTCGCCCTAAAGTGGAAGGGTCCCTTTGATCTTGTGATGGAAGTGGATTTTTAAACATAAGATGATCATTGTTTGTTGTTTCTGGGTCGTGGCCTTCAATTTCAATCTCGCCTCGATCAATGAGATCTTGAATAAGATCTTTCAATCTGTGACAATTGCTTGTTTTATGCCCTTTCCCTTGATGGAATTCGCAATGCTCATTATCCCTCCACCATGAAAGTTTGACCTAAGGTTCATAATTGGATGTCTTTGGTAGGGTCACCATTTTCAAAGAGACCAACTGACGTAACATCATTTCAATGGGTTCCCCTAAGGGAGTGTACGTTCGTTTTTGTTTATAATTTTGTTGGCGTTGTCTTGGTTCTTCTTGTGGTATATTGCGTCCTTGATTTGGTGGGGGAGGAACCATGTTGGTCTGAGGAAGGGGGTTTTGCCCTGCAAAGCGGACCACAAGTTGTGCACTTTTGATAGTCCTTGCATCCACAACCTCATCATTGATGATGTTTTTGTTTTTGTTCCAGAAGTTAGGTTTATCACTGTTGAATCGCGGGCGAGACGCATCTTTGGGTTCATTGTATATTTTGATAAGCCTCTTTTTGATGAGGGCCCTTTCACATTTTAAACCCTGTGTGATCATGTCATTGAAAGACTCTGTACCTTTCATGTCTAAATGAAATTCCATTTCTTCGTTCAAGTTGGAAATAAAGATTTCCACTAGTTCTCTTTCAGGTAGTTGAAGGGAATGTTTGCTAGACATTTGTCGCCATCGTTGCAGGAAAGCTGAAAATAGCTCCCCTGGTTTTTGCTTAGTGTTACATAGATCGGCCATGGTGATATCACGTTCAATGTTATGTGAGTAATGTGCAATGAATTTCTGGACCAGTTCTTCGAATGTCCTAATACCACCTGCTAGTCAGGAAAACCATGATGTAGTTGTCCCTCCCAAACTTTGGGGAAAGAGTCGCATTAGGTATGTGTCCTCATATGCCACTTCTAGGCATGCTAAATGAAATTCTCTAACATGATCGCGAGGGTCTCCTTTTCCTTGATACTTTTCGAACTTAGGTGTTTCAAACCCTCGTGGAAAAGGTGGCATATGTAGATTCCTATCAAAGGGATGGGGACAAATATCATTAAGTGAAAACTGGTTTGTTTTCACACCACTGTGGAGTTGTTGGGCTAAATTCTCAACTTGTTGCCGCAACATGTCGATGTCATTTGGAGGAGGAGGAGGTGGGGGATTTCCTTGATGAAGGTTGTATCTGATGTGATCCCGTCCTCTTTCATCCTCATTACGACTTTGGCGTTTTGATGCTTGCCTTAGTTGTGCAATATCAAAATCAAAGAGTAGTTTGGCTCCCTCTTGGGCAAGTCTTAAAAAGTGAGCATCAGCGTTGCTCTTGAGTATTTCATCAAAAAGTCGATTGAAGAGAGGGTTGTGTTGCACCCTTTCTATTGTTGCAGGAGTAGGAGTACTTGGATTTTCATCATTTGTGTTTCCTCCAAGGGCTTCTTGGAATTCATTGAGATTTTCCTCCTCTTCCTCTTCAATTTCTTGTTGTCTAAACCTTGATTTGGTTTGAGCCATTTTGTTTACAAGGTTTTGTTGGTTTTGTGAAAATGATGATGAGTTGGTGATGGAATGAAAGATTAATGTTTGGTGAAGTGTTTTGCATATGGATCTCTAACACTAAAGGTAGATGTTACCGAAGTCCTTTCTTAAATTGCTTGTTTGTGTTTGGTTGACAATGTTTGATGTGATAAGGTTTAGAGAGATCTAAGATGTGTTACAGACCCAACTACCTAATAATGAGAGGATTCACTCATAGACTAGTTTTAACCTGCGTAGAAATGTCTCTAAGGATGAGTTTATCCTAGATGTAGAGACACTCTAAAAAGTGATGTGTTGTGTTTGATTCAAGTAATATCGAAAAAGAACTCAGGACAAAAACCCTTTTATGTTTTGAGAGTTGAAATGGATTGATGATTTGTGAATGTGAGAATGGATGAAATGTTAACTTCAATAGGAACTTTGTGTTACAAAAGGAACAAACTCTTCCTCTTCTCTTTCAGGGGTTGGTGGTTCTTCCCTAGCTGAGTTATATGTGATACAAATGTCTGGAAAGAAGGCAGGATTGATTTTGCCTCCTTTGTTTTGATGATAGCTCAAAACTCTATATTGAGTAAAAGTTTTGCGGTCTATTGACTCTTGATCAAACTCATTTGATTTTCCTTGAAGATATAGACGCGTGTGACGTAAGAAAGTTCTATGTGAGACAAAGATTTGTCTATTAAGGTAGAAGAATTTCCTTCTTTTGATGAAAGCCTTTGAGCTCAATGGTCTTCTCTTCAAGTTGATGTGTTGATGAAGATTCTTCTTTCTCAAGATGTGAAAAATGGTCATATAGCTTGATACTTTGTTTTTGCACTTTGTTTTTTATCTTTGTTGGTATTTGAAAATGTTTGTGTTGGATGAATACTTGCTTTTGGAACTAATTTTTGATTTTTCTTTTGACAAGAAAATAAAGCAAGCATACAAACACAAGAATGTTGCCTCAAAAGGCACAAGTAAGTATGGATCTAGATCAACCCAATCTTTGGACTTTTCATGACCCTTTCTTTCCAAAATGTTTTTGAGTGTGTTTTTCCAAAAAGTCTGAAGTCGGCTCAGTTTATCATTGGTCTTGATTCAAAAATGAAGACACTTCAAACACACTTTATCCCTAAGGTCAAATGGCCAATTGCGATAATTTCAACCCACATCTTGATATTTTCAATTTTGGTACTACATACCTTATGAATCTCATCGTGGCAGGTAAGGATGTGATATATTAAGTCTTGCACGAGCATAACAAATAGATGATCCCTATGATGGGGGAGTCACCACTTTTATTAGGCTACAAGTAACCTTTCAAAAAGCTATGTTTCTACTCAAGGAAATATGTATGGTGATTATCTTGGGAGCAAAACCTTCTATGCTCTTGCACTAAATTTATCACAAATATCCTCAATCAATAGAACGTGTGGGCTACTACATAAAGGTGTTTATTACTTTTCGATGTTTTTGGACATAAGTTCATTCTGTCGTGACTCACTTAAGAGCCTTGTAACTTGTGGTGGGGCCTATTTGTCCTTTCGGCAAGTTACACTCTAGGAACAACTATACCCAAGGCTACAACTTTCGCTCACACTTGATTTATATAGCGGCTCGAAGGATTTACCGCGCGAGGTCGTTCCCAAGAGTGATGTGTCTCTTGGCAGGCCTCTTTTAAAAAAATAAACTTTGAGTGTTACTAACACTTTTCTCTTGCACCTAAGACCACAAAAGTCAAGGGAGAGGATAGTGTGTGTTAGAAGTAAGACCACTCGACAAACCTTTTGCACAAGTGTGCCAGACACAAAAGACACTTGTTCTTTTTAACTTATCATTGCAATATGATCTAACTATTTGGAGATGTTGCTCCAATAGTCATGATGTTCTTTTTATCATTCAAAGGCAATATGTTGAGTAGCTAGGAAAAATGAAATCCTGGTCAACTTAAAGAAAAACACGTTTTGTTTTGAAAGGAAAGTGTTTTTGAAAAACAAACAAGTTGATTGTTCTTTTTATTTGCACAAAAAATTAAAGTGTGGATTGTGAATTTTAACTTGAGTTGATGCAAGGAAATCAAAATTTGTCTTGTTGAGTTTTAAGCACCAAAAATGAAGTGTTTGAAGTTGATTTTTAAGCACCAAAAAGGAAGTGTTCAAATTGCCTATCTTGCATGAAAAACAAAGTTTGTTGTGAGTTTTTAAAGCACCAAAATGAAGTCTTTGAGGTTTGATTTTTTAAGCACCAAAATGAAGTGTTTTGAAGTTAATTTTAACTTGCAATAAAATTAAGAAAAGTGAATTTCTAAAATTTTAAGCAATAAAATGGGTTAGTTCAAACCTGCACAAGAAACAAATAGTCAGTAAAATCCACATACATGGTGGGCCTCTACAAGCCTAAGAAAATTTGATTTATCAGTTACAAGACATTTTTTACAACGCTTTGTTACAATAGCGCTACTTTGTGTGAGAACAGAAGCGCTACTTAACACAAAAGCGCGACAGTAAGGACAAAAGCGCTAAAAGAGATTTTTATACAGAAAGCCAACAACTCTAAAATAGGAACAAACGCGCTACTTAAGGGTCAATAGCGCTACACTATAGACAAAAGCGTTAATTTTGGGACAATAGCGCTATTGGGGAAACAATAGCGCTAAAAGACCAAATTGTGATAGCGCTAAAGCATGAACAAAAGCGTCGAAGCGCGACTTGTGTGTCAAGTAAAACAGTCAAAAAAGTTAGTAGTTTAAAAAGGTTGCTCTTCGATTCACTTCGGGTTCACCAAATGATGTCATGGAAATGGGGACAAGACAACAACAAAGTTCAATGTTAATAAGTTAGTTTCAACTATAAAACTAAAACAAAGAACTAAAAACCATTCCAAACATATCAAAAGAGATTTCAAAAAGCATGAAAGAAGTTTAACAAAACAAAAGGAAGGAGAAGAGCCTCCCTAAGATGCTTCCATGATGCCTTTTGATGCTCCTCCCTTGTTCCTCTCCTCTCCAAATTCCAAATTAGTGTAGCTCTCAGCACCTTTTTGCACTATGGATGCCTTATGGAGGTTCAAGATTGAAATGTTTTAGCTATGCTATGCAAGTGTAAAACAAACTAATTAGATATGCTATGAAATGAACTAGGATTTATTTTAGTCCAAAATGACAATATATGTGATTTATGCTAAATGCTCTCTCTAAAAAGACTATAATGTAAATGCATACAAGTTTTTAGAATTATGGCTAGGAATGTTAAATGCTTGAGGATTTGAAAATAAGGAATGTGAGCTCTATTTATAGGTAAAATGGAGCAATGAATGGTTGAGATTGAGTAATCTCAACAAGGGTCGGGATTGAATGATATTCAATTCATGTGAGGACTTTCAACACAATCCCAAGATGACAAGTGTCAACATGAGATGGGTTGAGAGGAGAGGGAATAAGCATTAACTGTTTGACATGACTTGAGGGTTAACTTGGGAGGTAAGGTTAAGGTTAAGGTTAAGGTTGGGTGAATAAATTCATTATTCAAAGAATAATGTTTTTATCCAATAGATAAACTCTTGTGCAAGAGTTAGTGAGGGTAACCATGGTCAAAATAATAAATACTTGAGAAGACACATGGATCACATGAGGGTTAAGTTAGGAGTCAAAGTCTCTAACCATGTGGGTGAGTTGAGTTAACCATTAATGGTCATGTAAAAGCCATAAGTGTTTTGGAAGACTTTAGAGGTTAGATTGTCGGACACCTGAGACATTAAATATTTTTCAAATACTTTGGAGTCTTTGAAAAGTGACTCCAAGTTGCTTAAGAATGTGACAATAATTAGGAGATGAATTAGGATAATTAGGAAAGGTTTAGAAGAATCTAGAAGGGGATTAGGATTGCAAGTGGGTTTGGTGTGCGAGGGAAAATAAGATTTTTATTAAAATAAAATTCATTTATTTCAACAAATAGGTGCAAGTTGCATTTTTAGGAAAATGCAAGTGGGGGGATTTAATGATTTAAATAAATGTTTTAATTTAAAAGAGGAAATGGGATTTTAAATGTAATAAATATGATTTATTCATTTAATTGATTGTGAATTTGGTTTAATGAATTAATTAAAATAAATTGAATAATTTATTTAATTAATAGGAGAATATTTGAAGATGAATTAATTAAATGTTAATTTAATTAACTGTTGGCTAGTGGGTTTTTAATCAAATAAATAGCAAATATTCATTTAGTTAAAATGGATAGATTTATGTGACTTCAGTTTATATGCTTCATACCTTACGTGTATTTAAGTGTATGCGTCATGCCATACGTGTATTTGTATATTTCAGGTATTTATGCCTTTGTGCCTTATGCTTCGTATCTTACATGTATATTTCATGTATTTATGCCTCGTGTCTTACAAATATTTATGTATATGCACACTACGTATATTTATATGTTTGCTTCATGTCTAATGTGTTTTCAACATGTTTTACTTCATGCTTAACAATTAAAAAAAATGCCAAATCAATCTAGACTCCATAAGAGTTTTTAAAATACTGCTTAAAATACTGCACTAAAACCAAATCTTATCGAGAAAGCTAATAAACACCTTTAGATAGATATCTCATGGTGTTTCACAAAAGCCCATAATTAAGATACCTAAACCTTCGATGATCCGAGATAAGGATGAGAGTGGTGCATCAACTGCAAACTCGTTTTAAGACTTATTCATGTCTAGTGTAAACAACATTTGTTGACACTAACAACTCAAGCAATAACATTCATGATTCTGTAACAACCAAAATTTGTGCTCTGGTACTTCATGACTGCATTCCACTCCAAAGAGCTAGGTAATCAAATGTAACCCTAGGAAAAAATTGTGTTCAAGCATATTGGAAACTTGCAATCAAAGACCTGTCTCAACAATAATATTCGACACTACAGTTCTTACCAATATTGGTACTGTAGACACTCAAAATTGTCATGTCTAATTAAATAAATATTTTATTTATTTAATTATCTAAGCCTAATTCTTCTATTAATTAAATAAATTTTTATTTATTTAATTAATTCATTTATCCTCTTCTAGCCTTATTTCTCATTTAAATAAATACATTTATTTATTTAAATTATCTCTTTCCTAAATTAAATAAATATTTTATTTATTTAATTGTCCTACTTCTTCTATTAATTAAATAAATCTTTATTTATTTAATTAATTCATTATCCTTTTCTACCCATGACACATGTCATTCATCTCTTAATTCATACACTACCTACCTCTTTCATTATTTTGGTATTTCTTATACCTACCCTCTAATCCTAGCCGACCTCTCTTTTTACACCTCTCAATCTTAACCCTCCATTTCCTATTGTGTCTTCTATTTAAGGAGATGCTTTCTTCATTATCAAACCCTAATGACACATGCTAATGATCTTTTATGCAATTGACTACACTACGATCCTACTTGCAACCACATTCCGTTCTTTGTTGAGCTCTTGTGCATATAAAAATCTGAGAGCAAATATATCAAGCAAGATCAATGGAGATAGGAAGAATGGAGATCAAAACCCTATTGGACATGTGATGGTATAATCTTTGTGATTTTTGAGTTATTTGCATTGTCTTAGGTTATCTTCATATGTTATGGTGGATCTTTGTTCATTGTTAGGCTAGGGTTTAGTGGTTGGATTCATTTTAGCCTTTCAATATTGTTATTATTGTTATCCATTTTCACCATAAACATTTTGGCACGCCCGGTGGGACTCTTGTCCCTTTGCATTTAACACTTTTGTTGCAGATTTCGCATTTTTGAAGTTGCAGATCGGACAATTTCGACGATATTTTAGGTTTTTTCCGCGTCTGCGAGTGTTCGGATCGCGTTTTTGTGTTTCAGAAGCGTCTGCGATATCGGGAATCGCATCTGTGTTTCTGCCAATTTTTATTTTTTTGCAGGTTTCTGGAATCGCGTCTGAGAATTTTAACCGCGTCTGTGATGGATCTTATCGCGTCTGCACTCGGAAGTCGCGTCTGTGACCTCTGATCGCGTCTGTGAACTACAGAACCGCGTCTGTGTCATACAGACGCGTCTGTGTCTGGTATAAAGGCGTTTGTGCATTCTGTTTTGCAATTTTCAAATTTGTTTTGATTCGGGTTTTCGGATTTTGTACTTAGGGTTTCAGATCTGGTTTGTTTTCGGCTAACTCTTGCAGATCTAGCTAACCAAATTGGTGCAGCTTGTCTTGAAAGCAAATACGTTTTTGTTGAAGGCCCCTTTTCACAAAGTCTTTTGGGTTTTAAAATTTACCTAACTTGTGTGCTTGCAGGAAGGGGTTATCATTTGAAACAACCCAAACTACTAACAATTTTGTTGCAGGACCTTTGCTAGGGTTTTGTAATTTTGTTGTGTGCCTTGTTTTCATAGCTTAGCAAACACTTCAATTGGTGCACTAAAATTGAATCATTGTCTTTTGTGTCTTGAGCAATAGGCTCTTTTTGTTTACTCTTTAGAGGGCCTGTCTTCCCGTGTGGTCATTAGGACTACTAGTGAGAAGAGAACGACCCAAGTGGTAGCGAGGAAAACCCACCTCATCCAAACCACTATAATCAAATGTATTCATGGTGAAAACTATGAATAACGTGTGCTGATTAGTTCATACCGACACTATGTCTCCCCATAAACCCGTTTGATCAAATTTATTTGATCATTTGTAGGGCGTAACCCCTACCGGCTGGGAGCCTTCTGTATTTACAGAGCTGAAAGTGCCGCATGTATGGCCACACGAGCGGATGCCCTTACTAGCACCTCTTTGTTTTAGATGCCCAAATCCTTCTAGTTGTTGAGGCAGGAGGTCGGACCTCTGGTAGTGGCCCACACACATACGGTTCTTAGTAGAGATACAAAGTTCGCCATGGGGAGTTTTCATGGGGACTGATGCTTGGCTGACCCGAGAAGTGAGTGCCGAGGGTGGAGCCAGTGAGGTCAAGCATCTAAGTATCCGCTTTGAATAGCGTAGCCTCGAGGGTAAAACCCTATGTGGGATCAACAACTATTGTCTTGGCCAGCCCTAAGATTTGTGCTTGTCTTATGCTAAACACTCAAACATTCAAGACAAAACAACAAAACATTGTGTCTTTTGTGTCTTCAAGTGTATGCAAAAAATTTTTACATCAAACAACACACTTTTGGAGTCTAAACAGTTTGCAAACATTGAGTCATCAACATTGTGTCCTCTTGTCACGAAAAACAGTCGAAAAATCAGATTTGGTCACAACAAAACAACTTCACAGATAGGAAAAATTGCACTAAGGTTACAGAAACGCGTCTGTGTCTGTTCAAACCGCGTCTGCGTCGGATAAGCGTGTCTGTGAAGTACAGAATAGCGTCTGTGTTTTTATCAGCGTCTGTGTCAAACAGAGAGGCGTCTGTGTCTGGGAATCGCGTCTGTGAAGTATACAGAGGCGTCTGTGTCAGGATTTGAAAACTTTAACAGTCAAGCAAACAAAGAAAATCAGTTTCGGCATACTTGAGCTTCTTAGGTTGTCTCTTCAAGTTTCATCTAGCATTCAGCCTGTTCTAAGGTTTCACACAGTCCATCATTGCTTCATACCTCATTTTACATTCACAATTGTCTAAACTTGAGTCAAAAGGTCACTTGCTTGTCCTCATCATACTTTGTCAACACACTACATACAACTACACTTTGCTAAGTGGTCCCTCATCAAGGTTTCTTACCTTTGGGTCTCATTTGGTCTTACTTAGAGTCAAGGTCAGCTTACCTCATCAAGAGAAACTATCCTCTCTTTGGAAGTCACACCTACTCTACTACTTACATACTTGGTCTTACACTTTGGATATTGCAAGTACACCTCAAGATTCACTTACACTCCATACAACTCTTGGTCTTCCATACTCTCGTCATTTTTCATCTAGTCTCTCACATCTTGGTCAACACCTAGTTCATGGTTGAAACCCGCCTTCAAAAATCTAGGAGAATAGCTAAAGAAGCTCAAAAATCCGCAAACATGAGTTCTTATGAGTATGACAATGATCTATTCTACAATCCTGAGCACACTACATTACCAGACATGAATGTTTATAGACACAATCCAAATGTGGAAAGCGCAAACACTATAAACAACAATGCTACACACAATGACAATGTTGACAATTCTTCAATACTATCAGCAGACATACAAGAATCTATAATGGATCCTCAATTCAATAGATTGGTTGAAGAGATAATGAGGAGAGATCGTCAATACTTTTTAAACATGATGGCACAAAGTGGAGCTAAAATACCGCATGATTTTGACTTATCTCAACTTATGGAAAGTCGACCTTCACAACAAGCTCAACCTAACATGGATCAAAGGAGACCAAATAGTGGAGGAAATAGAGGACCGAATATGATGCCGGAGTCACTATCAGTTTTGCTGCAAAAGCCAGCAATCCCACAGACACAAGCTCAAACATATGATACTTACACTCAAGGACCATCATGGAGGCCTTATGCTCAATCACATGCTCAAGGTATGAATCAATCAAAACAAGTGGATACTCAAGGACATCCTCAAAATTTTGACACAAGGAGACCTCATGTCAAAATTGGGGGCAACACAATGGAAAATGAGAGGCCTATTGAATATGGTTTATACACACAAAACAGATATGGGGTCCCTCAACAAGAAGTTATGCCAAGTGCTCCATATATATCGCAACAATATAGACCTCCATATGGACATGTCTACGATCGGTATCATCCATACATGCAACAAGCTCCTCCTCAAATGGGTGTTTCAAACATGGGGTATGCTACAAGAAATCAATCTCCTCCCAAGAACAATTTGGAGCAACAAATAAGAGATCTACAAAAGAAAATGGAGGACATGAGTACACCAAAACCTACATACACTATGAGAGATATATGTCCTTATCCCTTCGATAAGAGCATTCCAATGCCTCCATTTCCTCCACACTTTATAACGCCAAAATTTGACAAATATAGAGGGAGAGGAGACCCCAAGGCACACATAAGACAATTCTTCACAGCTTGCATTGAGGTAGCGGCAGAAGAAACATACTTGATGAGGTTATTCCCATAGAGCTTAGGAGATCAAGCTATGGAATGGTTTTCTCAATTACCTCCTGGTATTAAGTCATGGGGCGACTTAGCAGAGGCATTCATTCAACATTTCTCCTACAACATTGAAACAGATGTCTTAGTTACTACCTTGTGCAATACTAAACAAAAGGAAGGAGAATCTTTCGCAACATTTTTACAGAGATGGAGAAACTTAGCTAGCAGATGCTCTTGTGAAATCCCGCAGAAACAAATGGTGGAGATGTTCACACAAAACGTTAACAAGGCTATTGGCTATGATCTCAGGAAAGCTTGTCTGTCTACATTCAAGGATGTCATTGAAAAGGGCCTAGCAACAGAAAAGGTCTTAATTGAACAAGGAGTTATCAAACTATTCAAAGAAAACAAAGAGGACTTCAAAGGAAAGGACAAACCAAAATTTTGGAATAAAAACAAGAACACAGTTAATGATGGTGTTGTTGAGGCCAATACAGTGAGACCAAAGTTCGTCTTTTCTGGATCAAGTTCTACCAACAATCAGGTGAACACTCAAACAACTTCTAGACCACGAAGGAAGTACACTCCATTGGGGGAACCACTTGAATCAGTATTCAAAAAGCTTGTAGCAAACAAAGTAATTACAGTTCCAAATTTTCCTCCATATGAACCAAAGGTCAAACCAAATTGGTGGAATGATGATGAGTATTGCAAATTTCATAAGAGCAAGGGTCACAAGACAGGTAATTGCCATCGATTGAAAAACATTGTGCAAGATCTCATTGATAGAGGTGATATTGAGATTGAGGGACATTCATCTAATCAAGAACATGACGTGTTTAAGGAACCATTCCCAAAACATGACAAAGGAAAAGGCAAAGTCACAGATGATCAAGCCAATTACACTAGAGCACCTTACAATTATGATTCTACTATCAATCACATCTCAATGGACAATCATATCTCTACTATTACTATCAAGAACAAAAATCCTGAGAATCCTTCTCAGAGACCCAAGATTGTCCTAAAAGGTGTGGGATCTTCTTCTGAGCATACCTCTTAATGTCATGTTACAACTTGTCGAGGTAAAATCACGTTGCCAGGTGCCTCCACTAAAAATACGGCTCCTTCATCAACCAAGCCTGAGTATGACCTTGTAGAACAGTTAGGGAAGACACCCGCGCTCATTTCCATACTTGAGCTCTTACGCATATCCCCCGCTCATAAAGCTATCCTTGACAAAATCTTGAGAGACACTACCGTTCCTACTGATCTGAACGTGGATCAGTTTCAAGCCATGGTGGGATACCTTTCCATTCCACATTCCCTTACGTTCACAGAAGCCGATGACGCCTCCATAAGTCAGCCACATAATGCACCTTTACATGTTGAAGCTTTCATACATAAACATCGAATAAAGCGAGTCCTGATAGATGGAGGAGCAGGTCTAAACATTTGTACATTGAGGACCATTAAACAATTGGGATATTCTGACAAAGCTGTGAATTCAACAAATCAAATCACCATCAAGGCATATGATGATGAAGAGCGCTCATCCAAAGGTACAGTCACCTTGCCTCTCAGAGTTGGGCCAGTTACAAAAGATGTGGTTTGTCAAGTCCTTGATCTTGATCTCACATACAACATATTACTAGGACGTCCTTGGATTCATGAAATGAGAGCAATACCATCTACATATCATCGATGTATCAAGTTCCCACACAATGGAGCTGAAGTGACTGTCAAAGCGGATCCAAATCCATTCATATATTGCAACAATCTACAACCTAGATCAGAAATAACAATCCCAGTCAATTGCGAAGCTATTCCTTCATCGGCATATGTGGATCCTGAATCCTTAAAAGCTTCTACATCAAAGCAAACAGAGCTAAAAGAAAAGTTAAAGATTAAAGATATGGGATGTGGTGAGTGTATCTTTCATGTTGATCAACTCCCACTATCTGCTAAGGTATTCAGTCAACAAGAACAAATTACAAACAATTTGCAATATCAAGGAATTGGGTGTGAACCACCTAGTATTGTGGCTACTAAGTCTGAATGCAAATCTCCTCTAGTGGTGCAAGCAACTCTTGATATCAATAGTCCTAAGAGTGGTTCCAGCAAAGAATCTATTGAGCATATCGCCAGCCCTCTTGAGAACTCACATAGCTTTACCATATCATCCACTCATTCCATTTCCACTCCACTTCCAGACTTGGATCAACAAGAATTACAAAAGCCCTTACTCATTGGGGATAAAAAATCAAGCTTCGGAAAGAAAAAACTAAAAGTCAAAACTAAAGATAAGTCCTTTAGTACAAATCAAAATCAAAAGCTATTGGACTCTGCAAAAATAAAGGTCAAGGACAAAAATCCTATGAAGCAAAAAGAACAAGAGTTGATCTCCCCTAATATCAAAATAACTGGGGGCAAAAGTTCTAAAATTTCAAGTCAAAAAGCATACTTGTTGATCCTAAGTCTCCATCATGCTATCCTACTTTCACTTCTTTTCGCAATCATAAGCCTTCATAACTCATCCACTTGTTCCACACATCCTTTTCCTTCTGGTGATACATCATGGACCTTTAATGGAGCTTCCTCGCAGGACTTTGTTATCAGGGATGCCCAAACTTCTTTAGGTGACACGCATATGGGCCTATGTAGTCCACACACTAGTAATTCTATCTCAATTCCTTTATTAAGGAAGATAGTCACTCAAGCTACACATCATTCAGTCAAGGAACAATGCAGCTACAATCATAAAGTCAAGCCTCGCACATTTGAGGTAGGTGATTTGGTTCTCAGAGAAAACCCCAAATATCAGCAAGACAGAGAGAAGAAGGGCAAGTTCGAACCAAACTGGCTTGGTCCTTACATCATCACAGCGGTATATGGATCTGGGGCATATCAGCTCTCAACTACAGAAGGTGAACCCTTGGAGGATCCTATCAACAGCATGCACCTTCGCAGGTTCTACACATAAGCTCTTCGGAACATCCTAATTCAAAAATACAAAAAAAATTATAAAACAAAAAAAATCGTCACTTGGTGAAAACCTGGCAAACAGGCGCCTTGTGACACAAAAAACATTGAAAAATCAAAAAAAAAAGTAAAGAGAAATAATTTCGTCCAACGGTGAAAACCACTTCGGTGGCGCCCTGGGCAAGTACCATGGTGAAAACTGGGTCACCAGCGCCATGCGTAGAGACTTTGCTCCTCCATCCTTCAGGATTCTCTTTCATCCTTTCACTTTGCACACACTCACAACCTATTCGTTCACAATAAACTTAACCATTCCCATCATGGCTTGTTATTGATCTACCTAAGATTGGTTAGCCATCCATAACCCTCCCTTTTCACTCCCTTTCCATCCATAATAAATCAGATCCTATCTGTGACTACGGCCAATCCTACGTCTAGTAATGGGTGTGGAACTGAGAACATCACGTGTTTCAAGGAGTACAGTTTCTTCCAGCTTCCTTCAGTTTATCCGCGCACAATCCGCAATAAAGCAACATCTGCATCGCCAGATCTGCAATAAAGTTTCGTCTTCTCCGTAATAAAGTATCAGTTTCATGGATTCAGTCAGTTTCAGATGAGACACAGCAGCAACAATGAGCTTCAACAAAATCAAATCTTTCAACAGACTCAGACAACATATGGTTCAGTGCTATCTATCCTTTTTGTGAAAGTGAACATTGTGACTACAATCAAATAAGACTTATACAAGTGACAAGAGACACTAAACTTGAGGACTACAGTGGATGTTGGTGTCGAGTCTTGGTTTTCTTTTGATTTTATCTTTTGGTGACATGTCTTTTAGCTTTTCCAGGATGTCTTTGACTAGAGATTCTATCTCCAGGATGTCTTTGACTAGAAAGGCGAGGATGGGGTATCGTCACCTATTTGTATTTGTTGTCTGTGGATTGTCTCTTAGTAATGCTATGACTTGTCCAAGGATATGAGGACGCTGTGAGTCTAGTATGAACTGGGGCATTCCTTGTTTGTGACTGTCTTATCTCCATGCAAACAGGTACAATGACTTTCTGGGCCGAACATATGCCTCGATTGTCATAACCTACTTGCCATAATAAGCTCAATGATGATAACGCACAAGAAGCTCTTTCACTTTCATATCTTCTGTCTTTCATCCCCCTTTCTTGATTGACTTCCATTGTCCTTCTCGAGTCCGCGTAGCCAGCTATCACATGACTGAGTATAATGACACACCAAAAACATTTGCATTTCATGTAGCTGCACCTACATCACCACATATAAGCATTTCATACATACATATAGATATCACAATTGCATCACATCCTGCATACAACACATGTTAGCACATCTCACATTCTCATTATGTAAATAGTCATTTGCATTATCATATTCATCTGCATTACATACATTCACATTTGCATCATGCATCACATATACAACATAAAAGAACAAAAAAAAATATTGCATTGTATCATATACATATTTGCATCCATATCATAAGCATCACATAAAAAAAATCTCATCACATAGGTACACATGCATATAGCTGCCGCAAAGATGAATCATCTCATATATATATAAAGTGTCATGATACAATGATGTCAAAATCATATGGCTACAATCACCCGCAGGTGTCTACATCATTATATAAAATGGTACAAAACTGATACAGAGGAACTCACTGATCACTTCTGCCAACACTATTGGTAGTGCTAATCCTATCCATGTCATGGTATCCCATGCCACGTGTCCCACCCTCATCTCCAGTCTTGGATCCTAGAACACTCATCTAAGGGCATCTCTATCGCCATCTCGATCGTACGGAATCAACTCCCCATCAATCGGTATTCGCATAATCCTATATACATCCTCCAGGGTGACTGTCATCTCACCCATCGACAGATGGAACGTGCACGTCTCAGAGTGCCATCTCTCAGTCAGCAAACCCATGTTCACCCGAAACTCAGGCACATACAGAATGTATCTCAATCCCATAACCTCAATCACAGCTCAGTCCTCGACTGTCAACTCAGGTCGCAACCTCTGAGTCGATGGGAATCTCTCCCGTGACTCCAGCATCGGCAAGTACTCCTGCAGTCAAGCAAATCAAATCATGTCAGTCATAGTGGCATTCACTGTTTATCACAAAATGCTACTCGCTATCTAAATGCACATAGCTATTTATCCTAGTGACACTCACTGTTCATCACAAAGTGTTGCTATCTATCCTAATAGTACTCCCTGTTCATCACAAAGTACTACGTGTGTGACACTCACTGTTCATCACAAAGTGTTACTCACATTTGCACTCCCTGTTCATCACAAAGTGCTGCTCATATTTTAGTACTCCCTGTTCATCACAAAGTACTCTATCTTGGTACTCACTGTTCATCACAAAGTGCCTTGATCTATCCTAGTCTTCCTAGAGGACCTTCTTGAGTGTATCCTCTCAGCAGCTTATCCAATCGACAGCGTATGTTCATCACAGAACTGCGGATTTGACCTAGAAGACACAAATTTGCATTTTTGGATACAAACACATTTTCTTGACATAAATGCGCATTTATGTCATTACCTAGTATGCATTAATGACAATAATAAATGCATCAAAGTACGAGGAGGTTTTGTGGTACTCACTGGCTCTCCTGCCTCCGTTGGCCTCTAGAATCGGCGAACACGGTCGAATCTGTGAACAAAAGCCATCGCTGCTGACTGTTGCTGCTTTATTTTCGTTTTGCACTATGCTCTTGTGACGGTGTAGATGACAATGAGGATGTATTTTCCCCCATGGTCTATCTTATAGATTGCCCTAGCTCTCATTTCCTGAGTCAATCTTCCTTATCCCGTGACTTTGTCACTTTATCTGATCAGTCCATTCTATCCCGTCTTTCTTATCGAGAGATTGTCTGCAATCTTTTCAGACATTTTCATCCAATCTCTCGAGGGGGCATATAATTCCCATCTTGGGGCAACTCTGTATCAGTTCATCTTATCTTCTTTGAAACAACGCGACAAGCCACATTGTCTCAAAGAGGGGCAAAATGTAGACACTCAAAATTGTCATGTCTAATTAAATAAATATTTTATTTATTTAATTATCTAAGCCTAATTCTTCTATTAATTAAATAAATTTTTATTTATTTAATTAATTCATTTATCCTCTTCTAGCCTTATTTCTCATTTAAATAAATACATTTATTTATTTAAATTATCTCTTTCCTAAATTAAATAAATATTTTATTTATTTAATTGTCCTACTTCTTTTATTAATTAAATAAATCTTTATTTATTTAATTAATTCATTATCCTTTTCTACCCATGACACATGTCATTCATCTCTTAATTCATACACTACCTACCTCTTTCATTATTTTGGTATTTCTTATACCTACCCTCTAATCCTAGCCGACCTCTCTTTTTACACCTCTCAATCTTAACCCTCCATTTCCTATTGTATCTTCTATTTAAGGAGATGCTTTCTTCATTATCAAACCCTAATGACACATGCTAATGATCTTTTATGCAATTGACTACACTACGATCCTACTTGCAACCACATTTCGTTCTTTGTTGAGCTCTTGTGCATATAAAAATCTGAGAGCAAATATATCAAGCAAGATCAATGGAGATAGGAAGAATGGAGATCAAAACCCTATTGGACATGTGATGGTATAATCTTTGTGATTTTTGAGTTATTTGCATTGTCTTAGGTTATCTTCATATGTTATGGTGGATCTTTGTTCATTGTTAGGCTAGGGTTTAGTGGTTGGATTCATTTTAGCCTTTCAATATTGTTATTATTGTTATCCATTTTCACCATAAACAGGTACTGCTTACTGAAGTCATACAAGCAATATATTTAGTTACTAGTCTGTGATGGCATTGCATCTTAAATCAAGTAGCCTATTACACTGTTTGTCAATCTATTGCCTACTTAGGAGACCATGTCTATCATAAGAGTAACGACCAACTAATTCTACAATCATTGTCATGGATAATATGTAAGTCACAGCTAAATACGTAAGGCTATTTGCATCCAAACTTTGATATAGCAAAAGAGTAGTAGCATTAATAATGCAAATTCAATCAAGAACC
This sequence comes from Cryptomeria japonica, assembly GCF_030272615.1. NCBI lineage: Eukaryota > Viridiplantae > Streptophyta > Pinopsida > Cupressales > Cupressaceae > Cryptomeria > Cryptomeria japonica. The sequence goes on along the minus strand of NC_081410.1, from coordinate 579,504,675 downwards.
CGACCATTAGCATTTTGGGCTAGATAAGTTGCACATAAGAAGTTAGAACTTTAAAAACTCCCAAGGATCAAATACATAACTTGGCAATCTTATATTGTTACCACAAAAAGCATCTACTATAGGAAAAATATTGGGCATGCACAAGGTTTCTAAAACGATCTGGACCTCTTCTCCCTAGCGTGACATTTCAGTCTCCAGGTCAGATGGTAATCCAATCATGTCCTAGATATTGACATGGAATCCAAAGATCCCAACGCAGCTAAACACTAGAAAAGCTAGATACACTCCACAATCATGAGTATCAAACATACTATATCATGAAAGTATACCATCACAAAGAATCCCATAAACTATCTGCAATAATTTAATCACTACTTGCAAACAGCTAGTCTGCTAAAGGAATTGACTCTTTACACTACTGAAATGAATGACTTCATTTGTTTATATGAGGACATCATTCTTATAGCGTAGTCATGATTATCACCATTGTCAACAAAGCCCAAAAATAGGAAAACACCCTGTTTTTGGATATGAACCACAAACTCTAGGAAAATTTTGAGCTTTTTAGACCTGTCAAGAACACACAAACTTCTGTGACTGAATAACTCAGATCTTGTGAATTCATAAATCATATATCCATGTAAGCCAAATGAAACAAAGTAATCAAATCCATCACCAAACCAACAAGTCCGAATGTTGTATGCTACAAAACCACAAGTTGCTCACTAATATCTACAAGATCTAGAAACACCCTGTCCAATCAATAAGGACTGGTCTCAACAGAAAAAATTGAAATGGATCCACTTGAAATCTCACTCCTAAGATTCCTCTTTCAGATAAAGGGAAACCTTCTTAATGGAGCCCCCTGGAAGGAAAAGTGAGTCTAAAATACAAATGCCAAATCAATAAATCGGACTGATCCCATATGTAAATAAAATGTAGTTTACATAATGATATAACTAGGGGGATAGATATTTGAAAAGGTTTAATCACGTCACCCTTTTGAAATTTTCAACTTAATAAGTGCACCAGCAAACACATGACCACTCTACAATTGAGATTACCATACCACAGTAACATGTCTAAAAGATAACATAATGCAAGATCTATTCTACATGTAAATCATTTATCAAAGTACTCATTCTCAGTCCAACTACAGTACCTACTACAAATTTTGTATTTAAGGTCGTAGTTGTGTGTCATGCTTATAATCCTCATCTTAATACATGAAACCAATCATGACATTGTACAGACATAGGACCAACCAATCAGTTTCTTGCAAATACAATTGATGCCATGCAATTACAAAGATAACCTTGTTCCTTCTCTCGGAGGATGATAGAAAACTTGTATTTATCAAAGTAGCACAATGGAAGTAAATTGTGATAAATTTACATTCAAAGAAAGTTAGAAATTGCAAAGGCCGAGCCGTTTCCTTTGGGGAGTCAACTTAATCATCCTGATTTACAATTTGCTTGAAGACAAGCAATTTTATGACAAGTCGATTGCCTTAATAGAAGAAATTTGGATGTTCTATGGCCGACCTGGTAGAATAATGGATAACCTAAGCAGTGTAATAAACAAATTAAACTGGGTCCGACTTAGTTTAAGGAATTCTCAACCATGACCCAAGAAATAATTCTTCCTAAGAGAGCAGACTAACAAGGTAGGGTTATAGCAGTTTGTAAGGCCAACTAAGTGACACCCTTGATCAGCGTCTCCCTTATTGTTATTTATCCTCCTTAACAAGAGGGTCATCGGGTGGTAATGAAAAGGCAGCAATATGATGAAAAGCAATTGGGTGTTAATGACGAGGTAGCGGTTGTAGAAGGAAGAGATAAGAGATGTATTTATTCCCCAAATTAAAGATATAAAAGGGGAGTTAAAACCTCACTTGAAGGGCATCCATTAATGAAAGGAGGATTGGTCTGAAATAAAGAAATACAAAGCAGAAATCTGATTTATGATCATCAGGCTGGAAACAGCAAGTGGATCGATAAAGCAAATGAGATCTAATCTGAATTTGAAAGACAACAAGTAATTAGATTATAGTGCAGTAATAATCTAAAACTATATAATAGTAAGATATAGCAGAAAAACATTTTTGTTTTGAAGCAATTGGTATGGTATATGTTGAATCTTATGTTTGTTTTTGATTAAGGAAAAACAAATATTTTTGTTTTGAAGCAATTGGTATGGTATATGTTGAATCTTATGTTTGTTTTTGATTAAGGAAAAACAAGTTTTTAAGGGACCAAAAAACCCTTTACAAGACAGGTTTTAGAAGGACCTGTAACCCAAACCGAAAGATAAACTTGAAAGATCTCTCAAAGAAACAGTACACAATAAAGACTCGTCATAACCAAACAAAAGAAGGGGAACAACAATACCCCCACCAAAACCCAACAGGCTGCAAAAAACCAGCAGCCCTCACCCAACCAGGAAGGATCAAGAATTTGTCCTACCCTTGTGGGATCTAAGGGTCATATCAAAAGAGGACTGGGACAATTTAGATTTTTTACTTTTAACAATAATCCATCCCTCCTCAACCCTAGCAGTAGCCTTTTGCCAAGAGGATGGATTCAGAAGAGAGGATCTCCCATCATCAAGAGGAACAGAACCAGCATCCAGAGAGGCAGGAACAACAGAGGCAGGGACAGCAGAAGATCCAGCAGCCCGAGATGCAGGAACAGCAGAAGATCCAGCAGCCCGAGATGCAGGAACAGCAGAGGCAAGGACAGCAGAAGATCCAGCAGCAATCTGGGACGCGGGAGGGTCTGAAGAAGAACCCGGGGTGCAAGCATCCACACATTCGTGAGGAACAGAGGTAGCAACCAAAGGCTCATCAGCCTGAGGAACCTATGCCACCACCTGGGAGAAGCTTTTCTTTTTAACAAAATAGTGTTCAGAGGATGCCCCCTTCCACCAAGTAGCAGACCTTTTTTTCTTTTTATCTGTTTCACACCGTGCAACAACATGTCCGGTCTGGAAGCACTTTCGACATCTAAAGGGGATACCTTCAAAGTCGAGCGGTTGGACCCAAGATCCCAAGTAAGATTCAATCTCTAACTCAGCTGGAAGCCCTTTAGAGACATCAATGTTAACCAAAATCCGAGCATAAGTAGAGTGATAAATCTGGAAAGATTCCTTATCAATCGTTAAGAATTCACCTAAAGCATCCCCCACTTCCTCTAGCAGAGAGTCCGTCCATAGATGAAGGGGAAGGTTAGGGAGCCTAACCCAAATAGGAATCTCATTAAATGAATCTATGGATGGGTTAAAGCCCGGGAACCAGAGTTTAACCATCAAAATAAATTTGTCTTCCCAGCTGAAAGGATTAATACCTAAGATTTTCGATCTATCCTCTTCATATTCAAATTTGGCAATGAAAAAACCCTTGGCAGAAGGAAAGATGTTAACTGAACCTTTTATAATCGGTTCCCAGCTTTGAGAAATCCAAGTGTGCAGCTGAGGAAGGCTTGGCCAGAAACCCCAAAACCTGCAAATCAGACCATGCGCTTCAAACACCGAGGAAGTGTGGATGATCTCCATATCAATATCATCAGACACCTTGCAAACCAAAGGTTTGCATACAGTAACAGCTACAGGCCTCAAGCCACAGGCATCCCGATCAGCAGTAGAGGGCGTTGAAAGCACTGTATCTCCAACCTTAGAGGAGACCCCCATAGAACCCCCATTCCCAGCACCAGACAAGACCCCCGCAGAGCCCCCATTCACAGCCGTAGAACCTGGCAAAGCAGTCTCACCAGTCGTTAAAGGTGGTACAGGGAGCTGAATAGCCGGTTTCGCTGCAGCGGACTGCCTTAAGGCAGCGGCAGCGACAAACTCAGGCGGCCTTAGGGCAGCGGCGGCAGGCTTCGCAGCGGCGGCATACACAGGCGGCCCTAGGGCAACAGGCTTTGCGGCGGCGGCATACACAGGCGGCCCTAGGGCAACAGGCTTTGCGGCGGCAGCATACACAGGTGGCCCTAGGGCAACAGGCTTTGCGGTGGCAGGCAACGCGGAGGCAGGCAATGCAGAGTCTCAAGGATTCCTAAATCTTATGTTTGTTAGTTCGTGAATTTAAAGACATATATTTATTTAAGTAATTGTGCATTTTATTTTTGTAAGGCAATCATATTGTAACGAAACATAATAGGGAGATGTAGGAGTACAGGCCCCCTTGGTTGGATATTCAGTGCCCTTTGGCTTAGTTGAGGAGGGTAGTTGCCCATGGCTCTATGGTGCTTTCCCTTCAAGTTTCTGATATTTTTGATCCTTAGAAATGATATATTTGATCCTTAGAAATAAGTTACAACATGCATATTTACAATAAGAGTTTCATTATTATTTTGTTAATTGATTATTTACCTAAATTCAATTACTAGTGTATTTTAGTGAAAGAATACTCTTGTAAATAAATTGTATTATTGGTATTGTTATTTTGGGCAAAATTCAATTATTTGATTGTGTAAGATTTTCAATAGATATTTGAGTTTAATATGATATTTTATTTAGAGTGTAATTTTTTATTAATAATGAATATTACCACATGAAATACTATCGTCTTGCTAGCCATACCAGTCTACAAGCTCAACTGAATTATTGTTGCATATTTTAATTGAAATTGTGGTAGTCGAACCACTCTTTTTTTTATCTCTTTTTCATATTATATTAGTGTTGTTTGGAAGCACTAAGTTCAGTACTGGAAGGTTCTGACTTCATTATAGAGATTATTAGTAACAGTTCTTGTATTAATCGGTTTATATCTAATCACAGCCTTCATACTCTTCAAAAGGGTTCCAGCTGCTTTGAACACTTGCGTAGATTTGAAATAGCCCTTGGCTGCCACACCTATCACAAAGAGGTGTGATTTCTTTACACAAGGTCATATTAATATATTTTGGCTTTGAAATATTGCAGCCACATTACGCCCATGATAGATGCAGCCTTTAATAGCTGCTAAATTAATATCAGTACAGCCTACTGCAATTCATTAAGGAAGCCATAGCTTTCGAAGGGGAGCTACATAATCTGAGGTCTGATTTTAGTTTCATATTTTGGCATGGTATTTCTGCAGTGACAATCAATATTTTAATTAATTACTTGAACAATATTATTTTCTATGTTGTTTACTATCAAAATATTAGAACAATTAATATTTTGGTACTGTAAATTTGGATGGCTAAGCTGCTACAACATTAAAAATCATTTACTTTCCAACATTATTAGTTCTAACGTTGATCTATGTCGTTCACTACCAGATTGGGATTTGTAATTTGTTTTAAAAGGTTTGCTGTCAAAATTAGCTTCAACTATTTCCAATTTAATTTGTAAGGCTTGTCCCAAAAAAAGCATTTCATTACTTCAAGATTTTTATAATAATACAATATTGAGTTGTGTGGCTCACTACCAATAAGCATTTTTCTGTACTAATTAGTCTAGCCTATTTTATCGTACCCTTTGACTTTGCCCACATTGGATTCTCGATGATCAGAAAGTATGAAGATCTATGTATTTCATCAAATATTTTTAAAAAAAAAAGAAAAAATCTAATTCGGGATATTACATTGAAGATCTTGGAGGAGGGTTTCTTCCCATAATGTGTTAGTTAAGTGGTAGTGGTGGTGTTGGGACCATCAAGGTTCAAACCTTTGCTGGGTCATTGTGATTGTATACTTACGTCCTCACTGATCCAATGTGTTCGCGTGTTTGAGCTTCAGCATTATTAAAAGGAGATGAGGTCCCTCGTTTGACCTCATCGGTTCATAGCTCCGAGTCAAAAGCGTTTCATATAGTACCGGAGAGCATGTCATGCCAACATCACTGATCACATTAAAAATTTTACCCGACACTTCTTAATAAAAAGTTCTTGGAGGAAAATCCTCTTGGAATCCGTCATTGGGTTTGGCGATGATAGTCTAGGGCATCTCCAAGCAAAGTTTGCATTGGAGCTGAATTTTGGTTTGTGCATTGGATTTACACATTGAAGCGATTGGTTTGCATGCAAACCATTGGCATTGTGAATTTTCAGAGTTTATGTGTTGCTTTTCACAACATTCCTTGGTTAGATCTTGTGCCCCACACTTTGGAGGAGTTGTCAACATCAACTGTTGCTGTTTGAAAAGTTTCCATTCATTATTGCTGCTGTTTTTCCATCATTAATTGCATATTTTCCTGGCTGGGGCAAGCCGACACTGCATAGAAGGGTCCACAAAATTTGGAGGCAATTACATGCCCATATTTTGCTGCGATCTGTGATCTGCAGCCAGTTTTCAGGATGGCACCAACATTATATGTGGTTGTATATTCATTCCTAACTGCTCTAACTTCCAGGAATGACCATATAACAGCCCTTGCAGCCAACCACCTGCCATGCCAACAGATGTAGAGGTCATTCTTAGGTTCCTATGGCCATAAAATCCAGGTTTTCATAATTACTTCCTCAAATCTGTAGTTCATGAGAGGATTGTAATTGTTCTAATTCTAAAAAAATTGTAACCAGCATTTGTAATCAGTTTCAACAATTTCAATTGAATAAAATCCACCTCTCAGGGTTTCAAATTAGTGTTCGCGTTTGTCGAAATAATCCAAATCTGCAATTACTTTGTGACCTGGGATTTTTGGTGCGATTTCCAGGTACTTGTTATTTCATCAGCATTTATCGTTCAGTTCAGTTTGTTGTTTGAGTATCAAAATCAATGAAATACTAAAAAAAATCAAATATTTCATTAAAAACAGATTACGGGCATTAGAGCCAAGAAAAAAAGAAGGCAAGCATATGCAGGGACAAGCAGATGCGAGTTTTGTGCAGACGAATGATAATTATGTCTTTAATACTTATGTGATGACAAAAAATGGGCTGAAAATCTAAAAAAAAAATTAGCAATTCAAACCGAAAATTGTCTTCATTGAATGATATGCTGTGAACGAATAGATAAACAACGTGACTGTTCAGTTCATCTTCAGAAGTACTGTTCAGATTCTACAAAACATTAAGGATTATTTCTATTTTCTCCTTAATATTTTGCTGTTTAATTTGTCTATTGCAATTTTTTATTGCATAGCTTTAAAAGCGTTCTCATCTATTAATGTTGGGTGGTCGTCATGGTATTGAAAGTGGGGCTCAGCATGTCTATTGTCAAGTCTCAATAGGCACATTTTAAACTGATTTCAAACTGTCTCGGACTTGCCAAACAAGCTTGGCATGGCTAAGAAAATTATAAAAACCCTATAAAATTAATATGTAGACAATGGACATGTCTCTTACTCAAATATCTTTCCATGCTTAATAAGATTAATTCTACTGAATAAATTATAACGAAGTGCAGAAAATTTATATCTCATGCCTACTTCTCAGTATCCCAAGTCAATATCGATTGCTTTTATATTTTTATCAGATTTGGCATCAACTAATCACCATGCTGAGTTAAAGAATTTATTTTCATGTGGATTACTCTCCTGCCCATTGCACTTCGATTCAGAAAGAATACCAATATTCCATATTAATCTTAACAAACTCAACAAAATATCAACAGGTAACAAAGATCACAACACATCCAGATGCATATTTTAAGAAGGAAAGGAATGGTGGCTATACAACACATTCTCTCTAATAACCATTTTTTAATTTCTTTTTATTTATGTAATTTCATTCAACATCTCCATCCCTAGGACACTACCTGGGATGTATGGAGTTCGCTAACATGGATCAACATAATAATATTAACACAATTTCAATTTACATCTAACAGTTTATCACTATTAGTGTCATCCAAAAGTAAACAATCATAATTTCATTGTTTGATTATCATGCACACGAGAAGGTTTAAATATACTCATGACAACATAATTGAATGATCGTTTCATACATACAGTGTGCAATGGAGCTTGAATCTTGACCGCCATTAGGAACATGATTCAATGTCTACAATTCTTTTCCATAAGAGTTATATTTACAATCAAAATTCCTGTAAATGCAAACTTATCACTAGAAATTGTCTGGAAGAGATCTACAGTAATGATCACTATCACCACCAGCACCTGAAAACATATGTGGATTTCATCAGTGTCAAAGGCCTCCATCATTTTCTCTCTCCAATTGTCTAAAACTATTCCCTGAGGCAGTGATTTCCCAATATTTTGTTGCGGGAAAGCAAACCCTCCATTATTGCAATCTTGAAGTTAAGACAGAATCCAACAGAGCCTTCTAGACTTGTGCTTTATTTTTTCGTAGAACTTGTCCGAGACTCAATCAGTTTCAGGCCCACCTTGTTTTTATAAGTTAAAAAGTTATTAAGAACCCTAAAGTCTAAAACTTGAACCAGTCATCTTGAAGTAGGAGTCTTTTAGAAGCAGCTTCTTTAAACGTTCAGCAATATGTTTAATCTATAAATGTTCTCAAATTCATTGACTTGTGATTGATTTCTCTAATTAGGTATCTACTAGGTGTAACTCAGCAAATCTTGTTACAGAATTTTGAGAGGACTTGCAGTTTCAATTCATATGTTATTGTTGTTATTATAAATTGGAAATCGGCAAAATCCAATTTATTTTGAAATACAGTTTTTTTAATTGTCAACTCTGAACCCGAAAGTTTGAAACAGATATGTGAGTATCAATCCCAAAACTATTATTAAAACCATTTATTACGTATGGCTTCAAACTGATAATGTTTTGTGGTGTCCTCCAACTGCCGATGAAATTGCACTCTAAATGCAAGAACATACTGTTACGATTTATTTATTTTAATGTCTTCTTTAATGAACTTACATGATATCCTGACTCAATTGACTAGAATCTTCTAAATGATATGCATCAAACCCAAAATTACAATTTTAATGTCTTCTTTAATGAACAAACATGATATCCTGACTCAACTGACTAGAATCTTCTAAATGGTATGCATCAAACCCAAAATTACAACTTCTGAAAAATTTCGAGTGATGCGAAACATGTTTGATGAACATTACGTATAATGGTTCACTCCTTGTTGCTCTGACATAATTCCCATCCTAAACATAAAGATGCAATTTTTGAAATGGATTTTAGTTACTACAAAACTTCTAGGAATTAGAAATTCAGCAATTAGACCACATTGAATGGCTGCAACGAAAGCGATTAGAAGCTCATTTTAGCATTTAATAATTGCCATGCATACCTCGCTTGAAGAGTTATTACACAAAGAAAAATGGCAGAGGAGATAACATTGTCGCTCCTGCCGTTGAGAAGGGTGCCTCCATGAAAGTAAAATGCTCACAGCCAATACCTAGATGGGGAAGGCCTGGCCGGCTTCTGCCAAAGACTAGATAACAAGTTTGTTGTGGTTTTGGAGTCCTGACTTTCACAGTCTCAAACTACTTGATCTCTTTGTACCATTGGGCGCATCAGAAACGGCATTTTCATAAATTGTCCACAGGGTTTCAGAGTCAGGATGCCCTTCTATAATCTTGATAAACCTTCCCTCTGTCATCATCAATACCTTGAGAATAGAAAGACCGTGGCCAGTGGTGGACTCGATTTTCTGCCAAACCAAAAACCTGGGCCTCATAGACCGTTCTAAACTGTTTTGCAACAACTTAGGATGCTTCACTACAGAATTTGCAGGGACCTCCAAATGATTAACTACAAATTTCATCTTCTCACCAATATTTTCCTTGGAGAAACTTAAGACTATAGGAGCAATCCTAAATACTCGCCAGATTTCCTCGGCCGAGAGACCCCAGAATTTGAGATTCTCTATCCTGGCCTCCAACGTTTCCATGCGGCTAAGAGTCACTGCACTTAAAATATATCTGAACATTTTGCTTCCTTTATCAAGGCCAATGTTCTGAATGAGAACAGCTTCTGCAAGCGTTAGAGAACTGCGTACCAGTACTCTCGGACCCATCAGTAAGAATTTAGAGAGTTCCGCCCTGCTTAAACCAAACCCCTCCCAGAAAGCAAGCGAGGGCTTGAGAACCTTCTCCAGGTTACAACTGAAAAGTTGTGGTGCTCTTAACATGGCTTTGACGAGCGCGTCCTCGGGCTCAAATATGCTCTTGAAAAACATCATTTTGGGAAGAATTTTTTTCTCGAGGCTCAGACTCAAGATGTTTGGATTGAGCGTCAAAAGCTTCGCCAGGGTTTGACGCTCAAAACCGAAATCTTCCAGCAGCCTGATCTTGGCTTCCAGTATTTTTTCTGAAAGGGTGATTATTGAGGGCCGAATCCTCATTATTTTGGCAATTTGGGAGTCAGTGCAGCCGCGGTTCTTCAAATTACGAGTAAACCGCTCTACCTTGTCGAGGGTTCGAAGATTGTGCAAATGGGGTGCATATCTGAAAATTTGATTGATGTCAGCCTCAGACATGTTAAATTTGGTTGAGGCAAAGTCTGTAAAGAGGCTCTGCGAATGGGCATTGGTAATAGCAAGGCTTGACAAAGAAGTGCGAGAATGAAATGGAAGCTTAACCAACTGTTTGTGAGAATTGAATGGGTGTATATCAAACAGATTGGGGCATAACATGGTTGTCATGTTTGAACTACGGCGGAGCTGCTCAAACAACAGGAGAGTAGGATAGGATTTTCCAGCAGATATATTTTGCTGTGCGAAGATCGAAGATTTTGTTTTCAGAGATACTCAACAAGTTTAAGCGCGTGGATTCGCGGGAGGCTTCCATGCGGTCGCTTATAGTTTAATGGTGAGTAGCCTATTTGTTCAAAATATTTTTTGAATCAAATTCTCTCTTTATTACGCCGAAGGCACATCATCTAACTTCGAAAATCGAGGGTCCCGTTTATCATAGACGTTGCAAAACCATTGCAACAATTGCAGCCCTTGAATCATTTGTACTTTTTTTTCACCGTTTTTTCAGTCAAATCATTTGTTGGGTTTTTTCACAATTTTTCCTACATTTTCTGTTTGGGGATTGTGACTTCCTTTGTTTCCCGTTTTTCAAATATTAGCATTAGGGTTTGATGGGTATGTGTGAAGAGTCAAGAGGAATGAGAATATATCTTTGCCTCCTTGCATACAGTAATTAGCACATGCAAAATAATCAATCGAGATAGCAAGAAGTCTTTTTACAACGATTATATGGGACTTAATTTTTGGGTTAGAATTTGTTAATTATTTATATTTGAAGATATAAATTTTGAGATTGTTTTTTATTATTAGGCTAATTTATTGGCAGATTATAATTAATTTTTATATTATATATGATATAATAAAATTTAATTATATATTTTTATTATAAAATGATGTATTTATATATTATTGTTGTTTAATTTATTTGTATAATATTATATTATAATTGTAGTCTTTATACATTTAATACAACTTTGATTTTGTTTTTAGAATATTATATTTATATTTATAATTTTATTTATATTTATAATTTTATTTATATTTATAATTTTAATATAAATGATCAAAGTATAATTATCTTAGAATTTTTTTTTAAAATATGTTATTATGGAGTTATATTAATTGTTTTTTTTTTTTCTTCTTCTTTTTTTTCTTTTTTTTCTCTTTATTTTTTTATTGAAAGGAATATTTTTCTTAGTTATTAAGTATCTTGGTAAATAAATTAATAAATAATTATATACTTGAAAAATAAAAATAAAAAAATTATTAAGTAAGATTTTAAAAATAATTATCATTATAAATTTTAAATAAGATTTTTTTTTATTTTGTCATATTATTTATTTTATAATTTATTAAAGAGTTATTTTATTTTTCAATAACAAGACAATAAATATTGAAAACATTATGTAAAAAATAAAAATAAAAATAAATTTTTACTTTATCAGTTATTTTTATTTTTCATATGAATACTATTTTTAATATTTGACTAAAAATTTCAATTATAATTTATTTTATAGGAGATTTTTTATATTAAAAAGTGTCATTTTATTCACTTAGAGTTATTTGTGAATATTATTAAGGTTTTTTAAATAAATTATGTAGAGGACACACTAATTATCATGTTTTGCAAGATTTTTAAAAGAAGCTACATTTAAAATCACCCTCTTACATATTGAAAAGTGAATGTTGCAACGTTTCTTTATGTATCCCCATTTGTTCCTCTCTCTATCACTCCCTCTTTCTATATCTAACTACCTCTCTCTCTCTCTCTCTCTCTCTCTCTCTCTCTCTCTCTCTCTCTCTCTCTCTCTCTCTCTCTCTCTCTCTCACACACACACACACACACACACACACTCTTTATGCATCCCTCTATTTCTATATCTCTCTCACACACTCTCTCTCCCTCACATCATTCCCCTCTCTCTCCCTCCCTATGTATCTCTCTCTCTCTCTCTCTCTCTCTCTCTCTCTCTCTCTCTCTCTCTCTCTCTCTCTCTCTCTCTCTCTCTCTCTCTCTCTCTCTCTCTCTCTCTCTCTCTCTCTCTCTCTCTCTCTCGCTCCCTATCTTATCTTTATTTTCCTATCTCTACTTCTCTTTGTTTGTCTATCTATCTATCCATTTCTTTTTGTGTATCTCTCCCTCTCCCACTTGGTAATGAAACATGATTATCTTTCTAATTCAATGGTTTTATTTCAATCATGTTTGAACCCTTCTATGTGGATGCATAGTTGTTTTCTAGCAACCAATTCTCCATTGAGACCATTGTTGCTTAAACAACACCATTTGATAAGTGGACTCATGTGGTGCACAAATGTATGCAACAAAAAAGGAACCAAATTCTCCAAATTGACCTTCTACATCTATTCGGCGTACCTATTGCACACTAAGGTGCAATTGCTAGTTTTATTTTAATTGATGTTGCATCAAAGTGATTCGATTAGTAAATCTTGTTTAGTGACCTTTACATTTGGACCGTATGAAGATAAGGTATTGTGTGATGTTGTGTTTATGGATGCTTGCCAATTATTATTCTAAAGATCCTAGCAGTATCATAGGCATGTAGTTCACCATGGCAGGGAAAATATTTATGAGATACAACATTGGGATATATTTCATATTTTGAAACCTTTTAAAGAAAGAATAATCAATTGGAATGGCAACGTTATCATTATCTTTGATGAGCTAGAAAGATTTTTTCAAGGAGTCTGAGAATGAAGTTTTCTATCTATTATACCATAGAGGGAAAGAGAAATATGATCAACAAGTTGTTCTAGTAGAAGTTCAAGAAATATTAAACCAATATTTTGACTTGATGTCAGTAGATTTACCAACTAACCTACTTCCTTATAGGGGCAACACCCATCAAATTGATCTTATTTTGGTTATTAAACTTCCAAATCAAGCTACTTATAAGATGATTCCTCTAGAACATGAGGAAATGAGAAAACAGATCACTAGGTTATTAAAAAGGGAAATGGAGATTATGTATGGATTCTAGAGCCATTAACAAAAATCATTGTGAAGTACCAATATCTATTGTCAAGAATAGATTACTTGTTAGATTGAATAACGGGTGCCAAAATCTTCTCCAAAATTGACTTCAAAAGCAGATACCATCATATTCGGATTCACAAAGGAGATGAGTGGAAGATCGCCTTCAAAACCAAGGATAGGTTGTATGAGTGGGTTGTGATGTCATTTGGTTTGCAAATGCCTTGGGTACCTTCATGCAAATAATGAATCGGGTATTTAGACTACGCATTGGAGAATGTGTCATAGTCTATTTTGATGATATCTTATTTTTTATTAAAAATTGGAGGAACATTTAGCACATTTGAGTGTCGTGCTTGGAACACTTAGAGCATAAATGTTGTTTTTACCTTGATAAGAGAGGAATTTGCAAGAATGAGTTAGTCTTATTGGGTAGTGTAATTTCAGTTGATGGATTGAACATGTATCCTAAAGAAGCTATGACCATTCTTGAGTGACCTACTCCTCAAAGTATCATGGAGGTGAGGAGCTTCCACAAGATGGTGAATTTTTATAAGAGATTTGTTAGGAATTTTAGTGGAATAAGTGCACCTATGACGGATTGCATAAGAGGAAATGCCTTTAGTTAGACCAAGGTAGTTGACCTGAGCTTTGAACAACTCAAAAGAAAGATTATTGAGTCTTTAATGTTTATTATACCAGATATTGAGAAAATTTTACTATTGAGTCTAATGCTTTAGGGATAGCTATCGATGGCGTGTTAAGCCAAGAAGGTAAACTTGTGGCCATTTTCAATGAAAAATTAAATGATGTCGAAATGAAGTACATTAATTCTCAAAGCAAGCTATCCCACAAAAATGCAAAGTTGGCTTCATTTTTGCAAGCTTATACCTTTGTTGTGTAGCATAGGAATGATAAATCTAATGTGGTGGTTGATGCTAAGTAGAAGGCATCATTTGTTGGTTGTTATGAGCAATGCACTTGTTGCCTTTGATGAAATGAAATATGAATATGAAGCAAATCCATATTTTTTGGAAAAAATTATGAAGTTTTAAGTAGTCAAGACCGGACAAGTATGCATTCTTGTGAAGACTACTTGTTAGCAGATCGGTTTTTATTTAGGGGAGCTCAACTCTATATTCTCCTTGGATCAAGGAGAGAAAATTAGTAAGAGAGATGCACTCAAGTGGACTAGGCAGACACTTTGAATAAGATAAGACCTTTGAATTAGTGAAAGAAAAATGATTTTGGCTAGATATGTGAAGAATTGTTAATAGGTTTGCTACTACTTGTAGTGTGTGCCAAATTACAAGGAGGGCGACAAAATACTAAACTCTACATGCCTTTGCATGTGCCAAAAGAACCATGGACTAATATTTCCATGGATTTTGTCATGGGGCTACAATGAACCCAAAAAGGATTTCATTTAGTATTTGTAGTGGTTGATCATTTTTATAAAATGGTCAGCTTTGTACCTTATAAGAGACCAATGATGCATGTCAAGTAGCACATTTGTTCTTTAAGGAAATAGTGCGGTTACATGTTATTCCAAAAACCATAACTTTTAATAGGGACACAAAATTCTTAAGTCACTTCTAGAGAACCTTGTGGAAGAAGTTGGCTAACAAATTGCAATACAATTCAACGTACCACCCCAGATGAATGGTCAAGAAGAGGTAGCAAATAGAAGCCTAGGCAACCTATTGAGGTGCTTAGTTAGTGACAACACTAGATAATGGGATTTGGTTCTAGATCTCAATCTAAATTCACCTATAACTCCAACATAAACAAATCTACTAGTAAGTTTGCATTCCAAATTGTGTATGGCACAACTCCTCAAGGAACTGTGGATTTAATAGATCTACCCAGAAACCCACAAATCAGCCAAGATGGTACAAACTTTGTAGAAAACATTCAAGAGATTCATCAATAGGTCAAGCACAAATTGAAGACTATGAACAAGCAATCTAAAAAAACTAATCATATGCATAGGAGAAAACAAATCTTCCAGGAAGGGAAAAAGGTCATGGCCTATTCATGCAAAGAGAGGTATCCTCAAGCTGCATATAACAAGTTGAAACCTAAGAAAATTAGTCTGTTCAGAATTCAAAAGGTGATAAATGAAAATGCTTATGTGCTTGGTCCCCTTGACAATTTAGACATCAACCCTATTTTTAATGTTGTCAACCTCCACCCATACTCTACATGGACAAATGAAGATCAGGTAAACAAAGAACAGTGAAGCTAGGAAAACAATGACTAGACCAAGCACATACCGAAGAAGAAAAGGGAGTAGATTGAATGAGTGTTGGATACAAAATTGGTTGCTACACGATCCCAGACATACAAATTGTACTTTTTTAAGTGGAAAGGTCTCCTAGATTCATATAACTCTTGGATCATGGAGATTGATTTTCTCAAGTACAACAAGGTAACTCCACTATATGGCTTTGAACCAAGAGGTTCAAAAATTCTAAAAGATAGAGAGCATGATGCAACAATTTCTTAACTGTTGTTGTTGAGTAGTCTATCTAGGAAATGAATTCGGAGTTGATTTTCTATTTTTGAATGTTGTTACTTGTAGTCTCCCTAAGAGATAATTTAGGAGCAATATAAGGGTTTTCTATTCAATAAAAGGGAGAGTTGGAATCATTGGATAAATTAGTTTTTTTGGAGATAATTTTTCATGTTCACAACAAAGAATTCAAAATAGAGTTTTCAAGGTATATGAGACCATATATTCTTGTGTGTTCTTCTCTATGGTACTAATTTCCTCTGCTATACAAAGGATGTGATTATTAAAATTACAAGAAATCGTTTGCATCAATTTATGAAAAAGAATTCATTTTATACATTACAATTCAATAAAAATAATAAGACCTCTCAAAAATAAATAAGAGCAATTATATTAGACCATATGACATTAGTAGTTATGTTTTTTTGTCATGTTAGTAAAGAAATAAATGCACTTGTATAAATTAGTTTTATGATGAGATTTGAATACTCATGTCAAGGTTCGTATTTACGTGTTATTTACTTTTAAGCATATTTTGATAGAATAGTTTGATAAAAATACATTTCAACAAATAACACATTTTTTAGTAAAGTTGGGCTCATTTTGCAATCCTTCACCTATATCTATTTACACAAATTTTTATATAGTATACCCTATCTTATTCTTATTTCCATGTATTCTTATACATTCACCATTTATAACTCATTTAATACACGCATCTTTACACCTATACCATGCATTCATTTTTCCACCTCGACATTTACACTTCATTGTCAAGGGTCAATACCATGGTATATGAGAGCAATCCCCATGCCGCATGGAGTTAACCCTAAATATTCAAATTTTATTAACTTAAACCTATTATTTTAACATTTATGAATCAACTTGATGCATATCTACATGATTAATGGTTATGTATTGGTATTTAAAGACATTCAATGTGCATTGAAATGACTAATTCATTTCAAAAAGTCCTATGTATTGAAGAAAAGAACATTCTAAGAAACAAAAATTGGAGTACTAAAAGGACCTTAATCTATACATCACATTAATTTGGGATGCTTACATTACTAGTCATTGTCTTTGATATTATTTGATGACTGTGAAGCCAATTCAATCAAATAGATTAAACTAGGAGAACACAACCATTGCGATTTGACAATCTTCCCATGGTATTTTTTAAAACCATTCATCCTTATATCCAAGTAGATACCAAAGATAACGACAAAACAAGTTGCAAAATTATATTATCAATGGGAATATTTTTGTCAATTTTAAATCACTTATGCACAATACCTATCAATATTGCAAAGGATGAAGTGAGGATTCAACTTGTAGGCATTTCAAAGATTATTATGATCATAAGGTGTTTGTCAAACTAAAGGTATTCATTTCACTATATTAATGATGATTAGATTTTATGCAATATCATAGATATTTTTCCTTGTGGTTCCCATAGTCTTACCCCACTTTTGGTCATTTAAAAAAAATGTCATTCCCATTACATAACCTTAGTGTTGATCTCAGGTGTCATTCAATTTTATTATTTCCCTTTGTAGCTTATAAATTGTTCAAATCATGAGTTTATGATATTTTAGTAGTACTAAAATGAGCTTTGGATTGTTGAGAAAGTCACTAGATTTTTCAAAAAAAGGAATGAGTCAATCAATTTGAACTATTAAGATTTTTGTGAAGATGTAGAGTCCTCATGGTAGGGAGGAAATTTTCCCATAACCTTGTTATTTCGACATCCCAAAACATGGCCTCTTTATACAAAGGAGTCAATGGAAGTCATGCTCTCAAGGAGATTGTATGACTTGGATCATTTCTCCACAACCCCATGCTCTTTGCATTTCTATAATTCTTTTGTATTTAGTGAAAAAGCAAAGATGTCAAGGGATGCCCACACTTCTACAATATTAGTGAAGTGAGGTTCTATGGGATTCATCTTGCCTCATTCAGTACCAACACTTCAATGTCCATTTGAATCCTCTTTTACTTCCAGTCCTATTTCAAAGATTGCATGGTAATCTTTCTTAGGACAATTATTTTTACTTCCTAGTAGTTTGTGAGCAAGTGTCTCTATCCTTGTATATATTGTTGCAATTATCCATCGATGTCATAGCTTGTTGTAGGAAACCATGGGATCATTAATATTTCTTAGAAAGATTGGTGTTGACTAAACAATTTTAGCCTTGAGAATTCTTTTGTTAGCTTTAATTTTTTGGTAGTGGTAAGTGCTTAGTAATTTAAAGGTTCCTTTGCTTAACCTAGACATTATAATCTCATCTGGAAGATTCCAATTTCAAGTTCCTCCTAGTGTCAATCAATTAACATGTCATTTGACATGATCGAATTAGGAACAATGAGCTCCCTTGGAACTCGTCTCGCCTCTCTTATAAAGCGACTCCACTCGAGTAAATCTAGGCAAAATGTCTCTTGAAGGTCTTCATCGTTAGGTCTTGACATACTTTGATGAATCAAGAGTATATTTTTGTTCTAATTTCAAGGAACTTTTCAAGGATTCTATATTATTTTTTAATTAGGTTTTACTACATCATGACCTTCTTTGATAAGAAAATAGATCTCTTTTTTTCTTAGCGCACAACAATCAAATTGATTTAAATTATCTAACAGGCACAAATAAATTTTAATTAACCAAATTGCTTGATCTATGATTAAATTTATGGGTAAAGTTTGTATTTGCACTTATAAAGTGGGTGTGTTGATTTGTTTGGTTTGTGTTTGTGCCCCAAAGTTAATTATATGAAATAAAAAAAAAAAAAATTAACTTTGTTTGGTTATCAAATTTGATTGTGTAGAGTTGTAAATTGCCTCTAACAATTTCTAATCTATATAAATTTGCACTCACTTTAGTGTCAATTGTGTAGTATGTTATAACACTCATTTAGCCATTTATTGGGCCTACTTCCTTCAATAATTGACAAGATCTATCTTCTATGCTTTTCTTTAAAATCAAATTTCCATGTTTTTCTAGTTTTACTCGTATTAAGACTCCTCCACAATTGACACATCTAACTATTTGTGATAGCTATTGCAAAAAGTCTTGTAGACCTTAAATAAAATGAAATATTTTATAAAATTGTAGTCCACTTTGAGCTAGGATGCCACATATTTGGGTTGCAATATCTTTTATTTGGAATTTGTTATATGTAGCATTCCGAAATTGCTCTTAATGTATGTCGTAGGATCACACGAAGATAAATCATAAATATACTAATTAGAAATAGATTCATTGACTATGGGAGATACCACTTGCATGCATTAATTAGAAAAGTTAGTAAATTTAATGGTTGACCATTGTAATGTGACCAAAGACTCATCAAGTTGACTTCTAAGTCAATTTTCCATATGGAGACATTTCTTTATTTTTAGTGCTCTCCCCATTTTTAGTTTATTTTTGTTGATGCCTTTTCTTAGGTATCAATCCTATTTTTGGTGTGTTGTGGTGTTGGTGGTGAGGTGGGGATCATTTTTGGCTTTGGTAGTTTAGTTTTAGGAAAGAAGTTCAAGAAGTTTTCTTACACAATTTTTTGTATCAAATCAATTCGCAATGGCTCGAAGGGGAGTTTGTGTCCATTGGGGGAGAAGGGGCAGGAGGAATGAAGGCCTTTGAAGAAACACTAGTGAATTGATTTGAGGATTAGAGACCCTTGAGGCAAGATTAAAATTGGAAAAGTCAAAAGAGGACCCAAAGATCTTGGAGAATGGTACTAGGATATCAAATCCTATGGAGAGGCTTATTGAGGCATTGACAAAACAAAGTTTCAAAGTAAAGGTGGATATTCTTTATTTTAAAGGTGAGCGACGTGGATGAAGATGACCTAAAAAGAGTAAAGATCATTGCTTTGAAGTCAAAGTCACATGCATCCCTATTGTGGAAAAACATGCAGAGTGCAAGTACAAGATAAGGAAAAGAAAAAAATGACTTTGGCCTCAAATTTGGAAACATCTGAGAGCTCGATTCTTGCCCTCAAATCACCAAAAAAAATTGTGTAAAGAATTTCAAATTTTAAATCAAAGATATCAATCAGTGTAGACTTATACAAAATAATTTTTTAGGCTTCAAATTTGAATGAACGTACAAGAAAGCAAAGAGTAAGTGGTAGCCCGATATGTGAATGGACTCAAATTTCAACTTCAAGATGAGCTTCCATTGATGAAAGTTCATACTATAGATGAGCCATATGTAGAAATTGATTATTTTAACCTCACAGACAAGGATCCCATATAAGAACACCATCTTTCACACAGAGAAATCAAGCAAGGATGATTTGCTCAAAACAACTTGGGAATTTTGTATTGATTGCATAAAAGATATGATTACAATGAATGAATAAATCATTATGAAAGGATGAATGAAACCCTAGATGCAAAACCTAAAGCTAGATTAAAGTAGTTAGTGTCAAGTGTCACAATCATAATGAATGAGACAACTTAAGTTATTATTAGCCTAATTAAATAAAAGCAAAAAAGAACCTAAGTTTAAGTTT
This sequence comes from Cryptomeria japonica, assembly GCF_030272615.1. Lineage (NCBI taxonomy): Eukaryota > Viridiplantae > Streptophyta > Pinopsida > Cupressales > Cupressaceae > Cryptomeria > Cryptomeria japonica. Next base: position 579,484,306 of record NC_081410.1, on the reverse strand, counting down.
AGTGAATGAACTAATTAAAGGACCTAAATAAATAATTAAATATTGTCCTAATTACTCCAACAGCCCCTCCCCCTCTCCCCCAAAGATTAACTTAGGGATAAGCTAAAGAGCTAAGAATGAATGCAAAAAAATTAAGCATGGGTCCTGGCAACGAGGCCTGACTAGGTACCCATGTACAAACCAATGAAACTCTCACAAATGGAGAAAAGGAGAAAAACCTAGTGAGAAAAAAATGCTCTCCAAAAATGAGAAAAAGAAATGAAAAATAGTACATGTGACTATGCATGAAGGACTCCAAATGTCCCCTAAAGTACTAAATTGGTCACAAAAGTATAATCAAAATCCACCCATAAGAGAGAACAAAAGAGACGATGTATCCCTCCCATAAGAGATAAGATCTAATGTCGAAGATGAAGGTTTGAGGATGAATGTTGATGAAGATCCAAGAGCGACGGACAACATTCCTCCCCTTGGGAAGAAACAAATCCAATGGCCAAAGTAGAAGCAACTCCAAGAAAGGAGATGGAAGGAATAGTCTCATGATGTGTGCCATGAAAAATTGCTCAAGTGTCCACATGTTTGAATCAAAATATGCCAAATCAATTGAAGTAAGATCAAACAATTATGAAGATAATGGATGAACAACCTCTAAAGGCATTACTGAAGATGGGATGACAAGAATGCACAAACTACTAACAAAGAGGAATGGAATATCTTCAATCATGTCCTCAATGTCTAGAATGTGTTATGTATCAAACAATGCTACAATATCTGGCAAATACCCATCCCACAAAGCAAAAACTGGAAGGGAACTATCAAGTTGTTGAAGTGAATAAATGGGGGCCATGCATGAGCCAATGTCAATGTCATTGAAAACAATAGAAGATGCAGATTGAGATTGAGATGGTGTCTAAATATGAGGAATGAGAACTGGCAAACAAGTCTCTAATCCATCAGGATGTGAAAGACTTCTGATATACTCAAGCATCTCAAAAGTACCACGATCATAAGGCATGTAATTTGCATGTGCAAGGGAAATAAGACAATCTACTACATGATCCTCTGAAAAATGGAGAGATGTGAGGGTCTCCATAGATCTTCCAAAGGTGAATCCAAAGTGTGTGGGGACAATCAATGTCCATTAAAGCACGAATAGTGTCAAAATTAACACTAGAACCAATCGCTCCTACAACATGCTCATTAATGATCCTACAAGCATACTTAACCTACTCTGAGGTTCGCTGAGGGATGAGTACATATAGATAAGGTAAAAAATCAAGCAACCTAAGATGTGTTAAGATGCCCTTTTGCCAAGACTCATAATTGCCCTTTGCCAGGCTGATAAGAGGAGGAGGAATAGAAAAATCTATGATACTTGACGCAAATTCATGAAAAAAGGCCTTGAGATCTACATAAAGGACTCCACTAGCTTTCCAACTTCTACTCATTTGCGAAAAATGAAGCTTGGATGTGCAAGATATGGCTCCGAAAGCACAAAATTGATGATCTAACTTCACAAGCCTGGTATGAAAAATTGGAATAGAATCTAGAAAAAAGGCCAACACCACTAGATCGCCATCAATACCAGCCTTCCGACGATATCTCATTTGCACAATTTCGACTTTGAATGACCAAGTTATAACCAAAAAACCAAAAGCAAGTCAAAATAAAAAAGAGGTCCAAAAATGGAATATTTCTAGAATATTACCTGATGCCAAAACAAATGTTAGCTTGAAACATATGTTGGAATATGCTCTTTAACCGTAAATATTCTACTGATTTTGGAGGCCTCCGCCAAATTTAGAAGAGAGGTTAAATTAGAGGTTTCAACCAAATCTATAACAAGAGTGCTAAATTTAGAGGTTGATGTCATACTTGCTTGCATAGCAGGCTTGTGCAAGGTATAGTCCAAACTATACCAAAAATTAAAACGCATCCCCTATTAAAAAATTTCAAAAAACTTGGATAAAATTTTTTTTTTTTTTTTGGGAATCTGCGCAATTTTTTTTGGCTATGATGGGGTATAGATATGTTGGCAGACATATGACTATACACATTTGTACAAACCTTATAGGAATTCATGCCTTGAATTTTGAACCCAACAAAAATTATTTAAATTTCCCTTGCTCATATTTTGACGATTTGATAGGTGATCTTAGTGTTTTTGGGCCTTTGAGCATGATGGTGAGATTTGTTTCGCTCGGAAGTGTTCAAATTTTTTACTGACCCCAAATTTTGCCTCGATTTTTTTGCCCTAGGCCAAAATGACCCAAAACTTCAACTGCTCAAATTTTGATGAAATGGTAGTTGATCTATAGGTGTTGGGATGTTGTGAATGCAATAACAACCTCAGTTTGAGCTCAAAGTGCACAAAAAATTCTATCAAGGTTGGATCCCTCAAGAATATGTATAAGAACTTAACTTTGCTCTAATACCATGTAGAAGATGATTTCGACCTCACAAGCCAATAATCTTTTGCAAGCACACCACCTATCACATAGAGAAATCAAACAAAGATAATTCACTCAACACCACCTAAGAATAAGAATTTGGTAGTGATTGCACAAAAGATATGATTACAATGAATGAATGAATCCTTATGAAAGGATGAATGAAACCCTAGATGCAAAACCTAAAGCTAGATTAGCACCAAGTATCACAATCATAATGAATGAGACAACTTAAGCTATTATTAGCTTAATTAAAAGCAAAAAAAAGCTAAGTTCAACATAAGTGAATAAAATAATTAAAGGACCTAATTAAATAAATAATTACATATTGTCCTAATTACTCCAACAACATATGGATAATGCCTTAAAGTCTTAAGAGAAACTAAACTAGAATAAAATAGTGAGTAAAAGGGTTTATAGTAATTAAAATAAGGGAAAAGAGATTTCTTTAAATGCCTTGCCTTTGTGCATCACTCTGCATGTTTTTCCACAATAGGGATACAAAAGAACATATTAGGAAAGATCAAATAGAGCACATGTTGGGTGTGACGAAGACCTATATAAATGTCAATCGCATCTTTAAGGTCACGAGACAAGTCTACTTCGACACAGATCCGTCTTTGGGGTTGACCATGGTAAAAGCAATGTGTTTTAGCACAAATAACCTTCCTATAGGGAAAAACAATGATTGAAAGAAAATTCCAACGAAGCAGGGGAAAACCTAAAAACTCTATCGAAACAGGAACACAAAGCTTCTTGCCATCAAAGATAGAGAAATCCCAAGACCATGGTTGAAACACAAGCAATGACCATCTAACATACCATGAACCATTATAGAAAATGGCCTAAACATGATTGGCCTTGACAAAACGAAAAAGAAAAAAGCGTTTGGTAAGGTTTTGGACACCGTTAAGATGGATCCCGTGAGGGGCCCATGCATTGCAACCCAATCTCGGAGCATGCTTTCAAGGGGGACCTTCTAACAAATATCCTATAAGAGTATGTTGCTCTAACCATTGACATGCAAAATCAAATTCCCCAATAGGTAAAACCACATCCACGAGGCTATCAGAAGGCATCCCTTGAGGAAAATTTTCAGGACAAATTTACAAGGGCGCTTGTTCGGTGGAACCATTAACACCAAACACCAAAACATCAATACCAGCATCAGCTATTGGTATGAAATTGGTTGAGGCCATTAAAAAAGACTATAAGTCTGACAGTTAAAGCCGTATGATGCAAGACCGACACAAACAAACAGTAGCATGCAAAAAAAAGCTGAAAAACCCTAGTAGAACGAAAAACATCACCACTCAGCCACAAGTAGATTTTTCGTAAGATTTTCAATAGATATTTCAGTTTGATATGATATTTTATTTAGAATGTGAGTTTTTTATTTACAATGAATATTATTACATGAAATACTATCGTCTTGCTAGCCATACCAGTCTACAAGCTCAACCGAATTATTGTTGCAAATTTAATTGAAATTGTGGTAGTCGAACCACTCTTTTCAATATAATATTAGTGTTGTTTGGAAACGCTAAGCTCAGTCCTGGAAGGTAGTGACTTCATTGTAGAGATTATTATTAACAGTTCTTGTATTAATCGTTTATATCTAATCGCAGCCTTCATACTCTTCAAAAGGGTTGCAGCTGCTTGGAGTACTTGCGTAGCTTTGAAAACCCCTTGGATGCCACATCTATCACAAAGGGGTGTGATTTCTTTACACAAGGTCATATTAATATATTTTAGCTTTGAAATATTGCAGCCACATTAACCCCATGACAGATGCAGCCTGTAACAGCTGCTAAATTAATATCAGTACAGCCTACTGCAACAGCCATAGCTTTCGGGGGGAAGCTACAAACTCTGAGGTTTGATTTTAGTTTCATATTTTGGCATGGTATTTCTGCAGCGACAATCAATATATTAATTAATTATTTGAACAATTTTACATTGCAATTCTCTATGTAATTTGTCATCAAATTATTAGAACGATTAATGATTTTGCTATTGTAAGTTTACATGGCTATGCTGCTACTACATTAAAAATCATTTACTTTCCAACATTATTAGTTCCAATGTTTGATCTATGTAGCACACTGCCAGTTTGGCTATTTTGTAATTTGTTTTGGAAGGTTTGATGTCAAAATTAGCTTCAATTATTTCCAATTTTTAGTTTATATTTAATTTGCAAGGTTTAGCATTTCATTACTTCAAGATTTTTATAATAGTATAATATTGAGTTGTGTGGCTTGCTGCCAACAAGCATTTTTCTGTACTGATTAGTCTAATCTATTTCACTGTACCCTCTCCCTTTGCCCACATCAGATTCTTGGTGATCAGAAAGTATGAGGGTTTATACATTACATCAAATATTTGATAAAATTCAGAAACAATCTAATTCGTGATATTATATCGAAGATTTTGGAAGAAAACCCTCTTGGATTCCAGCATTGGCTTTGGGGATGAAAACCCTCATCTGGGTATACAGCATCTACATGCAGAGGTAGCATTGGAGCTGAAATTTGGTGTGTGCATTGGATTTTCGAGTTAATCGATTTGCATGCAAATTGGCATTGTTGAATTTTCAGAGTTTGTGTTGCTGTTCATTACATTTTCTTGGTTAGATCTTGTGCGCCACACTTTGGAGAAGTTGTCAACTTCAACCGCTGTTTCAAGAGTTTTCATCCATAATTGCTGCTCTTTTTCCATCATCAACTGCATATTTTCCTGACTAGAACAAGCCGCCACTGGTATAGAGAGGGTCCACACAATTTGGAGGCATCTACATGCCATATTTTGCTGCAATCTTCAATTTGCAGCCAGTTTTGTAGATGGCACCAACATTATATGTGGTTGTATATTCATTCCTAACTGCCCTAACTTCCAGCCATGAGCATATAACAGCCCTTGCAGCCAACCACCAGCCATACCAACAATGTAAAGGTCATTCTTAGGTTCCAACGGCCATATAATCTAGGGTTTCATTATCACTTGCTCAAATCTGTACTTCATGAGAGGATTGTAACTATTCTAATTACAACAATAAAGTTTGCAGAATATGTAATCAGTTTGAGCAATTACAATTGAATAAAATCCACCTCTCAGGGTTTCAAATTGGTGTTCATCTTTATTGAAATAATCCAAATCTGCAATTACTTTGCACCCTAGGTTTATGGTGCGATTTCCAGGCACTTCTTAATTTATCAGCATTTATCATTCAGTTCAGTTTGTTGTTGTTTGAGTTTCAAAATCAATAAAATACTTAAATAATTCAATATTTCATACAATCCAGGTTTTCTTAATTTATCAGCATTTATCATTCAGTTCAGTTTGTTGTTGTTTGAGTTTCAAAATCAATAAAATACTTAAATAATTCAATATTTCATACAATCCAGGTTTTCATAACCACCTGCTCAAATTTGTAGTTCATGAGTGGATTGTAATTATTCCAATTCTGAAAATATCGTTTCCAGTATTTGTAATCAGTTTCAGGAATTACAATTGAACAAAATCCACCTCTCAGGGTTTCAAATTGGTGTTCATGTTTATTGAAATAATCCAAATCTGCAATTACCTTGCATCCAGTTTCAGGAATTACAATTGAACAAAATCCACCTCTCAGGGTTTCAAATTGGTGTTTATGTTTATTGAAATAATCCAAATCTGCAATTACCTTGCATCCTGGGATTTGTGGTGCAATTTCCAGGCACTTGTTATTTTATCAGCATTTAACATTCAGTTCAGTTTGTTGTTGTTAGAGTTTCAGAATCAATAAAATACTAAATAAATCAGGTATTTAATAAAAATCAGATTAGGGGCATTACATTCAATAAAAAATGAAGGCAAGCATATGCAGGGGCAAGCAGAGGCGAGTTTGGTGAAGATATGAAAGAATTGTCTTTAATACTTATGTTAGGACAAGAAAATGGACTCCGAAAATTCAAACAAAAATTTAAAAAAATGCAAACCCAAAATTGTCATTGGTTGAGAAGCTGTGAACGAATAGATCAACAATGTGACTGTTCAGTTCATCTTCTGAAAGACTGTTCAGATTTTACAAAACGTTAACGATTATTGATAAATATCTACATACTATTACGTTGCATTTCTCCTTATTATTTTGCTATTTAATATGTCTATTGCGATTTTTTATTGCATAGCTTTAAAAGCTTTCTCATCTAGTTATGTTGGGTGATTATCATGGTATTGAAAATGGGTCTCAGCATGTCTATTTTAAACTCAGTTTCAATAGGCACATTTTAAACTGACTTGCACTTGCCAAACAAACTTGGCATGGCTAAGATAATTATAGCAACCCTATAAAATTAATATGTAGACAGTGGACATGTATTTCTCTTACATCTCTTTTCAAAGCTTAACATGATTAATTCAACTGAATAAATTATAATATCGTGCAGCAAATTTATGTCTCATGCCTACTTCTCAGTATCCACAGTCATTATTGATTGCTTTTATATTTTTACCAGATTAGGTATCAACCAATCAATACACTGAATTTAAAGAATTTATTTTCATGTGGACTACTCTCCTGCCCATTGCACTTCGATTCGGAAAGAAATACCAATATTCCATATTAATCTTAACAAACTCAGCAAAATATCAAACAGGTAACAAAGATCATAACAAATCCACATGCATACTTTTAGGATGGAAAGGAATAGTGGCTATACAACACATTCTCCCTAGTAACCATTGTTTTCCTTCCTTTTATTTGTTTAATTTCATTTAACTGCCCCATCCTAGGGCACCATCATGGACCATGTGGAGTTCGCTAACATGAATCAACATAAAAATATTAACACAATTTCAATTCACATCTAACAGTCTATCACTAATATAACTTTATATTCAATTTACTCATAATGGTTGGTCATTTAGTGTCATCCAAAAGTAAACAATCATAATTTCATTGTTTGGTTATCATGCACACGAGAAGGTTTAAACATACTCATGACAACATAATTGAATGATTTTTTCATACATTACAGCGTCCAATGGAGTTCAAATCTTGACACCCATTTGGAACATGATCCTATGTCTACAATTCTTTCCCATGAGCATTATATTTACAATCAAAATTCCTGTAAATGCAAATTTATCACTATAAATTGCTCGCAAGAAATCTACAGTAATGATTGCTAACAGCACCAGCACCTGAAAACATACGTCGATTTCATCAGTGTCAAAGGCCTCCATCATTTCCTCTCTCCAATTGCCTATAACCATTCCCCAAGGTAGTGATTTCCCAATATTTTGTTCTGGGAAAGCAAATCCTTCATTATTGCAAACTTGAAGTTAAGATACTGGATTTTTTCATAAAAAAAAACAAAAATGATTGTCATGTTTAGATGCTTGTGATACTGCATTACATGCATGTATATGACCAGAGTAGAGTTGGTAAAATCCCACTATTGGATATGAAAAAAGCATAAATAGATTGCATGATTAGTATAATAATTGAAACGTTGTCTATTCATAAAAATGTAATTTTGAGACAATGTACATCTGTGGTAGACTTGCAAAGTTTCAAGCTTAGCCAGCAACAGCACGCGTTGCTGCCTTGACTCAATAAAGCCATGAGTTAAGACAGAATCCCACAGAGCCTTCTACACTTATGCTTTATATTTTCGTGGAACTTGTCCGAGACTCAATCACTTTCAGGCCCACCTTGTTTTTAAAAGTTAAAAAGTTATGAAGAACGCTAAAGTCTAAAACTTGAAAGAGTCATCTTGAAGTATTGAGTCTTTTAGAAGCAGCTTCTTTAAACATTCAGCAATATGTTTAATCTATAATTGTTCTTAAGTTCATTGACTTGTGATCGATTTCTCTGATTGGGTATCTACTAGGCGTAACACAGCAACTACTCCTTTTAAATTTAGTAGTTTCCAGCTTGTTCCAGAATTTTGAAAGGACTTGCAGTTTCAATTCATATGTTATTGTTGTTATTATAAATTGTAAATCGGCAAAATCCAATTTATCTTGAAATACAGTTTTAGAAGCTGTCAATTCTGAACCCAAAGCAGATATGGTCAGTATCAATCCCAAAACTATGATTAAAACCATTTATTACGTATGGCTTCAAACTAATAATGTTTTGTGATGTCCTCCAACTGCCGATGAAAATGCACTCTAAATGCAAGAACCTACTATTCTGATTGACCTATTTTAATGTCTTCTTTAATGAACTTACATGATATCTTGCCTCAACGGACTAGGATCTTCTAAATGGTATCCATCAAACCCAAAACTTCAACTTCTGAAAAATTTGAGTGCTGGGAAACCTGTTTGATGAACACAATGTATGATGGTTCACTCCTTGTTCCTCTGACATGATTCCCATCCTAAACGTAATGATGCAACTTCTGAAATGGATTTTAGTTACTACAAAACTTCAAGGCATTAAAAATTCACCAATTAAATCACACTGAATGGCTGCAATGAAAGCAATTACAAGCTCATTTTAACATTCAATAATTGCCATGCATACCTCGCTTAAAGAGTTATTACACACAGAACAAATGGCAGAGGAGATAACATTGTCGCTCCTGACGTTGAATAGGGTGCCTCCAGAAAGTAAAATGCTCACAGCCAACACCTAGATGGGGAAGGCCTGGCCGCCTTCTGCCAAAGACTAGACAAACAAGTTTACTGTGGTTTTGTAGTCCTGACTCTCACAGTATCAATCTGCTTGATCTCTTTGTGTCACTGGGGGCATCGGAAACGGCATTTTCATAAATTGACCACAGGGTTTCAGAGTCAGGATGCCCTTCTATAAACTTTATAAACCTTTCCTCTGGCATCGCCAATACCTTGAAAATAGAATGACCGGGGGCAGTGGTGGACTCGATTTTCTGCCACACCAGAAACCTGGGCCTCACAGACCGTTCTAAACTTTTTTGCAACAGGAGAGGGTGCTTCACTACAGAATTTGCAGGTTCCTTTAAATGATTAACTACAAAATTCATCTTCTCACCAACAGTTTCCTTGGAGAAATTTAAGACTAGAGGAGCAACCCTAAATAGTCGCCAGATTTCCTCGGTCGAGAGACCCCAGAACTTGAGATTCTCTATCTTGGCCTCCAACGTTTCCATGCGGCTAAGGGTCACTGCAATCAAAACATATTTGAACATTTTGCTTCCTTTATCAAGGCCAATGTTATCAATGAGAATGGCTTCTGCAGGCGTTAGTGAACTACGTAACAGTACGCTCGGAGCCAGCCGTAAGAATTTAGAGAGTTCAGCCCTGCTTAAACCAAATCCCTCCCAGAAAGCAAGCGAGGGCTTGAGAACCTTCTCCAGGTTACAACGGATAAGTTGTCGTGCTCTTAACATGGCTTTAACGAGCGCGTCCTCGGTCTCAAATATGCTCTTGAGAAACATCATTTTGGGAAGAAGGCTTTTCTCGAGGCTCTGAGCCAAGATGTGTGGATTGCTCGTCAAAAGCTTCGTCAGGGTTTGACCCTCAAAACCGAAATTTTCCAGCAGCCTGATCTTGGGTTCCAATTTTTTTTCTGAAACGGTGATTATTGAGGGCTGATTCCTCATTATTTTGGCAATTTGGACGTCGGTGCAGCCGCGCTTCTTCAAAAAAAGAATAAACTGCTCTACGCTGTCGAGGGTTCGAAGATTCTGCAATTGGGGAGCCCTTCTGAAAATCTGAGTGATCTCAGCCTCAGACATGTTAAGTTTGTTGGAGGCAAAGTGTGAAAAGAGGCTCTGCGTATGGGCATTGGTAATGGCAAGGCTTGACCAAGACGTGCGAGAATGAAATGGATGCTTAACCAACTGTTTGTGAGAATGGAATGGGTGTATATCGAATAGATTGAGGCGTAACATGGTTGTCATGTTTGAACTACAGTGGAGCTGCAAACAACAGGAGACTAGGATAGGGTTTTTCAGCAGATTTATTTTAGGTTTTTTCAGCAGATTTATTTTGCTGTGCGATGATCAGAGATTTGTTTTCAGGGATTCAAAAAAGTTTAACCGTGTAAGCGGTATTTACAATAGGCTTCCATGCAGTCGCTTATAATGTTTTTATTTTATTTATTTGTGTGTATTTTCAGAAGATTTGGAGTCGACATTATTTAGGTGTTTATAATGTGACCTTTGTCATTAAATCAAATGTCTTTTTTCAATTTTAAAAAGATTATTTGAATCAATTTTGTGTTTATAATTGATGTTGGATCATGGGAAATTAATACTAACTAGGTAGGGACTACTTAAATTAGTTTTTTTTAAGTTTTAGTTAGAGAATTTTATATTTTTCTAATTAATTGGTAGGTCATTAAAAGAACGATGTTGTTTATGTGACCATGGCCTGAATGAAGAAGTGATAGTTTTAAATCAATTGTGCTTTGCAATAGCGAGAGAGGGAGAGGGATAGAGATGGATGGATAAAGAGTGTGAGACATATCTAGAGATAGTGAAAGAGAGGAAGATAGAGATAGAGATGGAAATAGAGACGAAGAAGGAGAGGGAGAGATAGAGATGGAAGAGATAAATATATAAAGATCGGGAGATAGAGAGGCAAAGAAAAATAGAAATAGAGGCCTTGGAAGAAGGAGACAAAGAGGGAGAGAGGATGAGATATGGATGGATAAAGAAAATGAGACATATGCACTATCCTTTAGAGCCATCATCCCCTTATACCTCTCATGATATAATTTGCATTTGAGGGATTTTGTAAAAGAGAGTGTCAAGGGAGGAGCCACTTATAAATTGCATAGGGGTTGTCATTTTTCATTAAATATGTATGATGTTACAAAATATTTATTGGTTTGACTTTGTTACCATTGATCTATTGTATCTTATTTCTCACTTCTCTTATTTTTACTTGTTTCACACCTATTAGAATCTTAAATTACACTACACGACATTTCTTTTCTTATGTTTGTACTTGTTTTTCTTTAGTTTCACATACAACCTTACGATTATGAAGATACCATTTTGATTATATGTTGATAATCACATCTTAAAATGAATTAACATTAGTTTTGATTTTATATTTGACAGTCATATTAAGTTTAAATTAATCTAAATTGTTCTATTATATCTATACATTATTCATAAATTTAATCATTAACTAAAATATATATTATTTCTATTATTACAAATGATATTAAATTAATAAATAAATAATTATAAAATAGTATTAAACTAATCTATTATTTACTATATAATATTAAATTAATTTTAAATAATATCTATTATTGATTAATAATGTAGATATAATCTAATTATATATAACAATGTTGTTTCTATAATTATAAAAGAATGTTAAATAGTTTATAATTTATTATAAAATATTATATAGAATGTAAATATTTTTTATTGATTAATAATTTGAATATAATATAGTTATATAGTTTCATATGATGCCCTCAAAACAATGATACTAGGGAAGGAAATAGATGGAAAGTGCCCTAAACAACATCCATGTGCCAAGTATAAGAGGGGACACAAGGTACCATGTGGTAGGTATGTTGGCAAGAGACATTATTCCAGTGATTCCGGTAGAGATTGGTCCATGATAGATGTTCAGGGGTTGTCATTGATGGCAACTCAATTCGTAGATCACATTCAATGTACATAGAATTGGTTTACTAGAAGTCATTATGTTCATAAGGCATAAGTTTGAAAGGTGGAACACAGTTATCGGTAGAGCATGAGATCATGGTGCATATCTTGATTTCGGTGATGTATTTTGGGTTGCAATGATCAAGGCAGTTGATTCAAGGTTCGAGATAGATTACTTCATGATCCTAATATCCGATGTTGAATTGTGTGCTAGTTTAGAGCTCCGGTATCTGGTATTTCAGTTAGGGCAGAGCTATTTTGGAGTAATGTGTGTTGCAGATTTGTTGGGATGATTTTGGTGATCAGTTTCATGTTTGAGGTGATTGGGCCAACTTATTGGAGGTATTTTATCATCTTGTTTTTGTCCATATTTGGATTTGTGATTGGATTAAGACGACTTGATGTAACATGTTTCATGTTGTGTGTTATGCAGTTTTTGGAAGCCAACTTAGTAAATGATTCTTTTTGTTGGTGCGGATATATAAGATTGATTTGATTGATCATTTTGTCATGGGAGATGAGCAAAGGATGTCTATGTGAGCAAATTTGTAAGTTAAGTGAAGATTTTATTGTTCTGGTATGTGATAGAGCAGTGTTACAAAGCAGAATGACAAATCACTTGGAGGAGACAATCAGAGCCTAACTAGAATTGTACTCTAGCATATATAGATGCTACACTTCAGTTCAGATACTGTTGTAATCATTTTGTAATAGCTTGTAAGGCAATGAGACTTCCTCCGGGTTGTAGCCCTTTTGTAATTGAGTAGTGAGCTCTAGGCAGTGTGCCTGAATGCAAGTGCATTCCACTCTTGTAATATTGTTTTAGTATTGGTCATAGTATAATAATATTGTGGGTACTCAATTCCACCATGGTCTTTCCCTTTCCGGGTTTCCACGTAAAAATTTCGGTGTTATGGTTGTGTGGTTGTTCATTTTATGTTTCTGCATTTTGATTACTTTCTCATGCATCTGGTGGTTTAATAATCAGCTTGATAAGTTTGTGAATTATAAAACACTGATTCACCCCCCTCTCAGTGTTCATTGATTCCAACAAGGTAGCGACTAGGTTTCATAACAACAAATGTAGCACAATATCTCATTTTTAATTGATCTCATAGATCTTAGCAATCTTAAATAATAGGTATGGAAAACACAACCATGTCATTTAATTTAAAGAGATAGAGATATAGAGGTATTAAATATAAGTATTTATGTGAGACAAGTGATTATAGGCTTTGCCTCCTTTATAGGCTTTAAATTGTCCACATCCTATATTAATTGACAATATAAATTTTTAATACCAATATCATAAATAGACTATCGTGTAAATCAACAAAATTAAAATACACCATTACAATGAGCTCACTATTACAAAAAAATAATAAAAAATAAATCAAAAATTAAAATATTAAAAAAAATTCTATAAATTACCATGTAAATCAATAAAATCAAGATGCGCCATTATGAAACCATCTCCCATGAGCTCATTGTTAAAAAAAAAATAGAAAAAATTACCCATATCCATAACCAATCAAGATAGTCAATGTAAAGGGTCTGGGATGTTGTTTAGCAAGTGGTTAATGGCACCTTGGGCGGAAGTCGTCATTGGTGCGATGGGTTTGTTTACGAAGATGTAATTTGCCCTATGGTTGATATCTTGGAATCCAAAGAAGTATGCATTCAGAGGATTGATGGATTTGTACGCACGGTAGACGGTCAAGCCATAACTAGTGCCATTTTGGAATTGGATTCTAATTGTTGGACAAACATTCTTGGTAGTTACTTCAACTACACCCATTACATTCCCTCTAATGTGGAAGAGGACTCAGACTCTGAGGATGAGGAGATTGCATAAGAAAAGGTTGTGAGGGAGAGGAAGAACTTTATAATAGATGCATGGGAAGTGTTCAAAGTGGGGGTCATGAACAGAAATATGGATCCATTTCGAAGGTTGCTAAATTTAGATGACAATTGGCTCTTTGTGGCTATTTTGGTCCATGAGAATGAGATTGGGGAGAATATGGTTGTGATTCTCCAATATCTTGGGAACTAGTATGTTCTCATGGTCCTATGGTGTTTTACTAAGTAGGGTCTGGATCCAGACTATAGATGCAATGTTGATGGTTTTCTCTCAAATGTAAGGGAGCTATCCCCCTTGGATAGAACTTATTAATAAATAAATAAATAAAGATAGTCAATGTAATTAAAATGAATACATTTACCTAAATAAAAATATTTAAATTGAAGGTTAGATGATTCTTATTTCCAAGTACAAGTACAAAATCATGGCAATGTAAGACAAGCATTTATGTTTTTCATAAAAGTATGATTAGGTGAAAAGGGATAGTGGTATAAAGATTGTGAGATATTTTTTTATGTAATTGTGTAAGAGTTTTTCTATGTATTTGCATTTCTGTAGTAAAATTCAACCAATGAAAGACGACAAAAGTTATTGTATATTATATATAAATATAATCGAGACATTTTAGAAAACTAAGCAAACCCTAACTCTTTTGCACCAATTCCTTCATTTTGTGGTGCAACGAATGTTGTTGCGTTAGAGAACCTTCAAGAGCTTGAGCAGTCATCTCTTTCTATGGTCTCTAGAGCCCACACTTCTTTGAAAATCCATTCAAAAAGCATGAAAAAGAAAGTCGGGGAGTGTGGTACCCTAGAATATAACAAAGCTAAAGGCAACAAAGCGATGGGTCCCATGAGTGATGACTTGGTGAACACAACATGTTTTTGATCGCCAAGATGCTAGATTGCATAAGGTGAATACAACTCAGACCTTGACTACTACTGCAAAAAATATATGTACTCACCAACATCAACAAACCATGGAGGCATGTGACTCTAAAGGTAAATCAATGTCATTTTAGTTACCTGATGATATTATTGAAGTCATTTTAGATTGTAGAGCAAAATAATCATCCTTTTCTTTCTCAAAGGTATCTTGTCTAATAAAAACTGTTTAAATGGGCTTGTAACAACTAGGAGTTTAAGGGGTGGAACATACAATCATTTAGGGTTCTTGGTAGGGGATATGTTTCATGTACTTTTGTAGACCCAAATCATGCCTATGGTCCTCTACAATATGATTCATGGATTATATGTAGTCAGACATGCTACCTTCAAGCTTGGGATCTTGACTTTCCTCTTGAAGACACAACTAAATCAAAATACCTTATGTTAGTTGAATTCCAATTTATTAATCTGGGTTTATGTCCTTTTTCTACAAGACATTGCACCCCAATTGGAGAATATGCTCTAGTGTAAACAACACTTTAATAAATGGGCTAGTTTGCGTGTACACCCTAGACTTTGTGTTGAAATGGATGACACACTCTCTCTCAGTTTCTATCAATCTTGTTTGACCCAAATTTAAAATTGATCAATGAACCATCTACCTTAACAAACCTAATCCCTACTCCTACTATTGTAGGGAAGGTCACCTCATAGGTGCTTGCCCTTTTTGTAAGCCGAAACTGACTCAATCACCTCCAACCAATTCCCATCCCATCATTGCTACTTCTGCCAAATAAAATTTGAATGCGTATATATCTAGCATCCTCCCCTTGTTAATAATCCATCCTCTTCCAATCAACTCCTTCCACTATCCATCCCTTCCTCTCCTTTCCAACCACCCTATCCTCTTCAACATCAATCTTTCAAATAATTTGTAATTGACTCTAGTAACAAAGCACCTAAAAGGATGAAATATCCTATCATTGGGAAAAACTTGGCTCAAGTGTCATACTAGTCTTCCTAGCCTAATATCCCCATTAAATATCTAACCCCTTTGTATGTGAAAAATCAGTTTAATTTGTTGCTTTCAAATGAGGAGACCCTTCCTAATTCATCCTAATGTCTTCAAGAAATGAAAGCTAATGTCGCTTGTTTGGGTGATTCATCCTAATGCCTTCAATAAATGAAAGCTAATGTTGCTTGTTTGGGTGCTACCCTTTCTACCATTTGAAAAGGGGCCCTTTTCTTCCATACCAATCATGATGATGGTGATGGAGGTGTTGTTGTGGGCCTTGCCTCTTGGTTAACTAAAAAGATTGTGATTACCAGATCTAATCCTATTAATCAATGTGTTTGGGCCACTATTATCATTAATTATACACTCATTGGACTTTTTTTCTATTTATGCCCCTAATTCTCAAATTGAAAATTTTAGCTATGGGAATGGATTCATCTACACCTCCCTAATGCACAATGGGTCTTGGGGGTGACTTCAACATGATTAAACATCCATCTGATCCTCATTAAAATAGTTTTTCTCGCTTATCCTCATCTAAATTTGAATCCTAGACTTTGGCATGCAATGCCCTTGGAGTTTATCATCCCTTTTAGGTAAATCCAACATTCATCTGCCTCATTGGTATACTTGGAGCAATTGTCATGAAGGATTTTTAATAAAATGAGTAGGTTGTATTGTTTCTATATTTCTCACAATTGTCCAATTCTATCCTATGTTGATCATCTTGTTAGCCTAGACTTCTCAGCCACTCTTTCTGAACATCTTCCCATTTTACTGCACTCAGTATCTTCAACCACAATTTCATCTTTGATGATTGACCTTTTAAATAATATGTCTTCCATCTCAAGAATAAAGATTATTTTGATGCTTTAATTTCTACTTGGAACACCAAACCAAAACATCAACAAGATAGGTGGACCAATTAGTGGGAGAGAACCATTGCTAGATGTACTTCCTTCCTTTGTGAATATGAGAGATGAGTAGCTACTAGGCATCGCAAACTTGAACATAGTCTATCTCTTCTAGCTTCAGCCCCACAAAATATCTGTGTACAAAATTTAGTTAACGATACTAAGAATTCTATTCGTAAAATGGCTACTTACAAAGGAAATGGTGCCCAAGTAACCTTGACTCTAGTGGATCAAAGAGGGAGATCGAACTAATTTTTTCTTTAAATATCTACAATATAAACATAAAAAAATATATATCTTTGTTATTAAATTTGTTGATGGTTCCATCCAAACAATCCATGATGCCATTTTAAAAACTTTTTATGGACACTTCAAAAATATTTTCATAGATGATTATTCTCTAGTGATTACCTTCTTCCCATCATTGAGGATTGTGAGGATGGATGCATAACTCAGGAAATAAACCAGTGAATATAGTTATTTCCTTATTCACTTTGTTAGACATAATGCACCATTGAGAGGGGGGTGAATCAATGGTTCTCAATATTTTCCCTTTAACTATCCTATGTGAGTATATTGGTTATTAGAACTAACTCAATGTAGACTTACCGGTTAGAGGGGAGACTAACACAAATGCAATCACACACAAAGGAGACATCACATAACACCACCATATACGAGGAAAACCCAAGATCGAAAAAACCTCGGTGAGAAATGTTGTTGGAGTCTACTGCTCCAATCCAACCAATGAATCTCTAATTACAATGTTTAGGGCACCAACCCAAGAAGCACCAACCCTTGATTTAGGGCACCAACCCAAGGAGCTACAACCCCTACACGAAGCTCCAACTCAGTGAATACAAAGGATAATAATTTACAAGTTAATAGCCTTGTTACAAAAGGATTTTGTGACTCTTCTTCAAATCTCTATACTGGATCTTCAATCCAATTCACTGTAGGTTCTCTTTATGTCGATTCTCTCTTCTAGTTGCCTCTTCTCTCAACTGCTCTGCTGGTCTCCGTCGGTTATATCTTATGTCGGTTCCTTCTTGCCTGCTCTGCACTCTTCTGCCACTCTTCTATATTGGTTTGGTCACCCCTGGTTATCTCATTGTTGTTGGTTGAACTCTTCAACCCTAATCTCTCTCACACTCAGTCTCTCTTTTGATACTCATTGAGTACTTGACTAATTTCTTCTCACATGTAGCAACACTCTCTCATTCAGTAGCTTTTCGGTTGCTTTAACCTCATCGGTTAAACCTTCGCCAAAACCTATTACCAGTTGTCTTCCTGTTGCTCAACCTCTATGACCCTCTGTAGATATCTCACTTCATCTACTTCTCTATTCAGTCTTGTGCATCACTTTGCAACCTCTCACTCTAAGGCATCATCAACTTCTATCTTCAGCCTCCATATTTATGATCAGACATTCCCGCCAAAAGAACCATTAAAACTTGGCACCTTAGGGTTTCTTTCACTGATCACGAGGCATATCGAATCTAATCAGATCTCATTCATTCTGAGCTCTAAGATAGCTATCTGCACATCACCGCCATTAACGTGCCTTCCGATACACATTTTTTAAACTTAGCAAACACGACCCTGTATTTCGACCTGCATCTATCAAATGCCATAAATATCTCAGTTGTTTCCTTTAACAAGCAAGCACAAAGATCAGATCATCCTTCATTGATCCACTCACCAAACTGCTCCTTCAGTCTACTTTTATTTGCAATATCAGTCGTTTCTGGATTTCTGTTGTTTTCTTCATCTCGAGCCGCAATCTTCTACTTTTCTTCCTCAAGCCTCGCAATCAACATTTAATGTCGACCAACTGCCAACTACCTCACCAACACGACACTTCACCGACCTCTGTGAGATTTCCACTTCAACTCCACGTGGCATCCTTTGTCGGTATCCACTTCAGCAAAGATCTTTTTTGTCAGTTCAGACAGGATCACGAACCAAACACTCAACTGGTCCTTCTTTTCTCTTGGTTCACTAACCCTGCCAGAAATCTCACACTTTATCGAGTACCCTTCATGTCTACACTTTGTTGATCTGTCGGTAGAACACCTTAACCGATCGCCAAACATATCTATCCATAGCATTCTCATTTACATCAGGTAGGAGCACATTACTTAGCCTCCTTGATCTCTCATCGGTTCTCATACTCACTGGTAGCCATCTTGATGACACCATGTCATCAACCTTCAATTGATTTCATCTAAGGCATTTGCATATCGGTTGCATACTCTCTCTGCAGCTGCTCCACATTGCCTTCTTCACCATCAGACTGGCCATCGTCTCAGCCGGTTTGCCAAGGTGACAAAAACCATCTCTCTTCATTTTTTCTGGCAACTCAACATGCCTTCTCTATCGGTCCAGTGCATACTTTGCATTATAGGAGATAAGGTCCACTTACCAGTGGGAGTGAGTCCTTGTCATTTGCATCCTGCCACGCACTCATGTGGCTTCCCTGCAACATACCTTCAAACGGGCACATGTGATCCAGTTTGGGGCACACTCAGTGTTAGTCATCATGTACTGATTGTTATATCATACTGGTCTCCTGTCCATATCCTCCACACAAGTAAAACACTAACTTGTGTATTGATGACTCAACTGTGAATCCAATGGTCATTCCTTTGAATGACATTCTTCTTCTTTATCGGTGACCTGCAACACTTAGTTGACATTAATGACTTCATGTCAACAATACTTCCATACCGGTTGTCCTTCTATACCAGTTGACATCAATGACAACATAATTCCAACACACTTTCCTTCCATAGAAGAGAATGATAAAGCCCTTATGTGCATGGAGAAGGAAAAAAGTCCTAGAATTGGTGATCTACTTGTTGAGTTTTATCAGGCTCTTTGTCCACATATTTGTGATGACTTCCATAATATATATTTGTAAGGAATTGAAATAGGTTTCTTAGGCCCTATTATTAATCAAGGATTGATCAAACTAATTGCCAAAGGTAAGGATGAAGATACTATTAATGGGCGGTGAGCAATTACCCTACTCAACACTTCGTATAAAATTATCGCCAAAGTGCTTGCTTAGAGAATCAAACAAGTTACTCAAGACATTGTTCGTCCTGAACAAACTAACTTCTTGGGAGGTAGATAAACTGATGAATGGCTACAATAAACCACCCTAGACATTGTTATTATTAAACCTGATTTTAATAAAGCCTATGATCGTATAAGTTGGGCATTCATCCTCAAATGCTAAAATGGTCTAGTTGTGGGCCCAAACTTTGTGAGAAATTCAACAAGTTATTTGTTGACGCTAAAGCAAAAGTGGGTGTTAATGGAATCCTCTCTCCCACATTCCCTTTGCAAAAAATCATTTCCCAAGGCTGCCCTCTTGCCCCATTTTTGTTTGTCCTTGAAATTGCTGCTCTCAGCTATCTTTTTAAACTTGCTTCTCCAATAGGCTTATTCATATCATCTCACTTACAAGTCATGTTAAAGCCCTCAAATCTCACTTTGTTGATGACAACATGCATTTTATACAAAATTTAGCTAAATAAGTGAATCACACATTAGATATATTGGAACTCTTTTGTTATATTCCTGGTTCTAAGCTAGTCATGCATAAGACTAAATTTATTATGACTTGTCCCAACCCTTGACATCCTTAGATCCCCAATGATTAGCATGAAATCAATAATTGCACACTCTCTATATACACTAGGATTCCATTTAGCATTGGAGTCTCCCTTAATGACATATGGACATGGTTCATGAGTAAAATCAAGAAGTTCATGAATTGGACCAATTTGCTTTTGTCCATAGTTGGACGAATACAAGTCTCAAACAAAATCCTCCTTGCTAACCATGTTTACAAATCTTGTTGGCTCCCCTCCAAGAGATGCTACAATTATCCGACCTAGCTAATTAAGAGTTTCCTTTGGGCCAAATGGGGCAATAAAAAAATCCCTTTGAAAACCTCATGGAATCATTGCATCTAGCCAAAAGACAAAGGTGTCTTGGGAATTATTGACCCATATACCCAAGGCATTTGTCTTGACTGGCCTCTACTATGTTCAATTAGTTGGTGTAGTTTATCATGCACACAACTCGATTGAGGTATTCAATGAGGTAACCATATGACTTAAGTGGAGACTCATTTAGTTGTCGACTTGGGACGTATCTTCAAAGATGGTACTAGCATTGTATGTGCATCAAAGGATTCCCATTTCTATCATTGCATAAAAAGAACAAACTCATCTATGAAAGCATAAACAAAGCATAGTGGAAACTAACTAACACAATAGTGGTTGTGGGTGACTCTGTGAGTGACACAGAAGTAGACACAGTAGTGGTTGCAAGTACAATTGTTACTCTAAGTTCTAAACAATTGAAAATGGTTGCAACCTTATAACTAGTTATGATAATATTACTTAATACTTTTAAGAATTAAAATTTATAATTGTTAATTAAGAAACATTATCTATTGTATGCATGGATCTAGATAACAAAAATAAAGGAATCTCACATTACCCCAAGTGGCCCTTGCTTGAGGAATGTGGTCTCCATGAAAGATAACAATAATTAATTTATGAAATAACCATCATTCCATCATTATGAACTTGTATTCAGAACAACATAGAATAACTTCACAAGAAATCTAGCACAAACACAATCTAATTGATTTGAATTGAATAAAGTAGCCAATGAATATAAAGCAAGTTGAGTTCTAATAGTAATATTCTCCAACTACTTGTCCAAAATAACACATCTCTATTTTAAGTGTTGAGAGGAAGCACAACATTAAATCCCTTCAGCTGACTCTTAACCACTTGTTGCATTTCTCTGAGACTAAGTCGACTTATTCTAAGAAGAAACCAGAAATAACAAATCTACACTATAGGAGTCCATCCCATAACAAGATCCTTTATTAAGCAATATCACAAGAACAGAGTTGTGGCCCTTCCATTAACCAATGATTAATGAAGCATAACTCCCACAATTTCCATGATGCAGTAACTCTCCAACGTCTTCTGAAGAAATGGAGTTTATAAGGACTCTTCCTTGATCATGACTCTTTCTCCATATTATTGCTCCACACGTGCTGACATTACTCCATCTCCTTTGATTGTAGATGAAATAGGGGTTACCAACAACATACTAATTACAACCAACTTCATAATTCCCATGCCATGTTAGTGCAACAAAAATATTAATCCATATGAACTATCATTCTTGACATTTAATAATATAACATTCATCAAAAAACATAAAATTTTCATATCAATATACCAAATATATGTATTATAGTTAGCAATAATAAGGCCTTTAAAGGTAATTAAGAATATAACATGTCTAACAAAAGTTTGTTGAGTAGCAAAAACAAGTGAAACTAGGACATTATAACCAAGAAACCTAGGACATTAAGAGACCTCATCACACCCCCCAACTTTACCCTTTGCTTGTCCCCAAGCAAACCAATCATGTAGATTAAGTCCTAAAATATCTTCCCTATAATGTATTGTCTAGGTTACTCTTGCAATTTGATGGGAGTAGAAGCCTTTTTCGTTAGCAATCCTTTCAAATGCTCCCTTTCCATCTCTACATTTATCATTTGGTGCCATGTCCAATGTGGTACTAGATAAAGAAGGACTGGATGATGGAATTGGAGTAGTAGCCATGCAATCCCTCTCTGTTTTGCTAGTCTTATATATTTCTGTCTCTCAACTCTAGAGTAGTAAAATGATACGGAGAATGTGGTTCTCTTCACTTAAGTTCTAAAGGTAACTCCATCCGCCTCTGCTACATATATACCAATATATTTTCCTTTACTGATCCTACATGTATGATGTGAATCTCTAGTAATCTTTTCTCCTGGGGTCTTAAATTTTTAGAAAAACATTTGGCCTATCAATAATCATGGACCATTCTTCTGCAATATCATTTGGTTTCACACATTCGGACCTAATTTTCAATTGATGTGTTTTCTCTCTATCTTGATATTGTTGATTTAATTCTCCTTTCTCTTGTTCATTCTTGAGGTAGGATGTGAGTGCTTTAAGTTGTAGGTCCCCCAAATAATATAAAGGATTCCATGTTGCATCATAGGTTCCAACCAAGTTATGAAGATAAAACTCACATAATTGAACTTACATGTCTATATCAACTTGGGAGTAAGTCCTTAGGAATGACCTTGGTGATAGTACATCGATGGGAAAATCATTCAATAAATGACTAATTAAAAAAAAAAAAAATTATTGCAATTATAAGGCATATACCCAAATAGGAGGGCAACAACTTCTTAATTGTTTGGCAAAATCAGCCATTTGTGTCAATTTAATAGTCAATTTCATGACTTGAGAATTTTCCTTCTCCAATTCTTCCTCATGCTCTTCCTGAAGCACTTGTTTCTCTCTTTCCTGTTGTTTCTTATGTCATGCAAACTTCATTTGTTGTTGTTTAGAGTGCATAACTAAGTGTGACTATGGTTATTGGCACAGGGGTATCCTTAACATTCACAGGGGTATATTCCTTCCTTTGAAGCTTTATGATGGCCATGTTGGTCAAATGTGGATGTCCAACTCTATCTTTTTGTTCCAATGTCAACTATGTGTCTAGTTCTTGTACCTTTTCCTTCAATTCAATTTCTCTCTCCTTATACCCATGCAATTGTTGTTCCAAGAATTTTATTTTCTCAAGAGCTACTTGTATCTCTACTTTCTCATTCCCTTCAATACAATACTTAGGAATAATAGAAATGATGGGTCCTTCCTCATTCTCACCACCATCACTATGTTCCTCTGTAGGGATATAATCCTCTGCTTCTTAGGACTGATTGTCCTTGGAGGTATTTTCCTTAGATCAAAAGGATCATCTTCCCTTTCTTGGTTAGAATCATCTAGACTAGGTTTCTAGTATTCTTCCCCCCTTTCATTTTCTATTTCAAATTCCCTTGCTTCCTCATTAATACTTCTTCTAACTTCTATCGGGGTTTCTTTCTTTTTTGAAAACTTCTTTTTATCAATGTGAGCATAGTGCCTCCTTGAATCCTTCTTCTCCTCAGCCCCTTTATCCTTCTTTCTTTGTTGTCTGGATTGCCTCTTTAGCTTGGAAGTCTCACATTCCTCCTCTAAATCCTTTCCTACCCTTGTCTAGGATGACCATCAATATTCTTTCATAAATTTTTGTCTTGTGGTCATACGCTCCTCCCTTGACAAGTCAATATCAAATGGATTTTTCTATTTCAAGCAAAGGAAGAAACAAATTCCTTCCTTTTCTTCACAAAGGATTTCTATTTTGAGGATGAGGATTATGTCTTTTTAGAGGCTACAAGTGCATCATGTGATGATGTGAGTAAACTTATTGGCTCATTTCCACTAGCATTTCCTTATTCCACATTTTCCTCTTCATGCATGCTAGGATTTTGAAGAGGTGAGGAAGAATCATTTGAGTCATCCTTGTTAACCTTCAAGGACTCACCCACCAGGGTTTCAATTTATTCATCCTTGGGTGCTTGTTATTTCTCATTCCTTTCAAGTTCTATAATATTCCTCAATAATATATTGTAAATAGTATCCCATTTTTTGAATTCATCTTAAGTTACATTTGGAAATTGTAGAGATAAGCTTCTTTTAACTAATAAAACAACAAGACAATGGTGAGATAGAGAGGTAAGTTTCCTCTTCTCTTTGTACTTTGCAACCATGATGGTGTATAACATTGAATACCTCATATCACAGGTGAAATACCAAATAAGTTTTACTTAGTTGAATTCAACATTTCTCTATGTTTGTAGGAAGACAACGAGTCCTTTTGAAAGCTTTTGTTGATCTGTATCTTGCCTTGGGATCATACATCCCACTAATGCAGGTCCATTGTATCTTACCTTAAGGTTGTGCACCTTAGCCTCTAAGTCAAAATCGAGAGCAATGAGATTCATTGGCCTTGTGCCTAAAACATTGTATTCAGTTATTTATATCATGAGTGTGATTCTCATCGTGGTTTTTCCCACATTGGGGTTTCCACATAAAAATTTGTGTCCATGTGTTTGGCGTTTGTGTTTCATATTTTCTTGGTGTTTAGTTGGTTAATGATAATCAATAAGTGTTTGTGATTGAATAAGAAGTTTAAAGGATTTGATCGAGAGTGATTCACTCCTCCCCTCAATCATGTGGCATGTTCAACAAGAGGTCATCTTCATCAATAGACTAGATCAAGTGAAATATGACAAATGTCGAGACACTATCCATACACATGATGGTCTTCAATTTTTGCTTCTACTTATTTTGCATTTGTGATTACTTTGGTTATTTTCTGTTCCTGTTGTCTTTGCATCTTTGTCCACTCCATCCTCTATGCTAGTTTCAGCTACTTTAGGGACTTTTGATGAGCCTCGCCCTAACTGGGTGCAAGTATTCATTGCTCTCTTCTTGGAGTCATCGCTTATTACTTCTCTTCTTGTAATCAGCCCATTTTCCCAACCTATAGACATGTTTCATACATGGGTGGTGTCTAGTATGACATTATCTACTTCTATTTCTTCTCCACATATTCATCATAGCTTTCTTGGGGTCTTCAAACCTGCCATGGTTGATGTGAAGCCTTCACCTTAGCCGCTTAAGCATAAGTTTGAGCAAGACCCTATTCCTGAGTTTCATCATATGAAATATGCTCTTGCAACATGTTTTTTTGCATTTGTGCTTATTGTTGAACAAGCTCAACCTTCTCTGAAGCTTGTCACCCCTTCTCTTTTGAAGGTTGGCGATGTAGCTCCTATTTTATAACCTTTAGTTGAGTCAATTTCCTCTTCTCTAAAGAGGTGTATGTTTGAATCTCTAGAGGAGATATTGACATTGTCAACTACCTTCATACCATCACTTAATCTTGTCTCTCAGGATTTATTAGATAAGAATGTTGAGGCAGCCTCATCCTTTGCTCTCACTACTAATGAGATGCCTAAAACTGCTTCAACGGCTATCCCTCTTCGAGCCCATCCTCCCTCCCCTTATGATCAAAATTGGGAGGACAATAATCTGATCTTGGGCAATTACTAAAGAAATGCCTATCTTACCTTTAAAGAGTGTGCTTGTTGTTTTGTGTTCCCTATACTTGTCTTTATATGTTTGTGCTCTCCTAAAGAGCACAAGTTACTTCGTAGGTACTTGGATATGAGGCATAATATTTATTGTTCACTTCCACTATTTGTTTCATCCTTCTCATTTTTGTTGTATCTTGATCTTTGGTATTTTAGGGTGATGTAAAGCATTGCAGGCATTTAGCCCTTCCATGTTCACCTAAATTTTTATTTTATCTGTCTTCATGTGACCACCTTCACATGATTCAAAAACTTTGGAACTTGATGAGTAATTCATACAGAGCCATATATATGATCTAATTTCACTATATTATGAATTCTAATAATGTCAAATAATTGCATCCCCTTGTCTCTTTATGTTTTTGATGTTGTGGGTATCATGTGCTATCTGCTGCAAGGTAGCATTCCATGGAGACATCTCGTTATGTTGACATGACAAAACATCCCTTCTCCTTAGAATGACTTGTGTTCCTTGTTTTGGAATACATCTCATTCTAAGGGGGGAGCTATCATATTTGCATTTATTATCATATTTATCTTAGATCTTTTATCACATATAAAGAAATATGTTCCCATCCAACTATCTCATTTATTGCCTTGTGCGGGGGTCAAACCAGTACATTTTGTTGGAATTATAAGAGACAAAGGGAGATTGTTGGCATTCCAATTACAATAAGAGATTGTTGAGGATATTGAGAAGGTTGTTGATGATTATGGATATAACTAATTAAGGATGTCTACTGTCTTAATATTATTATTTTGTCATTGATGTCAAGAAATTGATTTTCTAATTCAATATGATGTTGCCATATCTTAAGAAGTATGATTTGGTGAGTATAAAGATGTTGGTAAAAGACACATAAAGAATGTGATGAATAAGGGGAGGAATAAGTTATTCAATGGGCAACTATTACCGAGTTAGACAATAATGAGGTCATGATGTTTAGATTGTTTTGATATCCTATATATGTTATTGTTTGTAAGGTTAATACTATACTATGTTAACGAGCAAAGAACCTAGTCGGTAAACCCTAAGGTTATCGCTATCAGTTAATGAAGGCAGAATGTCTACTGAGTGAAGTTTAGTATTTACTGAGTTGCAACCAAGTAATAACAGAATGCATTGAATGTATAAAATCATTATTTAATGAAGGAAGCTGATGAGCTGGTTATGATTAAATGATTGTTACAACATGTATAAAGGTTGTTAAGGATCTATGGCAAAGGAAGATTGGCAGGAATATCTACAGCTCAGATAGAACCGCAATACCCTATCACAAGTTCCAAGAAATGTATGCAAGTTCCAAGGCGGGGTAAAATGTTTTCAAATCGAAGGATACATTGAACCTGGTCAAGTTTGAAGATTTGATGGCTATGATTGATCATGGGAAATGTGATCAAGGAGATTAAGCGGTTGGCAAATTGTTTATAAATAAAGAACTGTTGATAAACAATGCATGCGGGCAAGTGTAAGCACAGGGATGCTACATAGTGATTACCAAGCACAGAAGCTTGAAGAACTGTTTTGATAACAGAGTATAGAGCCCAACAGAAGGACAAGATAAGTCCTATGACTAGATTGTATTGAGAAAATAAGAATCTACTTTAGCATTTTAGATGTGAAGTTGCAGATAGAATTTTATTACTGTTATTTTGTAAAGTGACATAAAATCTCTTAACCGAGTGGACTTAACAGTCTTATTTGTAAAACCCTCTAGCAAGGTGACATTCTGATTGAGTGTTTGAAATCCTTTAACAAGGTCACTTCTAACAAGGTGAAGATCCTAAAAGATCTGAGGGAAATCCCTTAACTGGGTCACATCTAGCAATGTGTTTGTAATCTTTAACATGATTTGCTTTTAACTGAGCATACTCTAGAAGAGTATATTTCTTAGTGGGTCCGAAATCCCATAGTGGTTTTTCCCTATTTGGGTTTCCATGTTAAATCTGGTGTTATGAGTGTTGTGATGTTTATATGCTTATAAGTTTGCATGTTTAGCATTTTTGGTTATATTGCTGAAGTATATGTTACCGAGGTTGAATCTGTTGTTTTTATGGAAGATTAAATTTGTATGATTCACCCCCCCCTCTCATCTTATTAGCTTGGCATATGTACTTACATTAAGTATCAGAACTATCAATTAGTATCAGAGCTTTGGACTTCGGAAGAAAAAGTTTAAAGTTACTTGAGGAAAAGATCCAGAGATGTATAAGAGGGATGCACCGAAGCTGAACAAGTCAAGTTTCTCTACATGGCAGAAAAGGATGAAGCTGCACCTATCAGGAGTTGGAGAATATGTTGTATATTATCTGGAGAATGATTTCATTACACCTAGCACCTAGCCATTGACAATGGAAGAGATAAAGGCAAAGCAAGAACATATCCAAGCAATGATTGAAATAACATCTGCATTGATCGACTCAAAGTTTAATGATCTAGAAGGCTGCAATGATGCCAAGGCAATGTCGGACAAGCTCATATCTATGTATGGTGATGATGAACATGTTCAAAGAGCAGAAGTGGATAGTCTAAGAGGACAACTTGAATCTATGAGGATGAATGAAGGTGAGAACATGACCCAGTACAATACAAGATTAAAGGAGATTGTCAATCAAATCAAAGGAGCGGGAGGAACCAATGAAGAAAAGGATATAACAAGTAAGTTGTTAAGAATCCTTCTACCAGCTTATGCAATTTGAGTCTCTGTAATCAACGAATTTAGGTCTGTACCCAATATGCCAGTTTCTTTGGATGCTACTATTGGTAAGCTACATGCATTTGAGTTAAGTAACTTTGATAACAGTGGGTCATCGGTAAATAAAGTTGAATCTGCATTTAGTTCTTTTCATCTTGATGAATCTGATGATTACAATGATAGAAAGTATAAGTATTCTGAAGGGGATCACAGTGGAGCAAGTGAAAGATTTTGTAAGAACATGGAAGAAGTACACAAATTGTATGAGGAAATCAGAAAGCAAGAAGAGTTTGAAGCACTATTAGCCAGAAGGTTACCAAGAGGCAAAGGTAAGTATAAAGGAAAACTACCTTTGAAATGTTTCAATTGTGATAAGATAGGACATATGGCTTCTAACTGTCCTGGCAAATATTCTACTGAAAAGAGAGATTACCGAGATGACAGATAGAAAAATAATCATTACAAAGGACACCGAGACTTCAGAAGAAGAGATAGAAAGTCATGCCTAATAGCTGATGAGGAATCCAATGATGATAAATTAGATGAAACTGATACAGAGGAAGTTGTTTATGTGGCTATCAAAGATGGATCAGATGAAGAAAGGTATGAAGAAAAAGCTTTAATATCTCATATAAATACTAATGATTCTTGGATCATAGATAGTGGATGCTCACATTACATGACAGGTGATAAACACAAGTTTGTTATATTAGAAGATTATGATGGAGGCTATGTAAGATTTGGTAATGATGCACCATGTCCAGTAAGAGGTAAAGGATCCATAACACTTCTTGACAATGCTAAATGTAATGATGTTTATTGGGTTGAAGGGTTGAATACAATTTGTTGAGTGTAGCACAGCTAAACAATACAGGATATCGAATAGAATTTCAAAAAGGAATTGTCAAAGTTCATGACAAGCATGGAAAGTTAGCTGCTACCGGGACACAAACAAAAGGTAACACATTTCACCTTGACTCAACTTGGAACAAGTGTCTGTATGCAAAGATAGATGATACCTGGTTATGGCATAAAAGGTTTTGTCATGTAAATTTTGATAATTTGATCAAAATAAGCAAGAAGCACTGAGCAAGAGGTCTACCGAGTTTGGAAAAACCTGAGAATGCTATGTGCCAAGGATGCCAGATGGAAAAGATGACAAGATCAAGCTTTACAAGTAAGTCCTACACCTCTAAGGGAATTTTAGATTTTGTGCACACTGATCTTTGTGGTCCTATGAAAGTTTAGAGTTATTATGGTGATAAATATTTCATATTATTTGTGGATGATTATTCAAGGATGATGTCAGTTATGTTTTTAAAAGAAAAATTAGAAGCTTTTCAAATGTTTAAATGGTACAAGGCAAGAGTTGAAAATGAAACAGGAAGACAATTGAAATGTCTCAGATCAGATAGAGGAGGAGAGTTTACCTTTGATGAATTTAACTTATTCTGCAATGATCATGGTATAAAAAGACAAGTCTCTGCACCGAGAACTCCACAACAAAATGGGACAGTTGAGAGAAGAAACAGATCTATTGTGGATTGTGCTAGAACCCTGATGATTGAAAAGAAAGTTCCACAAACATTTTGGAGAGAAGCAATAAGCACAACAGTTTACACCCTGAATTGAGTTCAACTGAAAAAAGGAACTTTGAAGACACCATATGAAATCTGGTATGACAAGAAACCTAATGTAAGTTACTTCAAAATCTTTGGAAGTAGATGCTATGTACACAAAGATGATAGAAATGGAAATTTTGATCATAAAAGTGAAGAAGGAACATTTCTAGGTTATTCTTCTAGAAGCAAAGCATTTAAATGTCTAATCAAATCATCTAACAAAATAGTAGAAAGTGCAAATGTGAAAATAGATGAATTTGCAGAAAGAAATGATGAAGGAAATTCCAAGGAACCAAAAGATTATGATGAATTTGTCTATGTTCAACCGACAAGTCTTACTGAGAGAACTGTTGAAGGAAATGAAGAGAATATCCAGTTACTGAGTGATGAAGAATATCATACAGAGCCTACTGAGCCTGTATTAGCCAATTATGTTAGAAGACATCATGCATCAAGTCAGATTATAGGAGATAAGAATGATCCAGTGATGACAAGGAACAAACTGAGACATAATACATGTCTAATATCTGAATTTGAACCGAGAATAGTGAAAGAGGCATTTAACAGTGAAGATTGGATAAATTCTATGACAAAAGAGATTGATCAAATCAAGAGGAATGACACATGGACACTGGTCCCAAGACCGAAGGACAAAAATATAATCAACACAAAGTGGATTTTCAGAAACAAGCTGAATGAAAAAGGTGAGGTCATTAGAAATAAAGCAAGACTAGTTTGCAAAGGTTATGCCCAAGAAGAAGGAATTGATTATGGTGAGACTTTTGCACCTGTGGCAAGACTTGAAGGAGTAAGAACATTGTTGGCATACGCCGCTTTCAAAAATTTCAAGGTATATCAAATGGATGTCAAATTTGCATTTCTGAATGGTATATTAGAAGAAGAAGTTTTTATTGAACAACCTGAAGGATTTGTTGAAGACAAGAATAAAGATCAGGTATGTAAATTGAACAAAGCTTTATATGGTTTGAAACAAGCACCTAGAGCATGGTATGAAAGATTGCACTCTTATTTAATCGAGATTGATTTTATAAGGACAAGTGAAAACAACAATATATACATGAAGAATGATTAAAATGGAATACTGATCTCAGTCATATTTGTTGATGATATTATCTTTTGTGGAAATGACTCTTTATGCAAGAACTTTGGAAATGAAATGAGAAAAGAATTTGAGATGTCATTAATCAGTGAGATAAAGTATTTTATAGGTTTACAGATACTAAAAATGAAAGATGAGATTTTTATTACTCAATCCAAGTACATAAAGGAAATCTTGAAGAAATTTGGAGTGGAGGATTCAAAACCAGTAAGTACTCCCATGACTACCAACTGTAAATTATCAAAGGATGATGAATCTACATCTGTTGATGAGACACTTTATCGATCCATGATTGGAAAGCTACAATATGTTGTTCACAGCAAACCAGACATAGCACATGCAGTAGGTATAGTTGCAAGATTCTCTGCTGATCCCAAGGAAACACACATGACAACAATCAAGAGAATTTTTCAGATACTTGAAAGGCACTGAGGATTATGGCTTAGTATATCAGAAAGGAAATGACTTTGATTTAAAAGTTTATACTGATGCTGATTGGGTAGGCAACATTGATGACAGGAAAAGCACAAGTGGAGGAGCTTTCTTTTTAGGAGAAAGACTAGTAAGTTGGCTTAGCAAGAAACAAGGATGTGTTTCACAGTCAACAGCAGAAGCTGAATATGTTGTTGCAACATTGAATTGTACCAATATAGCATGGATCAAATAACTGTTGGAAGGTATAAATGAGAAAATTACCGAGCTAGTAACTATATTCTGTGACAATACTAGTGCCATTAACATTTCAAAGAATCCTGTTATGCAATCTAAGACAAAGCACATCTCTATCAAATATCATTATCTTAGAGAAGAAGCTCAAGAGAAGAGAGTGGTGTTGGAGTATGTTAGCACAAAGGAATAAATAGCAGATATCTTCACCAAGCCACTACCAAGGGACACTTTTGAGTATCTCAGAAGTCAGTTAGGGGTCCTACCCCTATCTTCTACTCACTGACCGAGTTCGGTGAAAGCATCAATTCGATGAATCTACAGAATATTATGTGTGGATTGATGCTTATTTACACACTTTAGGAGGTTTTCTAAAGGTGTGCAGGAAAAAATACATGGAATAGGAATTGTAGACAAAATGCTCTGACCGAGACTGAGTTGACACATAACAACAAGGAATTCACTTCTCAACGGAAGAAATCATGTTTTAGTTCTTTACTTTTTGGCATTGTTGTCAAAGGGGGAGAAGACTGAAGAAAAGGGGAGAAGACTAATATATGGGGGAGAAATCTGATGACAGGAGGAGAGCATTTCAGAATCTTACAACAATCTGAATCTGAAACATTTAGATTAAATCAATTGGTTTTGCCATCAATGCCAAAGGGGGAGATTGTTGGCATTATAATAGACAAAGGGAGATTGTTGGCATTCCAATTACAATAAGAGATTGTTGAGGATATTGAGAAGGTTGTTGATGATTATGGATATAACTGATTAAGGATGTCTACTGTCTTAATATTATTATTTTATCATTGATGTCAAGAAATTGATTTTCTAATTCAGTATGAAGTTGCCATATCTTAAGAAGTATGATTTGGTGAGTATAAAGTTGTTAGTAAAAGACACAGAAAGAATGTGATGAATAAGGGGAGGAATAAGTTATTCAATGGGCAATTATTACCGAGTTAGACAATGATGAGATCATGATGTTTAGATTGTTTTGATATCCTATATATGTTATTGTTTGTAAGGTTAATACTATACTATGTTACTGAGCAAAGAACCTAGTCGGTAAACCCTAAGGTTATCGCTATCGGTTAATGAAGGCAGAATATCTACTGAGTGAAGTTTAGTATTTACCGAGTTGCAACCAAGTAATAACAGAATGCATTGGATGAATAAAAGCATTATTTAATGAAGGAAGTTGATGAGCTGGTTATGATTAAATGATTGTTACAACGTGTATAAAGGTTGTTAAGGATCTATGGCAAAGGAAGATTGAACCACAATACCCTAGCACAAGTTCCAAGAAATGTATGCAAGTTCCAAGGCGGGGTAAAATGTTTTTAGATTGAAGGATACATTGAACCTGGTCAAGTTTGAAGATCTGATGGCTATGATTGATCATGGGAAATGTGATCAAGGAGATTAAGCGGTTGGCAAATTGTTTATAAATAAGGATCTGTTGATAAACAATGCATGTGGGCAAATGTAAGCACAGGGATGCTACATAGTGATTACCAAGCACAAAAGCTTGAAGACCTGTTTTGATAACAGAGTATAGAGCCCAACAGAAGGACAAGATAAGTCCTATGACTAGATTGTATTGAGCAAATAAGAATCTGCTTTAGCATTTTAGATGTGAAGTTGCAGATAGATTTTTATTACTGTTATTTTGTAAAGTGATAGAGAATCTCTTAACTGAGTGGACTTAACAGTCTTATTTGTAAGACCCTCTAGCGAGGTAACATTTTGATTGAGTGTTTGAAATCCTTTAACAAGGTCACTTCTAACAAGGTGAAGATCCTTAAAGATCTGAGGGAAATCCCTTAACCAGGTCACATCTAGCAATGTGTTTGTAATCTTTAACATGATTTGCTTTTAACCAATCATACTCTAGAAGAGTATATTTCTTAGTGGGTCCGAAATCCCACAGTGGTTTTTCCCTATTTGGGCTTCCATGTTAAATCTGGTGTTATGAGTGTTGTGATGTTTATATGCTTATAAGTTTGCATGTTTAGCAGTTTTGGTTATATTGCTAAAGTATATGTTACCGAGGTTGAATCTATTGTTTTTATGAAAGATTAAGTTTGTATGATTCACCCCCCCCTCTCATCTTGTTAGCTTGGCATCTGTACTTACATTAAGTATTAGAACTATCACATTCTATCTAAGTTAATCTTTGTATCTCTTTGTATCGTTTATGTGGTTATCCAACTGTTGGAGTACAATACCACTAAGAGGGGGGGGGGGGGGTTGGGGTGAATATGTGGTATACCAATTTCATATAACCTTGAAATTAACTTTCATAAACTTTGAAGTATGACACATTCTATCTAAGTTAATCTTTGTATCTCTTTGTAT
The DNA here is from genome assembly GCF_030272615.1 of Cryptomeria japonica. Lineage (NCBI taxonomy): Eukaryota > Viridiplantae > Streptophyta > Pinopsida > Cupressales > Cupressaceae > Cryptomeria > Cryptomeria japonica. The sequence goes on along the minus strand of NC_081410.1, from coordinate 579,450,027 downwards.
CGTTTATGTGGTTATCCAACTGTTGGAGTACAATACCACTAAGAGGGGGGGGGGGGGGGGGGGTTGGGGTGAATTTGTGGTATACCAATTTCATATAACCTTGAACAAACATGCTCAGAACTTTCATAAACATTGTAAACACAAGACATCAACTTGAACTTTTAACATGATTGACCATAATGAAGATGAGCAGAGAACATCATTTCAACCAATGATACATAATGGATATATGCAGATCAAACAAAATTAGGATAACTTTAAAACTGAATGACGCATGATAAGAAAATAAACATAAGGATCAAGTTCATCAGAGATAATAACAACTCATAACACAAATTTTGTCCTGAGCGGAAAACCCTCAAGGGGAATAAAAACCACTTGAAAATGCCTCATTGGCTACAATGTGTCTCAATGACATTTGAATATGCATCACTGACAATAAAGAATGTGTGTCACTGGCTAATACAATCTACCTCATATCATCATAGTTGTAATACAAATACAAAGTATCATCTATGTTTCATTTCTCATCATCTTCTGATCTCACATCACTTGAGATTCATAAGCAATAGTACAAAATGTCTCATCAGTTCACATACAATATATCATTGTGCATATGTGAAGTATACATAATAATGTAATTTAGTGAATCTAATTCACAATGCACTCTAAATGCTTTAAAAAACTTTTCTCAATATCAATTATAAGCCTAGATACAAAAACTGAAGAATGATGTCTCTAATAATAATCTCCTTACAGAGAAATAAACAACAAGATTTGTCTTTCTGATCAACTCACTTAATTTGAGACTCAAGATCATGAAAATGTTTTCCAAAAACTACTTAGTAAAATCCTTATATCAGCATAATGAAACACTCAGTAAAAACTTCTCAATGATTTTTCAAATTTGCTCAAGAAACCTTTCTCATTTTTCATATCAACAAAACGTATCTTTTAGAATTTATTCAACAAAACCCTCTCATCTTTTTCATATACAAACGTGTACTTGCAGATCTATTTTTTATCACCCCCAAAAATGGTACTAATAGAAATGCTTTATGACTAAGAAACTGAAAAACCAATTGTTACCACAAACTACTAGACAAAATAGAAACGCATCCATCGAAATAATCTTTTCAACAATTTGTAAAACTAATTTCTTTCACCTTTCTTTTAAACAAACTGTTTTAAATGTAAGCTTGTTGTATAAAATACCTTTCAATGATAAAGAACAACAAATGAAAATGATTACTTGAAACAAATGAAGCTTTGTAAACCAAATACCATTCAAAGTTTTCGCCATACCAAGAAACTGTTAAGACAAACGAACTTCTCATAATGCCAAAATAATGTTGTTCAATATAATACCTTGACCTTATGATAATGCCAATTCACAAGATGCTTAGTCTTTGTTTTGATAAACACATAGTCAATATATATACCAAGGAACCAAAATATTATACACCATTTCTTTTCAATACCAAAGCATATGATATCATTAAATCATTATGATCTTACTAGCCACTTGATCATGTCATGGTTGCAAGTATATACCAAAAATATTTCACATTTAAACTCAAGATCATCACCTCATAGTCTTATACCATTACTTTCGCAAATTTGACATTGACCAAGTGATTATCCTTGTGTAACTCAAATCATCATTCACAACTCATCACTTGATATTCAAAAACATTGTATCCAATAGATTATTAACAACTTATACATTTTGTATGTAATAATACATTAATAGCCTATCAACGAAACACTGATATAAGATATTAATTCCTCAATAGAAACAAAGATATATAAGGCATTAATACCTAATGTAAAACAAGAATGTATATTAAGTATGCATGTAAATCAAGTTGTGTACCACAAAGTCATAACACTATGAGTGCCAATAGCATAATGACACATCAATTGTACATACCATGTATATCATAATGGCACAACAACCTGTATCACTATGTACCTGTACCCAAGAGCATGTAATGAATGATATTTATGTAAGCAAGATGTCATTGTTACGATGCTAAGTTCAGGATGTTCAATGTAACCAAGATAGTCATTGGACATAATGTATCATTACCATCATTGCTACCATTCACTGATCAAGAGATCATTGTTATCAATCACTATTATCGCGAATCCAGGTTAATACACAAACCAAATGAAACAACTCATGAAGCCATGTTTACTAAATCAATAAGAAAAGGATATTGACCAAGATATCAATGAATATACCAATCATATACACCTGTCCTCCAAGCATCACATGTCATATGTATAATATCAATCAAGTATACCTGGCAATGGGCATCACTGTAAATGTCAAGATTTGTGGCTTTGACATCAAGGGCAACAACTGAATTGAGAGGGCAACTGTAAGGACTTGCTTGTCCTAACCCTAGTTAAACCAAACTTAAACTCATTGTTTTAATTAAAAATTAAATTAACCGTTATTGCACATGCAAAAGCAATAATTATCAACATACAAGTAATAGATAAGTAACTGAACAACCATGCAACTTATAAATAATATGTAGAAATTAAATGTGCATGCGAAAACTACAAACTGAAATTTTGCATCAGGATCGAATAGAATGCAAACCATAATTAGTTACGATGTTGAGTTACGTGTGCGCATGAGTAGCGTAAATTGTATGCATGAAATTATTATGAATTAAATTAACATGCAAAAACTCATAATTAAATAATCTACCAGATAATTAAATATGACCTTGCATGCATGCGTAAATGAAAACTAATCTAAGAAAGTAAATCATGCATGTTAGTGGGTTAGTATGTTAGTAGCATTTTTTCTTCTTCTTTTCTTTGTCAGTTACATTGCATGGCCCCTTCCTGTCACTTTACATCAGGTTACCTTATAGGTCCTTTTTCATAACTTCTACATGCAACCATTCTAGTCTTTACAATGAAATTAAATATACATCTTTAATTATTACATAAAAAATTATTTGGAATCTCTGACTTTCTCTGTCTTCGGATGTGTCACCTCCGTTTGACCTGGATAACCTCCTCTCGCAAACCGGATGACAGACATATGACCCAGGTGTTTTATCCGCCCAACCAAATGAAGCATAAGCTTCTCGGTACTCTTGATAAGCTCCTGTCCCTCACAACAGAGTATCCTAGCAAGCCGGTACCAACTGGTAGTAAAGGAATCCTATGCAATCATGTAGAACTAACAACCCATCCTGGTTGAACTAACTACATGTGTTATGGCAGGGAGATAAATAAATAAATAAATATGATGGCCATCATTACCCTATTGGGGAGGTGAAGAAAATCACCCTTCCCTGGTTATCCCATAACTAGCACTCTCGTTCCATAAATATCCCTCATAGACAGAAAAATAATTAACCCTCTGTGGATTAATGTCAGATAATTTTATATATATATTAAATATTTATTGCTTTTATTCTTTTCTTAAAAATTCTTAAATCAATCTTTAAGTTAGAATTTACCACTATCAAGACTTTCCAAACACAACAACATTTTTTGAAAGTTATTTTATTTTCAATTATCAATTTTTTTTCCATATTTTGTTAGTACTCTCATAAGCAGTTAACATAATGCATATTCTATGATAAAAATAATAGCAAATAATCAAAAAGAAATCAAGATTCACATACCTAATGGAATAAATCCAAAACATGATTTCTAGTTACCTAGGCTTTCTAGTACAAACTTTTGTACCTCATTTGTACAATATGTCTATGTGTTACATTTTCATCCCCAACCTGCGCACGTGCCTTGGATAGTGAGTGTATGGAGTTCACTAGGTGGTCTTGGTGACTAGTACTTTCAACTTTTGTGGTAAAAATACTTTCATCTTTTAACGTTTCATAGTTTTGTACACTTTACGATCCTAGTGAGCAAACTTAGATTTCTAATAACCTCAAAGGTTTGCTTGGAGTGGAGAGAAAGTTATAGTCCTCATGTGGTTTAACCACCCTTCATAGTGGTTCAATTTTCCTCCTCTACACATGGATCATTGGGGGGAGGGGGGAGGGGAGGTTTCAATCTGACTAAAAACAAAGAGGACAAACTTGGAGGCAACTCATGGATTAGAAAGGTAATGAACATTTTTTCTAGGATAGAATGAAAAAGTTGTTGAGATTATTTGATCCTTTAGAAGGTAAGAAAGGTGATAGCTAAAGCATTTGATTTACATGACAATCAAGAAGCTGGAAAAAGGGTATATTGTAGATTAAATGAGTTATATCTCCAAAAAGACATATTTTTCTTTGACAATGATAGCAATACAAAGTGTACAAGTGGAGCCAAAAGCTCTCTCAGATCACTATCGTATAATAACAATAATTGTGTTCAAAGCCATTGGATATGTCATTAGCAGTAGAAGAGAAGAACTGTAAAAGTTCAATACTAAGTTTATCAATCAACAAGACTACCTAGACAACATATACACCCTTTGAAATATCAACAAATCCCTGTTCCACAAGGGTAAAACTAGAGATAACTAGAATATACTTACTAAGAAATTGTAAAAACTCTTGAGTACTATTGATAAAAGGAGTGCTATTAACAATAGGAAGAGAAAATGTCTTCTACAAGAAGAACTGGTGAAAACTAAATTTGAGCTACAGCTTGACCCTAATAATAAAAAGTTTACAAAGAAACCTTAAGGAGCTAGAATCAAAGCTAAATCCAATTGGATTAAAGAAGGTGATAAAGGGACCGAGTATTTATTTAACATTTTGAGAGATAAGCACTCTATGGAAACTATAGGGCCTATTATTTTTTAGGATCAATGGTGCCATGACAATGGTGAAATAAAAAAAGTCTTTTAAGACTTCTATAAACATAGGATCTCTACAAAAGACAATAATACAAAATGCCTCCAAGCCTAAGACATGTGTAAAAAGATAATTCCAAACAAATTTAGTCAAGAGATAGCCAAGGAAGTGGGTAAAGACATCCAAAGAGGAAATTACTAATGTTATCCTCTCCTTTTAAAATGGAAAATCCCTTGGAGTTGATGATATCCAAATTGAATTTATAAAGAAGATATGCAATGGCTGGTAGCGGAATTGTTTGAAGCACACAAAGAATCCATTGAAGAGGGCACTTTGAGTAGTAAGATCAATAAGGAAATTGTTAAGTTGCTGCCAAGAGATAGTGATAAGAGTAATATCAAAAATTGGAAACCAATCACATTGCTTAATGTCTCTTACAAAATCTTTACTAAAATGCTTGTCTAGATGTTAATTGACATTCTTTTAGTCATTGTTGATAAAACTCAAACAAGGTTCATTAAGGGGAGGTACATACTAGAAAATAATTTGACTAGCTTGGAAGGCCTTAATTGGGCCAAGAGAATCTCACAAGATGTTGGTATTCTGCTACTTGATTTTGAATAGGCTTATGACCGAGTTGAATGGTAATTTGTACTAACAGTTTTAGAGGCAATTGGATTCTTTGAATCCTTTTGTAAGATGAAATAAAGTGTTGTTTAGGGTTGCAAATCCTCAAGTTGATATCAATGGAAATTTAACAAATTCGTTCCCATTGGGCAGATCCAATAGTCAAGGCTACCCCTTGGCTCCTACCCTATTTGTCATTAATTTTGAAACTCTCTACCATGCTTTGAAAATTGTGTTGCTTGGCCCCAAAGTGCACGATAATAATCTTCTAGATGATTATCTCTTGCTTAATATTCAATTTACAAATGGCATTGCTTTATTCCCTACCCTCAATAAAGATAATATGTTGAATCTTGTTAAAAGGCTTGACTTCTGTAGTTATGCTTCTAGATCTAAAGTTTCTTAGACCATATATGAATTGTTAAGTTGGTATGATCTCCCACTTGATTGCTTGGGATCATTTGGTTGGCAATGGGGTGGCCATGGGAAGATTGTAAGATATATGGGCATTCCTTTTTTCTATTTGTCTCTCTCTCTCTCTCCATAAAATGTGGAATTGGATGCACTCTAAGATTATCTCTTCATATACCATATATTATGTTTCTGTGTAGTTTTTTGCTTGTTATCAAATTAATAAAGTTCAAAAGGCTATTAGACAATTGCTCTGGTTCGATAACAGAAGTAAAAATAAAAATCATGTAATCGGATTGGACTAGTGTTGCTTGAGGAAAGAATTGGGAGGACTAGGTCTTAAAGATCTTAGACTTTAGAGTATTTCTCTTGCCTCTAAATGGATTGTGAAATCATTAGATGACAGTGAGCCTTGGAAGATTCTACTGAGGAAAAATACTCAAGAGATAGTTATAAAAAATGCTAAGCAATGGAGAGATATTCATGTATATGATAAACTTTGAAACTCCAATGCTATCCTTTTTGGGTCATCTACATTTTGTAGTATTTGGAAGGCTTGGGAGTTTTGCAAATGTAAGGTGCAAAATATTGAGGCCATAAACTTGGATCACAATGAATTATATGGGTTTAGATCAATATGGTAGAAAATAAAACACAAAGCCAAACCACTGGCCTTGTTGTAAGGTTATTCAACAAAGAATTTGAACTTAAAGGGCGTTTCAAATCTAAATGATTTCATTACAACCTAAGTTTAAATTGACAAATATCAGCAAACAAACTTACTCTATCATTATGAATGCAATGAGAAAAGTGAAGCAGCCAACTAATATAAATAATGATATGGATTATTATAAGAAATTCATTTGGTCCAACGGTTCCCCCTTCTTGAAAACAAAGGCTCAATGTCTATACAAAATCTTATCCCAAAATCATAGTGTCCTTGATCATGCTAATAAAATGTGGCAACTAAACCTTGATAACAAAGATTGGATTAGATTCTCAATAGTAAATGATGTAAAGGTTTGTGACAGGATGCTGGGCGTTGTGCCTTTTTGCTACTTTTTTAAAGCTTATTGGTATCGATGGCTCTGGTATAATTAGTAGCCTATTATGGCTTAGGTTTTACAATTACACAGTTTCTAATTTTAATTATCTTTAAAATATGTTTAACAATGCTTGCATGCTGACTAAGACTCTAATTATATTTTACAATGATATTATTAGTAGTGCTTATTTAGGCTCTAGTTTATATGATACTATGGCTGCCTTTGATTATATGTTGTTGTTTTGGGCGGATAGCCTATTTCGGGGGGGCTGGGTTTTGGGTTCAAGTGTTTTTGATTACTCACTAGTGGGTTAGCTTCTTGATTTTTGTAGGGATTTTGGTTGTGTGATGGCAGTTGGTTTTGTGTTGCTACTCTGTTGTGTCGTTTGATTTCTTAACTCTATGAGGGATTAGGGCCCTTTTCTCATATTTTCATATATTTTTTTAGTGCAAATATGCTTCTACTATTAGGTCTTTATTCATGGGTAACATTGTAGATTGGGATATAAAAGATGAAGTGTATTGGTTTGAAACTTTGAAGACCTTGCTGGTTATGTTAAAGGTGTGGACAAGAAGTCTAAATTTTTTTACTATCTTTATCTACTGAGATTTTGTAGTTCTTGTTGAAAAAAATGAACAAACAAGTATACCAAGGCAAGAAGAGAATCCTCACCAAGTCTAAAAAGTAGGTTCACCCTTTTACTAATTGTTGAATAGGTCACTCTTACCTTGAAGATGCTAGTTGATAGATTTCTCAAAGTCATTGAAGAAGGCTCCTCACCATTGTACAAAGAAGACATTCAGGAAGCAAACTATTGACCAGGGACCTAAGGAAGGTGGACAAGAAGTTTTAGGGAGGGAATACGTTGATTTTCAGAATGCTTATGGTAAGGAACATTAATACTAGTTGAGGAAGAATGCCCACTATTAGAGAATTCGAGATAACACATAAAAACTTTGACTATTGTAGCTAGGAAAGGATTTCCTTCGTATTTGTACATTTCATGGTATTGACTCATTACAACTCAGCAAAAAGGCAAAGGCAAAAGAAAAGAAAAGCTAAATGATGAAGGACATAGTGATGAGGAAGAGAATGAAGAAGAACAGAAACAAGATGGCGATAGTGAATGAATATGTTTTGTACCTTATTTTGCTTAACTCTTATATATATGTTATTATGTTATGATGTACTGATCAATATATTTTTTTTGTTTGTAACTGATGTAATTCCAGGTGGGAGCTTAGTCAATGTGACCACCCTAATTGCAAATTGTAACCAGACTACAGTTTATTTTTTTGGTAATCGATTTTCAATTTTAAAAAAATAAAAAATTCAAACCAACATATATAAAATTAAAATATATTTGACATTAAAATACCAAATTCATGTTAAAAAAAATAGACTAAAGTGTGGGTACAAGATTCCCAAACAACATTTTGTCGATATTTTGTCATTGATGTCGATTATTTTGGTTGTCAATGTGTGTTATATGGTGTCAGAGGTGTTTTGTTTCTGAGGTTGTGTGCAAATTTGTTTGCGGACTTAGCCTTGCCAGAATTCTGTTTGTTGAAAGAATAATCATTGATGGTTTATCTAGTACATTTGATTAATATGACAACTACAGTTTTTGTTCTGACTTCGCCAGTTCAGTTACTTTTACCTTATATTCTTCTGGAACTATTGGCATCATTCGAACATTCTGCTTAGAGGCTTGGAGCATATAACTCCTTATCTAACAAGTGGTTGGCCATGTATTCCTCCTATGATACATATGTGCCAAGTAATATGTTCATTTTTTTTGGTATAAGGAAATATTGTATTTTTGGAGTTAATGTTTTCTTCCAGATTAAGACGTTATGTGCAGTGTTCTTCTCAGGAAAAACTCTGCTATGTGGCAATTTTTATTTACATTGTAATCTAAGTATTAGGGGGATGATTAAAGGAAAACGTGGCGAATTCCTTTGAAATCATTTTTTTAATCAATGTTTATTTGGCAAGTGGGTGTGTTGTTATTTTTTAGTGGCTGAAGTGTTTCTGTTGGGATTTTTTTTAATAATCGCATGGGGTTCTTTATGTGGTTGTGTGTGACAACAATTATATGAGGAGTTATGTATCTCGTGTGGGTGAATTATAATGTCCTAGGGTCAGTTTTAAAGCACAAATCTTTTGCACAGATATAATATGATTGAAGCTTCTTTTATTTGTCATTGTTTTGTAAAGTCTTTCTGAAATGTCGTTCTTTCTTGGCTTAATGAGAACTTTGGTGGTATCAGGTTAGATTCTTCTATGGGCATGCGATTTAAAAAAAAAAAAAACTGCATTGAATTTCTGTGAGAAAGGTGTTGTGTTCTCATGTCTTATTTTTGGGGGATGATGAATAAGTGAGGTGTCTTATCGTGAGAAGTGTGGGTTTTAGACAATAGGTCGAGACTTTAGTGATGTTGTATGTTATCAAAGGTAGTATGTAATTGTGTGGGGTGTTGGATGTAGTGTATGTGGATTTGAAGAGAGGAGTCTATTTGAAAATAGTTGATGAAGATTAGTATCGTTACTCATGTGAAGTACAAATATTTAGGCATAATTGAGTGTGTTTGACAAATTTTTTCATAGAAATTTGAAGGTTGAATTAATTATTGTTGCATTGATTTAGAAAGGATTTTGTAAATCAGAACCGTGCAATGCTCATACATGTTGATGCATAAAGGCATTCCTATTACTTGTTTTATCGGTTTCACTTGTTTCAAAAATATCAGAAGTTCAGAGGTTGGTGCCTTTGTTATTTTGAGGTTGGTGCCTTTGCTGGTTGAGGTTTGTGTTTCTACAACTTGGAGTTGGTGCTCTTGAGAGTTGAAGCTCTTTTTTTGTAATTGGGTTGGTGCCCATAATTATTAATGAAATTTTTTGTGCCATGCTTTTTTATCCGAGAGGGTTTTCCATGTGATATATTTCGTGTTATCTTTGTGGTTGTTTATTCAGCTTTCTTGTTTGGTAGAATCCATTAAAAGTTCTTAAAATACTGATTCACCCCCCCCAGTCAATATTTTTTGTTTTGTTTTCAATTGGTATCAGAGTAGGACACCTTCTTTTTAAGCTTTAAAGCTTGAAGGTCAGTTCCTAGTAGTTCAAGATGAATGCCCTTGAAGGTCTTTCAACTAATAGAGTTCCTTTGTTTGATGGGGCTAATTACACCTTGTGGAGCATTCACATGAAAGTATACCTGATGTCTCTAGGATTTGATGTTTGGATGAGTGTTGCAAATGGATATACATTCCCTTTTGTACCTCCTACGAATGCTGATGGAAATAAGGAATTTGAAAGTAATTCTAAGGCCATGAATGCTATATTATGTGGCTTATTTGAGTCTGAGTTTGTAAAAGTTATGCATTGTGATATAGCCCATGCTATGTGGGAAAAATTTCAAAATGCATATGAAGGAGATGAGAAAGTGAAGATTGCAAAACTTCAAACTCATAGGATGTTGTTTGAGAGTCTTAAAATGCGTGAAGAAGAAAATATTGTGGGGCATTTTTGAGAGTCAATGAAGTTGTAAACTCTCTAAAGGGTTTAGGAGAGATTATAACTCTAAAACCAAAAATGGTACCTTTAAAAGGTTTCCTACTACTAGACACAATCATATGGGTAGGTTTAATCACTCTTACTTCTATGGTTATTGCTTACATGTAATTATTTTGGTCACAAAGCCATAAATTGCAAAATGTTTACTAGAAGAGGTTTTAGTTTTCCGAACAAAAATTCATTTGCCCCTGTGAAGAACTATAATATTATTTGTTATAAATACAACAACTTTGCTCATACTACAAAAGTGTGTAAAATTGGCTTTGCAAATTTCTCTAAGAAGAACGATGCAAAAGGAAAAGTTAAAGAGAGCACTTAAGTGCGGATAAAAAAGGAAAAACAAAGTACAAAATGTCCTTGGTTGTGCAAACTGTCTTTCTTGCACATAATGAAAAGTACATCTATTATGTTGACAGTGGCTATACCAGACATATAATTGGAGATAAGAGCAATTTTTTTACTCTTAAAAGGATGAATGGAGGTAAAGTTAGATTTGGTGGTAATTCTTCTGCAAGAGTTGAGGGTAAAGGTACACTTGTTCTAAATGATGGTGAAACCAAAGTTGAAAATATTTTGTATGTTAAAGGGTTGAAACATAATCTTTTGAGTGTTAGCCAACTGTGATCAAGGATATAACCTGATTTTCAATTCAGATTGTTGTATTGTTAGTAAAATGGAAATCATGTTGCTGATGCAAGTAGAGCTACTAATAATCTATATATTCTTAATGATACTAATGGTGAAAAGTGTTGTATAAGTCAGATTGATGAAGCATGGTTGTGGTGTCTAGAAGATTTGGGCATATGAACTTTGACAATCTAATTCAAATCAACAAGAAGGAAGATATAAGAGATATGTCTCAGCTTTCCAAACCTCCAGATATTGTTTGTAAAGACTGTTAGATGGGCAAACAAACTAAAACTAGTTTCAAGTTCAAAAATTGTCAAGCACAAGACCTCTAGAGCTCGTGCATACAAGTTTGTGTGGTCTTACAAGGATAGCAAGTCTACAAGGTGAGAAATAATTTATGCTTTTGATTGATGACTATTCATGTATGATAATTGTGACCTTTTTAAAGAAAAATTTAGAAGCATTAGAGAAGTTTAAAGATTTCAAAGCTCTACTTGAAAAATGAAATAGACCTGAAAATTGAATGTTTATGTTTTGACAATGGAGGTGAATTTACTTCTAACAAGTTTATCAATTATTGTGAGAAAATTGGTATTACAGGACAATTTTCAGCAACTAGAACACCTCAACAAAATGGTGTTGTTGAGAAGAAAAATAGATTTGTCCAAGGAATGACTTGAAGTATGATGAATGAGTCAAAGGTTAGAGACACTTTTTGGAGAGAAGCAGTTCATACTATTGTTTACATTCAAAACAGAGGAATGATGAGAGAAAAGCACTATAAAACACCATATGAATTGTGGAAAGGTAAGCCTGCTACGATTAAGTATTTTAGAGTTTTTGGTAGTCCTTGTTACATCAAAAGAGAAGAATATAGCCAAGAAAAAAATTGATGCTAGGGAAGATGAAGGTATCTTTTTGGGTTATTCTTCTAAAAGTAAGGCTTACAAATACTTTAACAAAAGGTTACATAAGATTGTAGAAAGTGTTAATGTAAAAATACATGAGATTACTAACACTTGTGACAAGCATGGAAATGGTGATAGTCTAGTGCTCAGAAAGATGAAATATAAGGTGTTGTTCAACCCTCTTCCACTCATACATAAGATGAAACAACAAGTGGTAATGTAAACAATACTTCAGAAAATGTTCAACCTGAGGTATAAGACTCTTCTTCTTCAAGTTTTCAGTTAGGGACAATAGGTATATAAGACTCTTCTTCTTCAAGTTTTCAGTTAGGGACAATAGGTAATCTTTGTGAAAATGATTATGAAATTGATCATGGTAAGACTACTTCTCTAAGACTCCTTCTAAGTTTGTGCTAAGGAATCATCTTGTTGAGATCAGATCTTACTCGAGAATAGAACTAGAGCAACTAGAAGGAATGTAAATTATTATGAAGATGATCATATTTCTTTGTTGTCCATGTTTGAACCTGAGTGTTTTGAAGAAGAAATTAAAGATAAATTTTGGATAATAGCCATGAAAGAAGAGCTTGATCAAATACAAAAAAGAGATACATGGGAGCTTGTGCCTAGACCCCGGGATAAGAACGTAATATGCAAAAAATGGGTTTATAGGAACAAGTTGAATGAAGAAGGCGAAGTGGTTAGGAACAAAGCAAGGCTTATTTGTAAAAGGTATGCATAGGTGGAAGCTATTGATTTTGATGAAACCTTTGCTCCAATTGCACATCTTGAAGCAATTAGAATGTTCTTAGCTTTGGCTTCTTTCAAAGGTTTTAAATTTTTTCAAATGGATGTAAAATTTGTCTTTCTTAATGGAACTTTGAATGAAGAAGTGTATATCAAACAACCTAATGGATTTGTTTTGTCACAAAATCAAGACTATGTGTGTAAGCTCAAAAAGGAACTTTATGGTCTTAAACAAGCCCTGTGTGCTTGGTATGACAAGTTACATAAGTATCTACAACAACAAGGTTTCAAAAGAGGAATGATGGACAACAACCTTTACACGAAAGAAGAAGATAAACATATTTTGGTTGTTGTGGTTTATGTAGACAATCTGATTTTTGGAAGTGATTATGCAGATATGTGTAAAGATTTTGTTGCTAATATGAAGAAAGAATTTGAAATGTCTATGTTGGGTTTAGTATCCTTCTTTCTAGGCCTACAAATTTTACAATTTGAAAAAGGTATCTTTCTTCAAACCACGTATAGAGAGATGTTAAAAAGGTTCAAAATGGAAGACTGTGATCCTATGAGGACACCTAAGGTAATAGGGTGTAAACTCAGTAAAGATGATGAGTCTCCTAATGTAAATCACTTATTACAGGTCTATGGTAGGCAATTTATTATATGCTACAACTAATAGACCTGATATTATGCAGGCAGTTGGCTATGTGGCTAGGTTTCAAGCTACATCAAAAGACACTCATGTTTAAGCTATAAAGAGGATATTCAAATATCTCAAGGGTAAAATGGAATTTGGTTTAAGGTATCCTAGAGGTAAAGATTTACACTCACAATGTTTACTAATGCAGATTGGGGAGGCTATGTTAATGATAGAAAGAGCACAAGTGGTGGTGCTTTCTTTCTTGGAAGTTATCTTGTTTCTTGGTTAAGTAAAAAACAACCTTCTATTTCCTTGTCTATAGTTGAAATAGAATATACTACAACAATGTCATGTTGTATATAGGTTCTTTAAATGAAACAAACATTGCAAGATATTAAGGTAGAGTATGATCATCCTATCTCTATTTTTTGTGACAACACAAGTGCCATAAATATTTCTAAAAATCTAGGTATGCACTCTAAGACCAAACATATTCCCATTAAGTATCATTTTTTGAGAGAACAAGTTACTAATCAACATGTTAAGTTGGAATATGTGTCCTCTAAAGAGAAGAGTGCAAATGTGTTTACTAAGCTTCTACCAAAAGAGACTTTTGAGTTTTTGAGGTAGAAGCTGGAGGTGATTTTACTTCCACATTGATTTTGAAATTGGTCTCAGGGGGAGTGTTTATTGATGCATTTAATGCCCCTGTTTAGATATGTCAATTAGTTTCAACTATTCAGTTTTGGTTTAGTCATTGATCGCAAAGGGGGAGTATTAAGACAAGGGGAGCTTCTTGTCTAGATTTGATTCAACAAGCTTCTTGTTCAGATTTGGATTGCCATCAATGACAAAGGGGGAGATTGTTGATATTTTATTATTGATGTCGATTATTTTGATTGCTAATGTGTGTTGTATGGTGTCACAGGTGTTTTATTTCTGAGCCTATGTGTAGATTTGTTTGCAGACTTCACCTTGCCATATTCTATTCATTGAAAGAACAATCATTGGTGGTTTGTCTAGTGCATTTGATTAATATGACAACTACATTTTTTACCGACTTTGCCAGTTCACCTTATATTCTTCTAGAACTATTGGCATCATTCAAACATTTTGCTTAGAGGCTTGGAGCATATAACTCCTTATTTGACAGGTGGTTGGGCATGTATTCCTCCTGTGATACGTATGTGCCAAGTAATTTGTTTTTTTTTTTTGGTATAAGGAAATGTCACATTTTTGGAGTAAATGTTTTCTTTCAGATTAAAACGTTATGTGCAGTGTTCTCAGAATAAATTTGCTATATGGAAATTTTTATTTGCATTGTAATCTAATTGTTAGGGGGATGATTAAAGGAAAACATGGTGAATTTCTTTAAAATCATTTTTTTTAATCGATGTTTATTTGGCAAGTAGGTGTCATTTTTTTTGAGAAACTAAAGTGTTTCTGTTGGGATTTTTTTTTAATAATCACGTGGGGTTCTTTATGTGGTTGTGTGTGACAACAATTACATGAGGAGTTTTGTATATCGTGTGGGTGAATTTTAATGTGTGAGGGTTAGTTTTAAAGCATGAATCTTTTGCACAAATATGATATGATCGAAGCTTCTTTTATTTGTCATTGTTTTGTAACGTCTTTCTAAAAACCGTTCTTTCTTGGCTTAGTGCGAATATTGGTGGTATCAGGTTAGACTTTCTGTGTGCGTGAGATTTAAAAAAAAAAAAACTGCACTAAATTTATGTGAGAAAGGTGTTGTGTTCTCTTGTCTTATTTTTGGGAGATGATGAATAAGTGAGGTGTCTCATCATGAGAAGTGTGGGTTTCAAACAGTAAGTTGAGACTTTAGTGATGTTTTATGTTGTCAAAGGCTGTATGTAATTGTGTGGGGTGATGGATGTAGTATATGTGGATTTGAAGACATCAGTCTATTTGAATAGAGTTGTTGAAGATAAGTATTGTTACTCATGTGAAGTGAAATATTCAAGCATAATCAACTGTGTTTGACAAATCTTTTCACAGAAATTTGAAGGTTGAATTAATTATTGTTGCATTGATTTAGAAAGGATTTGTAAATCAAAACTGTGCATGTTCATATTGTTGATTCATTTTGTCCTTGATGACAAACCAGTAAAACCACGTGTATTTAAAAAATAAGGTTGTCGTGGCAAATTTGACTTCGGGTTGACACTTAACTATTGACTTTGGTAATATGTATTCAATTCCTAACTCACGAGAGTTAGTGATGAACGTAAGAGAAAAATAAATTATGACAAAGGATGTTGTTTGAGTTGTTTGTTTATTTCACATTTTTTGTGAAACCCTTTCACGAGCAACTCAGCAAGGACTCAGAGGGCAAAGATTTGTTACGACAGTTTAAGATTTGATAGGGTGCTTAACCGCGACAGTTTTTGGTAACTACTGGTAAATCTTTGTGATTTGTCATTGCAAATAGGCATGTTTCTAAACAACCACTTTAACGATCAAAATTCAAGTTTATGACCTTTGAATCTTTAGAGGTGTTTGCAAATTTATAGTTTGTTTAAAGTTTTTTTTGGTTAAGACTTCTGTTAAAATTAGAAGTTAACAATAAACCTAATATGGGTACTTTTAGTTTATGATTTGTTTATGACAGTTGACAGTTTTGAATATCTCCTTGACTATTAAGGAGGAAAGTTTATCTATGGGAAAAACCAGATTTTTCATGGCAGTTTGTTGAAGATAAACAAAGTTGTAAAATGAAATTTGTTTTAAACCCTAACGGGTATACCAGGAAGTTATTGAAAATAGTTTTTGGTTGTGACTGCACATACATCTATAGATGCATAGTGTGTATAAATGGATATGAAATGGCATTGTGAGATGGGATTTTTGGAAGAAAGGATTGTGTTGTGAAATAAAAAATTGAATATCTTATAGACTGTAATAAAAATATGTGATTGTATAGCCTGCAAGATTGCAAATATACTTGTTAGTATAGATGCCAATAGCTAACAAGATGAGAGTGGGGGGTGAATCATACAAACTTAAACTTCCATAAAATCAACAGATTCAACCTCGGTAACTTATACTTCAGCAACTTAACCAAAAACTGTTAAACATGCAAACTTATGAACACATAATCATAATAACACTCATAACACCAGATTTAACGTGGAAACCCAAATAGGGAAAAACCATTGTGGGATTTTGGACCCACTAAGAAATATACTCTTCTAGAGTATGCTCGGTTAAAAGTAAATCCTGTTAAAGATTACAAACACATTGCTAGATGTGACCCGGTTAAGGGATTTCCCTCAGATCTGTTAGGATCTTCACTTTGTTAGAAGTGACCTTGTCAAAGGATTTCAAACACTCACTTATAATGTTACCTTGCTAGAGGGTTTACATATAAGAATGCTAAGTCCAGTCGGTTAAGAGATTTTCTATTACTTACAAAATAATAGTAATAAAATCTATCTGCAACTTCACATCTAAAATGCTAAAGCAAATTCTTATTTTCTCAAAACAATCTAGTCATAGGACTTATCTTGTCCCTCTGCTAGGCTCTCTACTCTGTTATTCAAATAGGTCTTCAAGCTTCTGTGCTCGGTAATCACTATGTAGCATCCCTGTGCATACATTTGCCCACATACATTATTTGTTAACAATTTCTTATTTATAAACAATTGCTAACCGCTAAATCTCCTTGATCACATTTCCCATGATCAATCTTAGCCATCAGATCTTCAAACTTGGCTAGGTTCAATGTATCCTTCCGATCTGAAAATGTTTTACCTTACCTCAGCACTTGCATTCCCTTCTTGGAACTTGCATAAGGTTATTGCGGTTCAATCTGTGTTGTAGATCTTCCTGCCGATTTTCCTTTGCCATAGATTCTTAACAAACTTCATGCATGGCATACCAATCATTTATACATCTCTAGCTAATCATTGTCCTTCATTAAATAATGCTTTTATCCATCCCATGCGCACTATCATGACTTGGTTGCAACTCGGTAAATACTAAACTTTACTCGATAGACATTTCGCCTTCGTTAACCGATATCGATAACCTTAGGGTTTACCGACTAGGTTCATTTCTCGGTGACATAGTATAGTATTGACCTTACAATAAACAACATATGTAGGATATCAAAACAATCTAAACATCATGATCTCATCATTGTCTAACTCGGTAATAGTTGCCCATTGAATAACTTATTCCTCCCTTTATTTATCACATTCTTTCTATGTCTTTTACTGACATCTTAATTCTCTTCTAATCAATCTTCTCAAGATATGGCAACATCATATTGAATCAGATAATCAATTTCTTGACATCAACGACAAAATAATGTTATAAAGATAATTATCATCCTTCTTCAGTTATATCAATAATCTTCAACAACCTTCTCATTATCCTTATGAACAATCTTTCTTACTGTAATGCCAACAATCTCTCCCTTTGGCATTGATGGCAAAGCCAACAATTAAATGGTAATACCAACAAGATATTCAAATTGATTCGGATTCAAATTGTTGTTAGACTTCTCCTATTATCCTTGATCTGTTGTCTTCTGAAGTCTTCTCCTTTTTTCATTAGGCTTCTGAGCTATTTGACTTGCATTTAGTCTTCCCCATTTTTACAATCTACTCCCCCTGTCATTAATCTTCTGTTATTTCCATCCTTTAGGGCTTTACCATGCAGTCAACCATTTTAGTCATTCAACCATTTAGTCTTCTCCCCCTTTGACAACAATGCCAAAAAGTAAAAAAAGTAAATCATGATTTCTTCCTCTGTGAAGTGATTTGCCTTGCTGTGTAACATCTCAGTCTCAGTCAGATCAACTTGTTTCTATTCATTTTTTCTGCACACCTTTAGAAAACCTTCTAAAGTGCGTAAATCATCATCAATCCACACATAATATTCTGTAGATTCATCGAATTGATGCTTTCACCGAACTCGGTCAATGAGTAGAAGATAGGGGTAGGACCCCTAACTTGCTTCGAAGATACTCAAAAGTGTCCCTTGGCAGCGGCTTTGTGAAGATGTCTGCTAATTGCTCCTTTGAACTGATATATTCCAGCACAACTTTCTTCTCTTGAACTTCTTCTCTGAGATAGTGATACTTTATAGATATATGATTTGTCTTAGAGTGCATCACTGGATTCTTTGAAATGTTAATGGAACTAGTATTATCACGAAATATAGTTACTAGCTCGGTAACTTTCTCATTTATACCTTCCAACATTTGTTTGATCCATGCTATATTGGTACAATTCAATGCTGCAGCAACATATCCAGCTTCTGTTGTAGATTGAGAAATACATCCTTGTTTCTTGCTAAGCCAACTTACTAGTCTTTCTCCTAAAAAGAAAGCTTCACCACTTGTGCTTTTCCTGTCATCTATGTTGCCTTCCCAATCAGCATTAGTATAAACTTTTAGATCAAAATTATTCCTCTTTTCATATACTAAGCCATAATCTTCAGTACCTCTCAGGTATCTGAAAATTCTCTTGATTGCTGTCATATGAGTTTCCTTGGGATCTGTAGAGAATCTTGCTATAATACTGATGAGGAGGTAGAAAGGAAATTGGTCTTCTTTGAGGTTAGTGGGCTTTTGTTCTCAATGTGTTTCCCAAATTAATCCCTAGGCACAAATTGGATTCTTCTGAACCGTTCTCCTATCTCCTCCTCTCTATTCAACACTGCTTGCACCCTATTGAATTGGACATCACTCCTCCTTACCTTCCATGCTAAGGCATTCAAGTCTGAAATGAGGTCCTCTTGTGTGTCACCAAAAATGAACAAGTTTGGTTGTCCAACTGGCTGAATCTCCTCTCTTCTAGGAATGGGCAACTGTTGGAGAACCATAGTTTACCAAATATTGTTTGCACCTTTAAGGAATTCAATCACATTAAAGTGTTGCTTGAGCATCTGGACAGGTCTGCAAGGTATGATGACTGTCCTTCACTTTTCAAGAATGGAAATTTCTAAGTTGGATACAAGGAACGTTGGGTTACTCAAGGCAACTTTCTAGGTCCAAATGGTCATTTTGACCAAATGACTTAATGAAAGGCTATGGATATTGTAATAGGGTGTCTTAGTCCTTTACTCATCAATTTTGATGATTTGAATCAATCAATTGCTTTTCCTTCCTTACCGATTTCATGAAATGGTCAAATTTGCTCCAAAAAGGCTACTAGAATTAGCCCTAGTTTTTAGTGAAATTTGTTCACCCTGCTCAATCTGTTGTACTTCATGGAAAACCCTTGGAGATGTGGTCTATTGATGATGAAGACTCAAGGATTTTTTCTATGGCAAGTACTGTACGGACTGTTTGAGGACTGCCCCACAAAATAGGCACTTTTCAAGGGTTTTTGAAAGTTTTAGTGAGGGTTTGCAATTTACAAGTTTTCTTCATGATACTAGGCCAACTTAAATGCTTCAATCCTTGCTTTAACATATGCCAAACACCTCCAAAGATTCAAAACTTATCTTCTAATATTGTCATTATATCAAACAAGTGCCACACTGCTGCCCTTACACAGAAAAACAGTCTAAAGGACTGGGACAGCAATGGTTTTAAGATTTTACATACATTTTGAGCCTTGATAAACCAAACACAATTAAAGTATGATAATTATGGATGCAAAAAAGCCTTGAGACATGTTGGAACACCCTGCAAAGCAGACAAGAAGGGAATTTTGATGACTGTTACTCATTCACCGCCTCACTGCATTTTAACACTATTAAAACTGTTTTATCTTCTTTCTTTGTTTTGATGCACTTCTTTACTCTATCCCTGGCCTGCAAGAAGGTTTTAAAGGCATGATGGAATAATGCATTTATCCTCTTCAAAGATCTTGAAGGTTTGAATACTTAAAGAATGACACCAATCAAGTCAACCTTATATGACTGTGACAAAAAGTACACTGTTTTAGGATCCTTATTTAGGTCCTTTCCAATCAATTTGTGTAACTTGTCATCTCAACATTGAAACCAATTGCAAATACATTTTCATGATGCAAGAAAGAGGAAGGCATCATTTCATACTATCCATTTAGAGAGGTTGGTAATGAGGATCTAACAATGAAACAGTGACTCACTGTTTTGCAGTCCGTTTTACACCTTTGCCTCTTGCTTCCAACCAAGTCATGAGAGAGACAAGGATGGTAAAGCACAATGCTATCTCTTGCCAACTTGTTTCTTCTTTAACATTTTGAGGTACAGTGCTATGAACAGCAAAGTACCATTTAAACAAATTTGAGAATACCCAAGCCAAGTTGCTCACTTCACACACTTGCCATGGCCTTACAAACACTTGTACATTGCTAGAAAAGGAAAATGGATGTAGGGTACAGTATGTACAGATCCAAAAAATTCCCTCAAAGCCATGGATGAAGAGACCTTGAAGAAATTAGTTGGACCATGAATAATCTTCCATTGGAACCACAAAACAATGCCTTTTTCAAGAGCACTTCAAACAAAACTTGTTCCAAACCCCAAGAAAAGATCAGAGATCACTACTAAAACATCAAGAGAGATCACAGCAATGAAAAACATGAGTAGTACGGACTCATGGAGCCATGGTACAGACTGTACTCTCAAAAGTGCAGAAAATTAGTTAAAAACTCACAAAAATGAGAGCAAAATAAATATTTCTCTTAATTTTCCAAAATGAACAACCCATACAATGATTGGAACATGGTTTATATACATGTGAAAACTTGTTGAAGCCCTTGTACAGACAGGTACAGGCTGGAACTAACCAAAACCACCAAAAACCACTTTTTTGACAACTTTTGACAACTTTTTGACAACTTTTGTTGCTCAAAAATTGCATTTTGACTTCCGATGACTTGGAACTCAAACCAATGAATCAAAATAATTTAGAAACACTAAATAAACATGCTCCAATGCCTTTCAAGGCTTTACAACATCAAAAAATTCAAAAATTCTCATTTGGACCCGAAATTGACAATTTTTGGCCCACTGAGCAAAACCCAAAAATCTTGGAAACTCTTAAACAAAATGAGTTCCAAACCTCATTACACCACAAAAAAAACCTATTAAACCTACTAGAAGCAAAAATAAAAACACATGCTTAATTTGCAACAAAATGCTATACCTGTTGTGATTTGAGCATTTAGGTGCTCAGGTGCTCTTGCACCAAATACCTACTGCATGTGCTATATCCGGTGTACTGTGCACAACATATTGCAATTTTCCAATCATAGATTGGTAAAGTATCTCATCAACAAATGCAGATTCATCATTCTTTGATAATTTACAGTTAGTAGTCATAGGAGTACTTACTGGTTTAGAATCCTCCATTCCAAATTTCTTCAAGATTTCCTTAATGTACTTGGATTGAGTAATGAAAATCTCATCTTTCATTTGCAATATCTGTAAACCTATAAAATACTTTATCTCACTGATTAGTGACATCTCAAATTCTTTTCACATTTCATTTCCAAAGTTCTTGCATAAGGAGTCATTACCACAAAATATAATGTCATCAACAAATATGGTTGAGATCAGTATTCCATTGTCCTCACCTTTCTTCATGTACATATTGCTATTTTCACTTGTCCTTATAAAACCAATCTTGATTAAATAAGAGTGCAATATTTCATACCATGCTCTAGGTGCTTGTTTCAGATCGTATAAGGCTTTATTCAGTTTGCATACTTGATCTTTACTCTTGTCTTCAACAAATCCTTTAGGTTGTTCAATGAAAACTTCTTCTTTTAGTATACCATTCAAAAATGCAGATTTAACATCCATTTGATATACCTTGAAATTTTTGAAAGCAGCATATGCCAATAATGTTCTTACTCCCTCAAGTCTAGCCATAGGTGCAAAAGTCTCACCATAATCTATTCCTTCTTCTTGAGCATATCCTTTGCAAACTAGTCTTGCTTTGTTGCGAATGACCTCACCTTTTTCATTTAGCTTGTTTCTGAAAATCCACTTAGTACTAATTACATTTTTGTCCTTTGGTCTTGGGATTAGTGTCCATGTGTCATTCTTCTTGATTTGTTCAATTTCTTCTGCCATAGCATTTACCCAATCTTCAATATTAAATGCCTCTTTCACTATTCTTGGTTCAAATTTAGAAATCAAACATGTGTTCTGTCTCAGTTTGTTTCTTGTCATCACTGGATCATCTTGATCTCCTATAATCTAACTTGATGCATGATGTCTTCTGATATGTTTGGCTAATATAGGCTCGGTAGGTTTTGTATGATCTTCTTCATCACTCGATAACTAGACATTATATTCATTTTCTTCAGTAGCTTTCTCGGTAGGACTTCTCGGTTGAACATAAACAAATTCTTCATAATCTTCTGGTTTTTTGGAATTTCCTTCATCATTTCTTTCTGCAAATTCATCAATTTTCACATTTGCACTTTCCACTATTTTGTTAGATGATTTGATCAGACATTTAAATGCTTTACTTCTAGAAGAATAACCAAGAAATGTTCCTTCTTCACTTTTCTGATCAAACTTTCCATTTCTGTCATCTTTGTGAACATAGCATCTACTTCCAAAGATTTTAAAGTAACTTACATTAGGTTTCTTGTCATACCAGATCTCATATGGTGTCTTCATAGTTCCTTTCTTTAGTTGAACTCAATTCAAGGTGTAAACTGCAGTGCTGATATCTTCTCTCCAAAATGTTTAAGGTACCCTATTTTCTATCATCAAGGTTATTGCACAATCCACAATTGATCTGTTCCTTCTCTCGTCTATCCCATTTTGCTGAGGTGTTCTCGGTGCAGATACTTGCCTTTTTATACCATGATCATTGCAGTATAAGTTAAATTCATCAGAAGTGAATTCTCCTCTATCAGATCTAGGACATTTCAGTTGTCTTCCTGTTTCATTTTCAACTCTTGCCTTGTACCATTTGAACATTTGAAAATCTTCTGATTTTTCTTTTAAAAACATAACTGACATCATCCTTGAGTAATCATCCACAAATAATATGAAATATTTATCACCATAATAACTTTGAACTTTCATAGGACCACAAAGATCAAT
The DNA here is from genome assembly GCF_030272615.1 of Cryptomeria japonica. Classification (NCBI taxonomy): domain Eukaryota; kingdom Viridiplantae; phylum Streptophyta; class Pinopsida; order Cupressales; family Cupressaceae; genus Cryptomeria; species Cryptomeria japonica. Next base: position 579,426,632 of record NC_081410.1, on the reverse strand, counting down.
GTGTACTAGATCTAAAACTCCTTTAGAAGTGTAGGGCTTACTTGTAAAGCTTGATCTTGTCATCTTACCCATCTGGCATCCTCGACACATAGCATTCTCAGGTTTTTCAAGACTCGGTAGACCTCTTACTCGGTGCTTCTTACTTATTTTGATCAGATTATCAAAATTTACATGATAAAACCTTTTATGCCATAACAAGGTATCATCTATCTTTGCAAAAAGACACTTGTTCCGAGTTGAGTCAAGATGAAATGTATTACCTTTTGTTTGTGTCCCGGTAGCAACTAGCTTTCCATGATTGTCATAAACTTTGACAATTCCTTTCTGAAATTATATTCGGTATCTTGTATTGTTTAGCTTTGCTACACTCAACAAATTGTATTTCAAACCTTCAACCCACTATACATCATCACATTTAGCATTTTCAAGAAGTGTTATAGATCCTTTACCTTTCACCGGACATGGTGCATCATTACCAAATCTTACATAGCCTCCATCATAGTCTTCTAATTTAACAAACTTGTGTTTATCACCCGTCATATGATGTGAGCATCCACTGTCTATGATCCAAGAATCATTATTATTTATGTGAGATATTAGGGCTTTTTATTCATACCTTTCCTCATCAGATCCATCTTTAATAGCCACATAAACAACTTCCTCAGTATCAGTCTCATCAGATTTGTCATCATTGGATTCCTCATCTGCTACTAGACATGTCTTTCTATCTCTCCTTCTGAAGTCTCGGTGTCCTCTATATTGGTTATCTTTCTGCCTGCTATCTTGATATTATCTCTTTTCACTAGATTCTTTGTTAGGGAAGTTAGAAGCCATATGTCCTATTTTATCACAATTGAAACATTTTAAAGGTAGCTTTCCTTTATACTTACCTTTTCCTCTCGGTAACCTTCTGGTTAATAATGCTTTAGATTCTTCTTGCTTCGTGATTTCCTCATACAGTTTGTGCACTTTTTCCATGTTCTTGCGAAATCTTTCACTTGCTCCACTGTGATCCCCTTCAGAGTACTTACTCATTCTATCATTGTAATCATTAGATTCACCAATATGAAAAGAACTGAATGCAGATTCTACTTTATTTACCAAAGACCCATTGTTATCAAAATTACTTAACTCAAATGCATGTAGCTTACCAATAGTAGCATCTAAAGAAACTGGCATGTTAGGTACATACCTCAATTCATTGATTGCAGAGACTCGAATAGCATAAGCTGGTAGAAGGGTTCTCAACAACTTACTTGTTATATCCTTTTCTTCAATAGTTCCACCTGCTCCTTTAATTTGATTGACAATCTCCTTTAGTCTTGTATTGTATTGGGTTATGTTCTCACCTTCATTCATCCTCATGGATTCAAGTTAAAAGCAAATCTTGTTAAAGAGTACAAACACATTGCTAGATGTGACCCGATTAAGGAATTTCCCTCAGATCTATTAGGATCTTCACTTTGTTAGAAGTGACATTTTCAAAGGATTTCAAACACTCACTTAGAATGTTACCCTGCTAGAGGGTTTACATGTAAGACTATTAAGTCCACTCGGTTAAGAGATTTTCTATTACTTACAAAATAATAGTAATAAAATCTATCTGCAACTTCACATCTAAAATGCTAAAGCAGATTCTTATTTGCTCAAAACAATCTAGTCATAGGACTTATCTTGTCCCTCTACTGGGCTCTCTACTCTGTTATTCAAATAGGTTTTCAAGCTTCTGTGCTCGGTAATCACTATGTAGCATCCCTGTGCATACACTTGCCCGCATACATTGTTTATTAACAATTTCTTATTTATAAACAATTGCTAACCGCTAAATCTCCTTGATCACATTTCCCATGATCAATCTTAGCCATCAGATCTTCAAACTTGGCTAGGTTCAATGTATCCTTCCGATCTGAAAACATTTTACCTTACCTCGGGACTTGCATTCCCTTCTTGGAACTTGCATAAGGTTATTGCAGTTCAATTTGCATTGTAGATCTTCCTGCCGATTTTCCTTTACCATAAGTTCTTAACAAACTTCATGCATGACATACCAATCATTTATACATTTCCAGCTAATCATTGTCCTTCATTAAATAATGCTTTTATCCATCCCATGCGCACTGTCATGATTTGGTTGCAACTCGGTAAATACTAAACTTTACTTGGTAGACATTTCGCCTTCATTAACTGATATCGATAACCTTAGGGTTTACCGACTAGGTTCATTTCTCGGTGACATAGTATAGTATTGACCTTACAATAAACAACATATGTAGGATATCAAAACAATCTAAACATCGTGATCTCATCATTATCTAACTTGGTAATAGTTTCCCATTGAATAACTTATTCATCCCTTTATTCATCACATTCTTTCTGTGTCTTTTACCGACATCTTAATTCTCTTCTAATCAATCTTCTCAAGATATGGTAACATCATACTGAATCAGATAATCAATTTCTTGACATCAATGACAAAATAATGTTATAAAGATAATTATCATCCTTCTTCAGTTATATCAATAATCTTGAACAACCTTCTCAATATCCTTATCAACAATCATTCTTATTGTAATGCCAACAATACTATCATAGATCTTGTTGATTTTCATTGGAAGGTTAGGAGTTGGACTCCTTGCAGCAGGGCTGCTAAACTGGATGTAATCTTGGATTTTTGGACTGGCTAATACAATAACAGAGTGGTTTTCTCCCTGTGACAAGATCTAGTTGGATCTTGAGGGTTTCCACTCAGCACAAAATCATGTCGAGTTTATTACTTTTGTGTTAATGCTCTGATATTTATCTCAGTCCTATTTCTATTTCAGTTTTCTTATCTTGGCAAATCACTCTCAAACATATTTCTACATTTGTACAATTTTGCTCTTTGTCTCTATTTTTGTAAAGCTTATTCCAATCTTAAAAAACATATTTATTTGGTGTATTTCAAAGTTCAAAGTACTCTGATTCACCCCCTCCCCCTCTCAAAGTACATTTGCTTTCAACAATTGGTATCAGAGCATAGGATTCTTTTAGGTTTGCCCTAGGATTGATCCTGGTACTTGAAAGAGATGGCTCAAAATGAGGGTGCTTCGCTCACCAGAGCGCCTCTGTTTGATGGCACTGATTACACTTTTTGGAAAGTTAAAATGTAAGCTTTCATTCATTCTCTTGATATTAAAATGTGGGAGGTAGTGGCTAACAAATATACTGTACCTTCTGTTGTGCCTACTGATGCAGATGAAAAGGTAAAATTTGAGTTGGATAAACGCGCTCACTTTGCACTACTTTGCGGGTTATCAAAGGAGGTCTTTGTTAAAGTTATGTACTTTAAATCAGCGAATGAGGTATGGACAAATCTTGAATCCATTTACCAAGGTGATGAGAAAGTGAGAGAATCTAAATTGATTACTTTGAAAACACAGTTTGATTCTTTAAAAATGAATAATGATGAATCAATAGCAACTTATTTTCTACTAATTGATGAAATTGTTAATGCTCGAAAGGGCCTTGGAGAAGAAATTGATGAACATGATGTAGTTGCTAAGGTCATTAGAACATTATTGCCTAAATTTGAAACTAAAATTTCTGCTCTTGAAGAAAAGAAACACTTTTCTAAAATGACTATTCACAAACTTCAAAGCATACTTACAACATATGAAATGAGGATTGGAAATGTTCCTTCAACCTCTACTGAAATGACTTTCAAAGTTGAGAAACATGAGGATAGTGAGTTTGAACTCTCTGATGTCTTCGAAGCATTACTTGTCAGAAAACTTAAGAAAAAGTTTCAAGGAAAGTTTAAGTGTTTTGGTTGTGGCAAAACTGGACATTTTGCCGCAAAATGTCCATATCTAGATCTAAGCAAAGATGATGAGAAGTTAGAAAAGTCTTTCAAAAAACCTTGGAATCCTAGTAAAAAATTTAATAAAAAGAAAAGTCTCATGACAAAAGAAGAGTCTGATGATGACTCTGATGAGTTAAATGGTGATAATTGTGAAACGCTTTCATGACTGAAGTTGAACCCATTAAGATCCATTCTGAAAAACCAGAAATAGATTTTGATATTGAATTAAACGAAGTTAATTTTGAAGAGGAATTGCTTTGTGCTCTTCAAGAAGTGAAACGACTCAAAAAACTTGTTAATGCCTATGAAAATTCCTGTCAAATTCTGCAACTGGATCTTGCAAATACAAATAAGGTCATTGAAACTCAAAAATGCCTTATTGATGAGAAAGATGTAGAGATCAGAAAACTAAAGGAACAAGTGTATGTTCTTGATAGCCAAAAACAATCTGAAAATACTGCTGAAAAGGGTGAAACATCATATCAAAACACTATCATAGCAAACAGTAATCAGTTTTTGAATAATAAATTCTTTCATGGTTATTGTCACTTTTGTCATTTGTTTGGACACAAAGTGAGTACCTGCAGATTTGCAAAAAAATTCCGCTTATGGATACAAATAGGGTTTTGGTTTCTTAAGAAACACAAGGTGTTTTGCATGCTATCAATATGGACACACATCTAATCATTGTAAAAATTTTAAACAACCTAAACAGGTTTGGAGACCAAAGCTAGAATAGACTATACTTGTTCAAACAACATTCATTTCTACAAAATCTGCTATCTGGGTGTTAGATAGTGGGTGTTCCCATCATATGACAAGGGACAAAAGCAAGTTCTTAAACTTAAGGGATCATCCAGGAGGCTTTGTTAAATTTGGAGACAACACTGGACTTTATATAACTGGAACTGGTACTATGATGATAAACAACAATACTCTGATAAATGATGTTTATTATGTGGAAGCTTTGAAATATAACTTACTAAGCATCAGTCAGATATGTGATAGCGGGTATCAGGTCATGTTTAATGCTTATGGATGTACTATTAAGAAGAAATCTGGGAAAATAGTAGCAAATGGTTTTAGAACACCTGGAAATGCATATAATCTTTCAGATTCCACAGGTCAAGAGAAATCTACAGGCATGTGTCTTATGAGCCATGTAGATGAAAACTGGCTATGGCATAAAAGATTTGGGCATGTGAACTTTGACAATATAGTCAGAATTAGTAAGCATGAAAATGTTAGAGGTTTACCTCTAATTAGTAAACCTGCAAATACAGTTTGTAGTGAATGCATTAAAGGCAAACAAACCAAATCATCATTTAAGACAAAAGAATTCTTGTCATCACGACCTTTAGAGTTGATTCATACAAATTTGTGTGGTCCAACTAAGATTCAGTCCTTAAATGAAGAAAAATACTTCATGCTGTTTGTAGATGATTATATTAGGATGGTTTGGGTTGCCTTTCTCAAAAACAAATCAGAAGCATTTAATAGGTTTAAAGTTTTCAGAAAAATGGTTGAAAGAGAGACTGATCTAAAATTAAAATGTTTAAGATCGGATAGAGGAGGTGAATTTACCTCTCAAGACTTTGTCGAATATTGTGAAAACCATGGTATCAAAAGGCAATACTCTATAGCATGTACACCACAACAGAATGGAGTGGTCAAAAGGAAAAATAGAACAGTAAAAGAAATGGCTAGGACTATGTTAAATGAGTCAAGCTTACCTGATAACTTCTAGAAAGAGGCACTACATACTGCTATTTATATTCTTAACAGAGTTCAAATCAGAGTTAGAACTACATGTACCCCTTATGAATTATGGCATGGAAAAACTGCTTCTGTTAAACACTTTAGAATTTTCGGTTGTATGTGCTATGTTAAAAATGACTCAGATAATTTGGATAGTTTTTAGTCAAAATCTGATGAAGGCATTTTTCTTGGCTATTCCTCAAATAGTAAGGCTTACAAATGCTTTAATAAACGGCTGAATAAAGTGGTCGACTCTGTAAATGTTATTTTTGATGAAAATCTGAATATGATAAAAAATGATTTGACTATTGAAGAAGAATCAGATCTAGATTTTGGAAATACTTCAACTTCTGTTGAAACTGTTGATCCTAAACAAGTTGAACCTAGTTTGAACAAAGATGAGGAACTTACTAATATTAGCACATATGCATCTTCGAAAACACCTTCCAGAATTATTTCTAAAAGGCATCCTGACACACTTGTCATCGGTGACAAAAATGTTGGCATACTGACTCGTGGAAAGACAAAACATGCAGAACAAGCTCAAATGGCCGAACACTTCTATCTCATAACTGATTTTGAACCACAAAATGTCTCTAAAGATCTAAATAATCAATCTTGGTTAAATGCTATGAAAGAAGAAATCAGTCAAATTGAGAAAAACAAAACTTGGGAACTTGTTCCTCGTCCTGATGACAAAAATGTGATTGGCGGAAAATGGGTTTTCAGGAACAAACTAGATGAGTCAGGAAAAGTGATAAGAAATAAGGCAAGGTTTGTGTGTAAGGGATATGCTTAGCAAGATGTTATAGATTTTGGTGAAACTTTTGCTCCTGTGGCTTGTTTAGAATCTATTCGAATGTTTCTTGCATATGCCTTGCATAAAAAGTTCACAGTTTACCAAATGGATGTTAAAACTGCGTTCTTAAATGGTTATCTTGAAGAAGAGGTTTATATGGAGCAACCAGAAGGTTTTGAATCTTCTAAATTTCTAGGTCATGTGTACAGGTTACGAAAGGCATTATATGGTCTTAAACAAGCACCTCGTGCTTGGTATGCTAGACTTGACTCCTACTTAATTTCAAAAGGATTTACTAAAGGAAGTGTTGATAGCACACTGTATACAAAAGATGTTAATGATGATCTTCTGGCTATTGAAATCTATGTTGATGATATTATCTTTGGATCCACCAATGATGCATTGTCTAAAAGTTTTTCAACTATTATGGAATCCGAATTTGAAATGTCTATGTTAGGACCTCTAACATTTTTCTTGGGAATAAAAGTGTCTCAACTTGATCATGGTCTCTTTATATCTCAAGTAAAATATGCTAAAGAAATGTTGAAGCGGTTTCAAATGGATCAATGTAACCCTATTGGCACACCATTGGAAACAGGATGCAAGTTGGTCAAAGTGGATGACTCGCCCCTTGTTGACCAAAAGGAGTATAGATCCATGGTAGGCAGCCTATTGTATCTTACTACATCTAGACTAGATTTGATGCAAGTTGTGTGTTTGGTTTCTAAGTATCAGTTGGCTCCTAGAGAATCTCATCTTAATGTTGTCAAACATGTATTCAAGTATATACAAGGAACTCTTGATTATGGTTTGTGGTATCCAAAGCATGATGATTTTACTTTGACAAGCTATACTGATGTTGATTGGGGTGGCTGTGTTGATGATCAACATAGTACTATTGGTGCAACATTTTTCCTTGGAGACAGGTTAGTTGCGTGGCATAGCAAAAAGCAGGACTGCTTAACTTTGTCCACTGCTGAATCTGAATACATTGTAGCTACTGCTTGTTGTACATAGTTGTTGTGGATGTCCTACCAGTTATCTAATTTAGGCATTACTATATCTAAACCAATGTCTATATTTTGTGATAATACTAGTGCCATTCAGATTTCAAAGAATCCCGTCATGCATTCTCGTACGAAGCATGTTGCTTTAAAATTGCAATATTTACAGGACCAAGTTTCCTCAAATAAGGTCAAGCTCATTCATGTTTCGTCACAGGCACAGGTTGCATATATATTTCTAAAACTCTTCCCAAAGAGAAATTTGCTCAGTTACGTGATAGGTTGGGAGTCTACTCTCAATCTTTTATGAATGCTCGATCCTTTTGACATATGGGGGAGCTTTCATGCTAGCTCCCAGTTCAATCCTCTTTGTCCTTGATCACAAAAAGGGGGAGAAAATAACATGATGTTGTTGATATTGTCCTACACTGGTATTTTGTGTTTTGTGTTGGCATTCATCATTTGAATTGGTTTTGATATTGGCATATTGGCATTTGGTTCTGAAAGTTGATATTGGCATACATTGGTATTTTGTGTTGGCATATTGGCATTTGGTTCTAATAGTTGATATTGGCATACATTGGTATTTTGTGTTGGCATTCATCATTTGAATTGGTTCTGATCTGGTAGTTGATTTGATAGTTAACAATTGGCATTTGGTTCTGATAGTTGATATTGGCATACATTGGTATTTTGTGTTGGCATTCATCATTTGAATTGGTTCTGATCTAGCAGTTGATCTAACAGTTGACAATTGGCATTTGGTTCTAATAGTTGATATTGGCATACATTGGTATTTTGTGTTGGCATTCATCATTTGAATTGGTTCTGATCTGGCAGTTGATCTGACAGTTGACAATTGGCATTTGGTTCTCACAGTTGATATTGGCATACATTGGTATTTTGTGCTTCAGCACACTTGGCTATTGACGTTGGTTCTATTTTTTCCATCAATATTCTTTGATATATTTTCAATTGGCAGATTCATTGGTTGGTCTCATTGGCACACTTCATCAGTTTTTTTACACTGGACATTGTAGTTGATATCTTTGTTGAGTTGAAATTTTTGAACACGAAAGATTGTTTTTCCATTTGTTCTGATGGTTAGTTTTTTTTGCCATCAGGACAAAGGGGGAGTTTGTTGATTCATTTTGTCCTTGATGACAAACCAGTAAAGCCACGTGTATTTAAATTCATAAGGTTGTCGTGGCAAATTTGACTTCGGGTTGACACTTAACTATTGACTTTGGTAATATGTACTTAATACCTAACGAGAGTTAGTGATGGATGTAAGAGAAAAATAAATTATAACAAAGGATGTTGTTTGAGTTGTTTGTTTATTTCACATTTTTTGTGAAACCCTTTCATGGGCAACTCAGTGAGGACTCAGAGGGCAAAGATTTGTTACGACAGTTTAAGCTTTGATAGGGTGCTTAATCGCGACAGTTTTCAGTAACTACTGGTAAATCTTTGTGATTTGTCATTGCAAATAGGTATGTTTCTAAACAACCACTTTAATGATCAAAATTCAAGTTTATGATCTTTGAATCTTCAAAGGTGTTTGCAAATTTATAGTTTGTTTAAATTTTTTTTTGGTTAAGACTTATGTTAAAATCAGAAGTTAACAATAAACCTAATATGGGTACTTTTAGTTTATGATTTGTTTATGACAGTTGACAGTTTTGAATATCTCCTTGACTATTAAGGAGGAAAGTTTATCTACGGGAAAAAATAGATTTTTCATGGCAGTTTGTTGAAGATAAACAAAGTTGTAAAATGAAATTTGTTTTAAACCCTAACGGGTATACCAGGAAGTTATTAAAAATAGTTTTTGGTTTTGACTGCACATACATCTATAGATGCATAGTGTGTATAAATGGATATGAAATGGCATTGTGAGATGGGATTTTTGGAAGAAAAGATTGTGTTGTGAAATAAAAAATTGAATATCTTATAGACTGTAATAAAAATCTGTGATTGTATAGCCTGCAAGATTGCAAATATACCATCATAGATCTTGTTGATTTTCATTGGAAGGTTAGGAGTTGGACTCCTTGCAGCAAGGCTGCTAAACTGGATGTAATCTTGGATTTTTGGACTGGTTAATACAATAATGGAGTGGTTTTCTCCCTGTGACAAGATCTGGTTGGATCTTGAGGGTTTCCACTCAGCACAAAATCGTGTCGAGTTTATTACTTTTGTGTTAATGCTCTGATATTTATCTCAGTTCTATTTCTATTTTAGTTTTCTTATCTTGGCAAATCACTCTCAAACATATTGCTACATTTGTACAATTCTGCTCTTTGTCTCTGTTTTTGTAAAGCTTATTCCAATCTTAAAAAGCATAATTATTTGGTGTATTTCAAAGTTCAAAGTACTCTGATTCACTCCCTCCCCCTCTCAGAGTACATCTGCTTTCAACACATACATGTTGATGCATAAAGGCATTCCTATTACTTGTTTTCTCAATTTCACTTGTTTAGAGGTTGGTGCCTCTACAACTTGGAGTTGGTGTTCTTGAGAGTTAAAGCTCTTGTTTTGTAATTGGAAATTGGTGCCCATTATTATTAATGAAAGTTTTTGCATAGTGGTTTTTTACTTGAGAGGGTTTTATATTTTTTGTTTTGTTTTCATATATAATCCTATTTATTCTCATTGACACAAGTCTTGTGCACATTCTTCCCAACAACATTATTTTAAGATCAAATCTTATGCACATAGATAACAAGTCATTCTTCTAATATTATGGTAAATTACCATAATTGAGTTTTACTCTTTTAAATAGTTATTTTGAGACGATCTACAATGTTATGGGTCACAAAATATTACCAAGAAAGCAACATTGCCAACTTTTTGACATCCTCATGTACAACCTCAATTATGATTTTCATACTTTTATAATTTTCTAGATATTTTTCAAACAAAAAGAAAACTAAACAACAAGCTCGAAACTAGGGTAATGCTGGTACAAACAAAAAATTCCCTTTTGCCAATGGATGAGAAAAAAATCAGAATGTATTTTGCTAGTAAATGTATGGCATGAATACACAATTGTATATAAACCCTTCAAACTAGATTCATTTGATCATAGTAAATGTAATGTTGATTGACAAAGCTATGACAGGTAATTTCAAAGTTTACAATGCAAAACCCCTCACAGTAGATACAACAAAAAATTTAGCAATTAATGTATTTGAGACAACCCTTAATGTCTCTATTGCAGTGACACCTCCCAAGATTAATACTCAACCAGATAAAGTTGGCACCAACAATAAAAAACTCAGTAGATCCAGTACAAAATCCCTACAACAATTAATGATGGTGATGGTTTATAAGGGATGGGTCTATTTTGGTTTCAAAATGATAGTATGCATTGACTAACACACATGTTAGTCGCGCATTTTACACTGTCAATTTTACAATTAACGGTTGCGATTGACTAACCTGTCGCTAACACGTTGTACAAAGGTCCGTTTTAGAGCCAAAATAGACACAACTATTTATAAGCCACCATATGACAGCCTCATTAAGAATTAAAATCCCAATGCTTGGCTGTAATAACCCTAGATATGGCTGGTAACTAATATAACCATTAATTTCCACCTCCACGAAGGGTTGACAACTCCACTTGTTGATTATTGATGGTTGAAATAGGGTTAGGGCAGCACTAGAAACCCTTCAATAATGACAATTTTTGATTTCTAAAAATTTTATTCACTCCAATGAGGTGACAGCTTTAGGTTTCCCCAAGAGTGCTGATCACTCAGACCTGGCTTGGAAGCCTCTCCAAAATGTTCCAAATAATTAATTTTCCTGCTAATGATGATTGGATTGATATAGGACAGTAGCTGGAATTTCTGAGTTAATGCCAAAATATTGATAATTCTCCTCCAATCTAAAGGTCAGCTTGGATAATGCAAATAGATCAAATATATATCCAAGTTGCTACCTAGAAAACTCAACAAAAATTCTGGTAATTCACTTAAAATCCTTAATCATGCTTTTGCAACAAAGGTTAACATTGACTTGCAAAAACACTTAAGTGCCACTGTATGGTAGCAAGCTGAAAATATCTCCAAATTTCTCACAAAGCTACACAATTGTGATTCAAGGACGGAATCACTCAAAAGATTAGAAGCAAGGAATTTCATCCTTTGATGCCCTAGATTGAACAAACTGCTCAAATTTGGAAATTGTATGGAATATGATAACTGGAATGATCTTCAAATGAAGATAGCCACCTCCTTGATATACCTTTTCAAATTAGAAACATAAGTTCTAAATTTCCTTCCAACTATTTAAAACTATTTCTTTAATTTTTTTATTTAAAATTTTTTGAAAATAATTTTATTTTAGTACTAGTGTTCAGAATTACTTATTTATTTTAATTGTAATAATATTATTAAGTTGACACAAAAATTACAAATTATGAGACTCAACTTAATTAATATTATTAATAATCCTAATATAAAAAAGGGGACATGACACTTCTTGCCTTTGACAATTTCTTATATTTCAATGTTTGATGTGATCAACTCAACTCAATAATCTACAATATTGTAAAGCAATTTACTGCTTCATGTCTCCTGCCTACTCCTTAATATGTAAAGATAATGTCGATTGCTATCTATTTTCATATCAAACTCAATACAATCTAATCAATGTATAGAATTATAAAAATTTATTTTCTTGTGGACTATCCTTCCCAATGCAATTTTTATTCAAAAAGGTGCACCAGTATTCCATGGTAATCTTAATCAAATCAATAAAATACCAAGTAACAAAGATCACATGTCCAGATGCTTACCATTACAGGGGAAAATGATTAATGGCCATAATTAAGGCAGGGAAGATATCAACAACATTAAAAGTAAATGAAAAACACATGGAACAACATCACATTGTCTACAGAAAAATGGTAGCATGGTTCAAAACATTACAAACATTACAAACAGTATATTTACAACCAAGAACATGTGTGTTTTGCCTTCTTTCTCAATAAAGATCCCTAAGGTATCCATTATGACAGACTGCAACAACTAGGTTAAATAAGCCCATTGTGTATATGAACTGTCATCCTACACTCTCTCTTCACTTCTTTTTTTTCATTAAACCACATCATTTTCTAGGCACTTCCATTGACCATGCATAGTTCACTCACATTTATCAAAATATATGAGCAAGTTAGGGAGCTCTATAATGAATTTGATTCATATGGCACAACACTGCTAGCTAAGAGTTCTTGATTTTGGAGGAAGTTCCATGATTAATTGAACTTGAACCAAAGTAGTACTAGATGGATGGCCTCCCAAGAAGCTCCAGTACCCTTGTGAACCTCATTGTAACACCAAAAATTGCATAACCTTACAATTTTACACTATGTTTTGCACTCACCTTGGTGTCCATCCCCTTAGCATGTTTCTAGACTCATTTCAATCCTTGCCTTAGACTTTCTTCCTCCCATGATGCAAAGGTTTCGTGTCTCTTTTTGTCAAGATGATGTTGCATTTATGTTAGCCTTGTGTTTTCCTAGTGTCTTGCCATTTCTGGAGATTAACTTGTCCATACACTATCATTCCACATAGATGTCTATGCAACACGCTAGCATCCTTTGACAATTTCTCATTCTACGGTTGTTTCCAAGCATTTTGCCACTTGTCACCTTCTCAAATCAATTGGAACACCTTGAAATGAATCCTAACAGCTTGTTACCCCTTCCTCTTCCCCCTCTCTCATTTTTTTATTGGAACCTTTTCACTTTTACATATACGGTCTCTCTCTCAGGGTTGTATTACACTCTCAAACTTTTGTTCCTCTTTCTAAACACACCAACATTCTTCCTACAACATTCTTATGTCCTTGGATTCCTCAAGCCTTTGTTGGTGATATTACTTTTTTGAATTGTTATTGTTACCTATTGTTTCATTGATATTTAGCTTCTTGTTGTAGTGCACCTAATCACCTTGGGATATTCACATCATTGTTATTTCCTTCATTTTAGTTTATACTATTTGCAAAATCACTGCTCTTCCCATTCCTAGATATACCTAGAGACAAGTTTCAATGATTCTATTTTATTCAGAGTATACTGCAAGGGATAAGGTGGAACTGCATGGAAAATGAACAGATCGTGGGGGTTATCATAATAGCATGGAAAATGAACAGATCGTGGGGGTTATCATAATAGCATTGAATGAGAATTTGAATGACAATAGATAAAACTATAATAAGAGGTGGGAGCTGCAATGCGAGGGAGGGGGCAAAGTGGGTCTGCATAGAGGAGAGTAACGACCCAAGGAGGAAAGAAGTGTGTTATGAAGAGGTTTGAGAAAGAGGATCATTCTACATCATTTTCAAATCATTATCATCATTTTAATTTAATTATCACATTATCACATCATTATCACATTATTATCATTTTCACACATTACATATCTTCAAACATATAATCACATTACATGAAATCATTTCCAACTCACCACATCATTATCATTTCCAACTCATCACATCATTTTCATAATTATACATTATCACATCATTATCATATCACATCATTTTACATTCTACCATTACATAACATCAAACAAATCATTACATTGTATTCACATCTTTTATATCATTAAATACATCTTAATAACATCACACATCTATAAAGAAATCATCTGCATCATAAAACCAATACGTGTGCATCCATCTACAATCATACAATTTATCAAAACCATCTACATACATTATCCACATATACCTACATCATCATATAAAACTATCATGAAAATGATCATCATCACAAAGCATCATAAAAACATATAAAATCCATCACATATCATGCATATCACGTCAACAAGATCACATCCATCCTACATACACAAAATCATCATAAATAAACATCTCAAATCACCGCCCCCAAAAAGGAGATCTCATCATATATATCTCATCAAAATAAAGTACAATGATGTCAATAAAATCGGCTACCAAGAGCCATCTAGCTATCAGTAAGTAACAGTGTAAGAATGTCAGAATACATAAGGCAAAATACATATCAAGCGACAGTCTTGCTGGATGTAGAGGGACCACCACCATCACCATCTTACGGAGGAGGACCCATAACACCCCCACTGCTCTGACCTCTCTCTAAGCGCTCCGATCTGGCCTGCCGCGTGTGCAAATAACTCATCATCCGGTGACTGTTGGGCACTACCAGCTCATATATCCCTTGCCAGTAGCCAATCTCTACCCTAGCCCGCCACATCTCTCTCATCACCTTGCCTATAGGGCCCTATCCCTGTACTCCCTCCAACACTCAAATCATGTCTTGTGCCTATCTCAATGTATCCATAACGTCATCTCTCCCTCAAAACTGCAGTGAGCTCAGCCCCTCAGACAAACAACTGCACATCCTGGGCGACAATCTTTGCATCATTATCATCTAACTGGACCTCCAAGTCGCAAATCTGATCCTCTGCAGTAAACAAACCGAGTCTGTAATGACACTATCATAACCTCGTGCAGGTCTCCCTATCCTCCTCCACCCATCTCTACACCTGTTGCACCTGCACCTCCCCCCATATCTGTACCTGTTGCTCCCTCACCCTCCAATCTCCCCCTTGTTGTTGTTGGTACCTGTCCAAGTGGATCCTGTAACTGACAAACTGGGAGACCACCTCTACCCCTCATAAAACCCTACCACCTCCCCCACCCAATATAATCTCACTATATAACTTTTCCAGCACCTTTGGTAGGCACGTGGATATCACCATAGCATATACTTATAGAGGTCGAACATTATGAAGATTTATTTTTAAAACTACCAAAAACCTATTGATGACCATTCAAGGGAGAAATGCTTGGAATAGGTTATATTGAAATGGCAGGGGCAGTTTAGAGAAATGCAAGGAATCAAATTAAAGACAATCCAAATTGGTTCAGCTTGGCACTTGTTTGGTCAAAATATGAAAAATAGATTCAATGGCAAAAGAGGAATCCAATGAGAAGGAATATGAATGGTATTGAAAATATTATTAGTTTATTTATATTCTAAAAAAATATACGTAAAATAATGTCGAGAGATATCACATAATTGTCTTGCATGTTTATTAGTTCTCAAGAAGGACATGGAACTGAATATTGCTGCACTCTTTCACTCTCATTAAAGATGTAACAGTTTCATGTACTTAGAGACAAGTGACAATGATTCTATTTTATTCAGAGTAATAAAATAATACTTATAATAGAAAAACTGAAACATGCATGCATTTACCTGGCATCTACACATCAACTTTATTCAAAATCAATAAATTGTTTACAGATATTTGTATGTCATTGTAGATGCCTCTTGACATTATAACGGAAGGCATAGCTACAACATGAGTGGGATAAGGCATTAAATATGTGAAAGATGAAGGGGTTGCGCAGGGGATAAGGTGGAACTGCATGGCAAATGAACAAATCATGGGGGTTATCATAATAGCATTGAATGAGAATTTGAATGGCAACAGATAAAACTATAATAGCATTGAATGAGAATTTGAATTTGGTGGGAGCTACAACGCAAGGGAGGGGGCAAAGTGGGTCTGCATAGAGGAGAGTAATGACCCAAGGAGGAAAGAAGTGTGTTATGAAGAGGTTTGAGAAAGAGGAACACAAAGGTGTTGGGGCTGCATATAAAAGGAAGGAGGCAGACCAGGCTACATTGAGAATCAAGATTGAGGCATAGTTAATAAGAAAGGTTGTGTGCATAGCTAGAAAGAATGAATAGAGGCGTGCTGGAAAAAGAAAGTATGAGGTGGACTCACTGGAACGTTGAAGAGAGTGAGGGGTGCATAATAGTTAATAGATGAAGTTTGAATTTGTTTAGTAATGTTAATGTGTGCATGATTTCTATAGTTGTGAATTTGAATCCCTTAATGGTGTTGTGTAGTAGTTGCATAAATGGAAGAATTCTGTGTAACATTAGAATGTCTATAATGTATGAAATAATTGTTGCAATCATGTATCTATGAGTCTGGTGAGTTGTGAGTAGGTGATAGGTTTATTGTCCATACTGCATCAGTGGTATTAGAGCAAATGTTCTTGTGCAAGAAGAAGCATTGATTGGAGGTAGTTTGCACCAAGACTTGAGGGTGGTGAGAGTGTGGATTTTGCTCGCAGATGAATGTACAAGTGGTAAGAAGAAATTTTCACAGGGTTTGAGGAACTGAGGTTCCTATGATTGTAAACAAATCATTAAAGGAGGTAGTTTACAATAATACTTGTGAACATTGAAAGAGGGATTAGGGTTTGAGAATTTGTGTTAAGGTTTTGTGATTCTTTGAGCATGAAAAAGAGAAAGAGAAAGAGGATTTTTGTCATTAGACGGATTTTGACAATTCCCAGACTCCAGAAAATGAGAGCATAAGAGATCAAATGAGAGAAGAATTTATAAAGTTTTTGATTAAGGGAAAATAAGTTTTGAAGGGACCCGAAACCCTATACAAAATAGGTTTTGGATGGACCTGAAACCCGAACCTTAAGATAAGGGTGAAAGTTCACCCAATGAAACAGAACACAAATGAGACACGAAAAAACCATACAAAAGATGGGGGACGACACAAGAAGGACCCCCAACAAGAACCAACGGGCTACAAAAACCAAAGACCAGCAAGCAGCCCCAACCCAACCAGGACGGATCAAGGATTTGATCTACACTTGTGGGATCGAAGGGTCATATTAAAAGAGGCTTGGGATGATTTAGATTTCTTACTTTTAATAGTAATCCATCCCTCCTCAACTCTAGCAGCAGTCCTTTGCCAAGAAGACGGATCCAGAATAGAGGACCTCCCACCACCAAAAGGAACAAAGACAACATCCAGAGAGGCAGGGATAGAAGAAATCTGAGAATCAGAAGGATCAGACAAAGATCCAGCAGCAATCTGGGAAGAGGGAAGGTCATCCACCAACCAAAGAAGAAGATCCAACATCGTTCAACTGATCAGTCAGGATACCACCACAAGCATCCACACACACCTAAGGCAAAGCAACGCCAAAACCAAGGGCTACAGTCAAAGGCGCAATACCTTCACCCACATCGACTCGAGGAACCTATAGAAGAAGAGTTGAAAAGAAGAATTTATAAAATTGAAGTAACAAGTGAAAAAAATAGAAGAAGAGTTGGAAAGGAGAAGAGCCCTTCATCACAAAAGAGGTGATGCTGATATTTATTATTCTAATGATGTTGTGAATGCAAGAAAAAAAGAAGAAGAAGAAATATCATGCATGTGACACAGAGGAAGAAGAGGATGAATATGAAGAGATTGATGAACCTAAAGCTAAGTAATGTCTATTAGAATACATGCAGGGTTGAAACAACAATAAAAGAGATGGATGGATGTGATTTGGTTGAAAATTATGTTGCAGCAATAAGGAAAAGAGAAATATCAGATTTTGATGAGGCTACAACCAAATTTGATTTAGGTTGAAAAAGAAAGTATGAGGTGCGTGAGGTGGACTCACTAGCTTGCAGCGCTGAAGAGATTGAGGGGTGCATCATAGTTAATAGATAAAGTTTGAATTTGTTTAGTAATGTGTGCATGATTTCTAGAGTTGTGAATATGAATCCCTTAATGGTGTTTTGTAGTAGTTTTAGAAATGGAAGAATTCTGTGTAATGTTTGAATGTCTTTAATGAATGAAATCTCAGGTTTAGGTTCGAAGAGAAGATATTACACTAGAGAAAATGAATCATAACCTAAGTGTACTGTAAATGATTTTGTTGCTCATATATTATGCACACAATAAGATTTAAATATAGTTGTATACGGTGAAAATGGATAACAACAATATTGAAAGACTAAATGAATTCAACCACAAAACCCTAGCCTAACAACAACAAAGATCCACCATAACATATGAAGATTACCCAAGACAATGCAAATCAAATGAAATTACAAATATTATACCATCACATGTCCAATAGGGTTTGGATCTCCATTCTTCCTATCTCCATTGATCTTGCTTGATATATTTGCTCTCAGGTTTTATGTGCACAAGAGCTCAACAAAGAACGGAAATGTGGTTGCAAGTAGGATCGCATATGAAAGTGCAAAGGCGTAGTGTAGTCGAGTAATCAAGTAGTTAGATTGATTAGTTGGGGGTTTGATAATGAAGAAAACATCTCCTTATATAGAAGACACTATATGAAATGGAGGGATAAGATTGAGAGGTGTAAAAGAGGTCGGCTATGATTAGAAGGTAGGTAAAAGAAATAATAAAATAATGAGAGGGTAGGTAGTGTAGGAATTAAGAGATGAATGACACGTGTCATAAGTAGAAAAGGTTAATGAATTAATTAAATAAATAAATATTTATTTAATTAATAGAAGAAGTGGGATTAATTAAATAAATAATATATTTATTTAATTTAGGAAAAGGATAATTTAAATAAATAAATGTATTTATTTAAATGAGAAATAAGGCTAGAAGAAGATAAATTAATTAATTAAATAAATAAAGATTCATTTAATTAATAGAAGAATTAGGCTTAGATAATTAAATAAATAAAATATTTATTTAATTAGACATGACAATTTTAGGTGTCTACATTTTGCCCCTCTTTGAGACAATGCAGCTTGTCGCGTTGTTTCAAAGAAGATAATATGAATTGATACAAAGTTGCCCCAAGATGGGAATGATATGCCCCCTCGAGAGATTGGATGAAAATGCCTGAAAAGATCACACATAATCTCTTGATAAGAAAGTAAGGCTAGAAAGGACTAATCGGATAGGATAGAGTGACAGAGTCACGAGATAAAGAAGACTGACTCGAGAAACAAGGGCTAGGGCTAGGGCTAGGGTAGTCTATAAGATAGACCATGAGGGGAAAACATCCTCATTGTCATCCACACATCCAAGAGATCAGAGTGTAGAGAAAGAATAGAGCAGCAACAGTCAGCAGCGATGGCAATGGTTCACAGATTCGATCGCATTCACCGATTTTAGAGGCTAGTAGAGGCAGGAGAGCCGGTAAGTACCACAAAACCTCCTTGTACTTTGTTGCAATAAATGTTGTCATTAATGCATGCTAGGTAGTGCAATAAATGCACTTTAGGATAATGTCAAAAAATGTCAAAAATGTGTAGGCGCATCTGCGTTGGTGCCAGGCGTGTCTATGTTGGCTAGGCACGTCTGCGTTTGTGTCAGGCACGTCTATGAATTCAACATCATCTATGTCAAATGCGAATGTGTTTATGTTGTGCAGACATGTTTGTGAAATGTGGGTACGTCTGTGTAGGATAGATGCGTCTGTGCAAAGCAAGCGCGTTTGTGCAGTCTGTAAGCACGTTTATGTCATGAAGGCACGTTTATGTCTTCAAGGTCAAATCGACAGTTCTGTGATGAACATACGCTGTCGATTGGATAAGCCGTTGAGAGGATACACTCAAGCAGGTCCTCTAGGGAAGACTAGAATAGTAGATAGGGCTAGGTTGGACAATTCTATGATAGAACATACATTGCCAACTAGGAAACTACTCAAGAGGATACACTCAAGAAGAGGCCCTAAGATAGGATAGATCAAGGCACTTTGTGATGAACAGTGAGTACCAAAACATAGTACTTTGTGATGAACAATGAGTACCAATATGAACAACACTTTGTGATGAACAGGGAGTGTCAAAATGAGCATCACTTTGTGATGAACAGGGAGTGCAAAACACGTAGTACTTTGTGATGAACAGGGAGTACCACTAGGATAGATTGCAACACTTTGTGATGAACAGTGAGTGTCACTAGGATAGATAGCAACACTTTGTGATGAACAGTGAGTGTCACTAGGATAGAAGCAACACTTTGTGATGAATAGTGAGTGTCACTAGGATAGAGTATCATAAGCGCTTAAGATAAAAAGCAGCATTTTGTGATGAACAGTGAATGCCACTATGACTGACATGATTACTTTGCTTGACTGCGGGAGTATTTTCCTATGCTAGAGTCATGAGAGAGATTCCTGTCGACATAGAGATTACGACCAGAGCTGACATTTGAGGACCGAGCTGCTATTGAAGGCATGGGTTTACGATACATTTTGTATGTGCCTGAGTTTTGGGTGAACATGGGGTTGCTGATTGCGCTAGCTGAGAGATGGCACTCAGAGACTTGCACTTTCCATTTGCCGATGGGTGAGATGATAGTCACCTTGGAGGATGTATACAGGATTATGAGGATACCAATCGATGGGGAGCTGATACCCTATGATCGAGATGGAGATAGGGAGGCCCTGAGACGAGTGTTTCAGGATCCCGGACTAGAGATGAGAGCTGGACACATGGCATGGGACACGATGACAGCGACAGGACTAGCACTACCAGTAGTGTTAGGAGGAGTGATCAGTGGGTTCCTATGTCTAGACAGGGCAACACGAGGGTTGGCTATGGGCTGGGGGAGCACCTTAGAGACACTGGTTACACAACACACCAGATATGTCTGGGGACCGTGTGTGCTGGCACACTTGTACTATAAGCTGCATCAGTTTGTGTATCATGGATCTGTAGGATTGGGCTGCGGAGTTACATTATTGCACGTGTGGGCATATGAGCATCTGTCGGTTACCCAACTGATACATTTCAGGGGTAGGGGTCATGGATGTAGCTTTGTTCATTTGTACGATATGATTACATCACAACCACGGATTGGCAGGTTGGAGCATTGGCATCGAGTCCTGGATGAGATCGACACTGTGATATGGAGGTCGTACTATGAGTGCAAGCAGTGGGAGGAGGACGCAGTAGATCTACCTTATACCTTCTGGAGTAGATATTTGATTGGGTGGACGACCTATGTATTGGAGAGGCAGCTAGTAGATTGGGTATGCAGGCAGTTTGGCCGTATTCAGCGAATGCCATGGGGTTCCGGGATGTATGCTTGGACAGTCAGGGATCAGGCACACTTTGGGCAGTTGTTATCATATGATCAGGCCGTGATGCAGCTGGTAGAGATGGTGTCGATGCCATGGGATATGTGGCCAGAGATTGAGGATGCAGGCATGGATGCAGAGTACACGGCGTATTGGGCTAAGTATCCCTTTCCACAATTGACAGACCCAAGGGAGCCTCTAGATGGAGATGGTGGTGGGGATGGAGATGATGATGGAGATGGTGCGGGGAGAGGTCGACGGAGGAGGCGAGGTGCAGTTGGAGAGAGGAGGGTGGCTCCACGGAGAGAGGGTGGGGAGGAGAGATAGGATCGGGTGGCGAGGGGTCACAGTAGATTGCCACTACAGGTGCTAGCAGCACAGGGTCATAGACAGGTGCAGGGATAGGGGTAGAGGCAGGTACAGGCAGAGGTACACATACAGGCACAACCACTAGTACAGGGGGAGCCACAGGTAGAGGCACAGGGGGCCGAGGAGGAGGAGGATGAGCTGCTTGAGCTGAGGGAGATCTGCCAGGGATAGACATATGAGATCTAGGACTCAGAGAGGGAGACAACTGGGCTTAGGAGGTGACTGAGGGACACAGAGCATGAGAGGGATCAGGCTATCCAGCGCTATATTGAGGCTGAGACAACACTGAGAGCTGGGAGGCAGGCGACAGAGGACACAGGGGCTGTATATGCCTATGTTCTACGGGCAGGGGAGGAGATAGGTTACTGGCGAGACCTATACTATGAGGCAGTGCCACCAGAGTAGCAGGTGAGGAGCTTCCACAGACCATCACGGACAGTGACGACTATGGGAGGGAGCCAGAGGAGACAGGCGTCCAGCGGTGGGGTTATGGGTCCTCCACCACCACCAGATAGAGGGGGTAGGAGAGATGATCCTAGGGTGGGTCCTTCTAGGGCTCAGACTCCATCGAGGCTAGGCGGCTCCGAGGGAGGGAGTTCATCATAGCCATAGAGGGCTCCCTATGTATCAGTTTTGTACCATTTTTGTATGATGATGTAGACACCTTCGCGTGATTGTAGCTATATGTATTTTGACATCATTGTATCATGACATGTTTGATTTTATATATATATATATATATATATATATATATATATATATATGAGATGATTCATCTTTTGCGGCAGCTATATGCATGTGTACCTATGTGATGAGATGTTATGGATGCAAATATGTATATGATGCAATGCAATATTTTTGATCTTTTATATTTTTAATATTTTATGTATGATGCAAATGTGAATGTATGAAATGCAGATGAATATGATAATGCAAATGATTATTTACATGATGAAAATGTAAAATGTGATAACATGTGTTGTGTGCAGGATGTGATGAAATTGTGATATCTATATGTATGTATGAAATGCTAACATGTGGTAATGCAGGTGCAACTACATGAGATGCAAATGTTTTTGGTGTGTCATTATATTCAGTCATGTGATAGCTGGCTACATGGACTCAAGAAGGAGGATGGAGGTCAATCAAGAAAGGGGGATGGAAGATAGAAGATATGAAAGTGAAAGAGCTTCTTGTGCGTTATCATCATTGAGATTTATTATGGCAAGTAGGTTATGACAATCAAGGCATATGTTTGACCCAGAAAGTCATTGTACCTGTTTGCATGGAGATAAGACAGTTACAAACAAGGAATACCCTAGTTCATACTAGACTCTCAGTGTCCTCATATCCTTGGACAAGTCATAGCATTACTAAGAGACAATCCACAGACATCAAAAGAAAAATAGGTGACGATACCCCATCCTCGCCTTTCTAGTCAAAGACATCCTGGAAAAGCTAAAAGACATGTCACCAAAAAGATAAAATCAAAAGAAAACCAAGACTCGACACCAACATTCACTGTAGTCCTCAAGTTTAGTATCTCTTGTCACTTGTATAAGTCTATTTGATTGTGGTCACAATGTTTACTTTCACAAAAATGATAGATAGCACTGAACCATATGTTGTCTGAGTCTGTTGAAAGATTTGATTTGTTGAAGCCCATTGTTGCTGTTGTGTCTCATCTGAAACTGACTGAATCCATGAAACTGATACTTTATTATGGAGAAGATGAAACTTTATTGTGGATCGGCAATGCAGATGTTGCTTTATTGCGGATTGTGCATGGATAGACTGAAGAAGGTTGGAAGAAATTGTACTCCTTAGAACAGGCGATGCTCTCAGTTCCACACCCATTACTAGACATAGGATTTGCCTTAGCCACAAATAGGAGCTGATTTATTATGGATGGAAAGGGGTGAAAAGGGAGGTTTATTATGAATGGCTAACCAATCTTAGGTAGATCAACAAAAAGTCATGATGGAAATGGGTAAATTTATTATGAATGAATAGGTCGAGAGTGTGTGCAAAGTGAAAGGATGAAATGGAATCCGGAACGAGGGAGGATCAATGTCTCTACACATGGTGCTGGTGACCCAGTTTTCACCATGGTACTTGCCTAGGGCGCCATCGAAGTGGTTTTCACTGTTGGATGAAATATTTTTCTTTACTTTTTATTTTTATTTTTTTTGTGTCACAAGGCGCCTGTTTGCCAGGTTTTCAACAAGTAACGATTTTGTATTTTTATAAATTTTTTTGTATTTTTGAATTGGGATACTTTGAAGAGCTATGTGTAAAACCTACGAAGGTGCATGTTGTTGATAGGATCTTCCAAAGGTTCACCCTCTGTGGTTGAGAGTTGATATGCTCCAGATCCATATGCTGTTGTGATGATGTAAGGACCAAGCCAGTTTGATTCGAGCTTGCCCTTCTTCTCTCTGTCTTGCTGATTTTTAGGATTTTCTCTGAGAACCAAGTCACCTACCTCAAATGTGCGAGGCTTGACTTTATGACTGTAGTTACGACTCATTCGTTGTTGATAAGCCTTGAGATGATTAAAAGCAGTTTGTCTTCGTTCATCCAATAGTTCAAGTTCTTGTAAGCGAGAGACCCTGTAGTCTTCATCACTGATAATGTTTTGCAAAGAGACTCGTAAAGAGGGTAACTCGACCTCAATAGGCAAGATAGCTTCAGTGCCGTAGATAAGTGAATAGGGTGTAGCTCCTGTAGGTGTGCGGACGCTTGTGCGGTAAGCCCAAAGTGCGGGATTAAGTTGGATATGCCAATTACGGCCAGCGTCGTCGACTGTCTTTTTCAAGATTTTAAGGATTGTTTTATTAGACGCCTCATCTTGACAGTTACCTTGGGGGTAATATGGTGTGGATAAATTATGGGTAATATGGAAGCGATCACAGAGTTCACAAACATCCTATTTTTTGAAGGGACGCCCGTTATCGGTGATGATGGAAATAGGAATACCGTATCGACAAATGATATAGTTGAGAATGAATGTAGCAATTTGTTTTCCAGTGACTTGTGTGAGAGGCACGACTTCAATCCATTTTGTGAAATACTCTGTGGCAGTGATGATGAATTTATGACCATTGGAAGATGGGGGTGAATCTTGCCTATGAGATTGAGCCCCCATTGACAAAAGGGCCAAGGAGTCGCAATTGGTTGAAGTTCTTGTGCTGGCGCATGGATGAGGTCTCTGTGAAGTTGACACTGCTTACATTTCTTCACAAATTGATATGAGTCTTTTTCCATATTGGGCCAGTAATATCTAGTCCTGATGAGTTTCTTGGCTAAGGTAGGACCACTAGAATGTGGACCACATATCCCTTCATGTACTTCACGTAACGCCATCTGATCTTCATCTCTTTCTAAACATCTAAGAAGAGTGCCATCTAGACCTCAACGATACAGGATATCGGCTAAAATTACGTATCGAGAAGATTGGCGAATGAAAGTGCGATGTTGGTTGTAGACACCTAAAATTGTCCAATCTAATTAAATTTTATTTATTTAATTACTTTAGCCTAATTCTTCTATTAATTAAATAAATCTTTATTTATTTAATTAATTCATTTATCCTCTTCTAGCCTTATTTCTCATTTAAATAAATACATTTATTTATTTAAATTATCCTTTTCCTAAATTAAATAAATATCTTATTTATTTAATTAATTCATTAACCTTTTCCACCCATGACACATGTCATTTGTCTCTTAATTCATACACCACCTACCCATTTCATTATTTTATTATTTCTTTTACCTACCCTCTAATCATAGCCGACTTCCTTTTTACACCTCTCAATCTTATCCCTCCATTTCTTATAGTGTCTTCTATTTAAGGAGATGTTTCCTTCATTATCAAACCCTAATTAGCTAATGAATCATCTTAGTGACTTGACTACACTATGATCCTACTTGCAACCACATTCCATTCTTTGTTGAGCTCTTGTGCACATAAAATCTGAGAGCAAATATATCAAGCAAGATCAATGGAGATAGGAAGAATGGAGATCAAAACCCTATTGGACATGTAATGGTATAATCTTTGTGATTTCATTTGATTTGCATTGTCTTAGGTAATCTTCATATGTTATGGTGGATCTTTGTTGTTGTTAGGCTAGGGTTTGGTGGTTGAATTCATTTAGCCTTTCAATTTTGTTATTATTGTTATCCATTTTCACCATATACATTTTGGCACGCCCGGTGGGACTCTTGTCCCTTTGTATTTAACCTCCTTGTTGCAAATTTTGTGATTTTGAAGTTGCAAATCGGACGTTTTTGACAGTATTTTTGGTATTTCCGCATCTGCGTACTTTCGGAGCACGTTTTTTATTTTCTAGCGCGTTTGCGACAACTTAAATCACATCTGTGTTATCGGCAATATTTTGTTTTGCAGGTTTCGGAACTTGCGTTTATGTCATGAAGTCGCGTCTGTGTTGTATAGCCACGTCTGTGATTTATAGCCGCGTCTATGATTTATAGCCGCGTCTGTGCCTCACATAACCGCGTTTGCATCTCAGAACCACGTCTGTGTTGAGGTTAATCACATCTGTGTTTTGCAGTTTCAAATTTTGAAATTTATTCATTCAATTCCAGTTTTGCATTTAGGGTTTCAGATCTGGTTTATCTTGCGTTAACATTTTCAGATCTAGCTAACAAAATTGGTGCAGCTTGTCTTGAAAGCAAAATCGTTTCGTTGAAGGCCCCTATTTTCACAAAGTCTTTTGGGTTTAAAATTTACCTAACTTGTGTGCTTGTAGGAAGGGGTGCTCATTTGAAACAATCCAAACTACTAACAACCTTTTGTTGCAGGTCCTTGGCAAGAGTTTTTTTGGATTTTTATTGTGTGTCTTGTTTTCATAGACTAGCAAACACTTCCATTGGTGCACTAAAATTGAATCATTGTCTTTTGTGTCTTGAGAAATAGGCTCTTTTTGTTTAATCTTTAGAGGGCCTGTCTTCCCGTGTGGTCATTAGGACTACTAGTGAGAAGAGAACGACCTAAGTAGTAGCGAGGAAAACCCACCTCTTCTGAACCACTATAAACAAATGTATTCATGGTGAAAACTATGGATAACGTGTGCTGATTAGTTCATACCGACACTATGTCTCCCCATAAACCCGTTTGATCAAATTTATTTCATCATTTGTAGGGCATAACCCCTACCGGCTGGGAGCCTTCTGTATTTACAAAGTTGAAAGTGCCGCATGTATGGCCACATGAGCGGATGCCCTTACTAGCACCTTTTTGTTTTAGAAGCCCAAATCCTTCTAGTTGTTGGGACAGGAGGTCGGACCTCTAGTAGCGGCCCACACACATACGGTTCTTAGTAGAGATACAAAGTTCACCACGGGGAGTTTTCGTGGGGACTGATGCTTGGCTGACGCAAGAAGTGAGTGCCGAGGGTGGAGCCAGTGAGGTCAAGCATCCAAATATCCGCTCTGAATAGCGTAGCCTCGGGAGTAAAACCCCATGTGGGATCAAGAACTATTGTCTTGGCCAGCCATAAGAATTGTGCTTGACTTATTTTAAACATTCAAACATTCAAGACCAAACAACAAAACATTGTGTCTATTGTGTCTTCAAGTGTATGCAAAACAATTTTACATCAAACAACACACTTTTTATTGGAGTCATTTTTGAGTCTAAACACTTACAAACATTGGGTCTTCATCAACACTATGTCCTCTTGTCACGAAAAATAGTCAAATAGTCAGATTTGGTAACAACAAAACGACTTCACAGATTGGAAAAAATTGCACAAATTTTACAGAAACGTGTTTGTGTCTGTCAAAATCACATCTATGCTGTCTAACCGCGTCTGTGAAGGACAGAATCGCATATGTGTCCCAAAATCAACAGTGCATTTCAAGAAATCTCAGAAGCGTGTCTGTGAAGGACAAAATCACGTCTTTGTCGGGGAACCACATTTGTGAAGAATACAGGCGCGTCTGTGTTCAAAATTGCAAATTTTTTTTTTACAAACCAGCTAACAAATACACTCAATTTCAGAGTTCTTGAGCTTCCTAGGTTGTTTCTCCAGGTTTCATCTAGCGTTCAACCTGTCTTTGGGTCTCATACAGTCCATCATTGCTTCACATCTCATTTTACATTCACACTTGTCTAAATTTGAGTCAAAAGGTCACTTGCTTGTCCTCACTATACTTTGTCAACACACTACATACAACAATACTTTGCTAAGTGGTCCCTCATCAAGGTTTCTTACCTTTGGGTCTCATTTGGTCTTACTTAGAGTCAAGGTCAACTTACCTCATCAAGAGAAACTATCCTCTCTTTGGAAGTCACACCTACTCTACTACATACATACTTGGTCTTACACTTTGGACATTGCAAGTACACCTCAGATTCATTTACACTCCATCCAACTCTTGGTCTTCCATACTTTTTCCATTTTCATCTAGTCTCACACATCTTGGTCAATACCTAGTTCATGGTTGAAACCCATTTTCAAAAATCTAGGAGAGAAACTAAAGAGGCTCAAGAGTCCGCAAACATGAGTGTTTATGAGTATGACAATGATGTATTTTTCAATTCTAATCATACTACATTATCTGACATGGATGCCTATAGAAACATTCCAAATGTTGAGAACATGGGCACTATGAACAACAATGATACCGACAATGACAATATAGACAACTTCTCAATACATTCAACAGATGTGGAAGAATCCATTATGAATCCCCATTTCAATCGGTTGGTTGAGGAAATAATGAGGAGGGATAGACAATACTTCTTACAAATGATGGCACAAAATGGAGCCAAGATACCTCATGATTTTGACATGTCTCAAATAATGGAAAATCGACCTTTGCAACAACCTCACTCCAACATGGATCAAAGGAGGCCTAATAGTGGAGGCAATAGAAGACCACATCTTGTGCCTGAAACACCATCGTCTTTGCTTCAAAAACCAGAGGTCCCACATACACATGGTCAAGCATATGATACTCACCTTCGCAGACCATTATGGAAGTCTTATGCAGACAAATATGATCAATCACATACCCAAGCTAAGGAACAACCACCAAAGCAATTGGATATTCAAAGGCATGCTCAAAATTTGGACACAAGGAAACCCCATGTCAAATTTGGGGACAACACATTAGAACATGACATGCCTGTAGAGTATGGTATACATGCACAAAATAGATATGGTGTTCCTCAACATGAATCTATACCAAGTGCTCCATATATGCAGCATCACTATAGACCTCCTCCATATGAACATGTGTATGATCAATATCATCCATATATGCAACATGCTCCTCCTCCAATTGGTGCCTCAAGCATGGGGTATGGTCCAAGAAGTTGATCTCCACCTAAGAGCAATTTTGAGCAACAAATCAGGGACTTACAAAAGAAAATGGAGGACATAAATACACCGAAGCCAACATACACAATGAGAGACATATGTCCTTATCCATTTGACAAGAGCATTCCAATGCCTCCTTTTCCTACACACTTTGTGACGCCTAAGTTTGGTAAATATAGAGGAAAAGGGTATCCTAAGGCACACATAAGACAGTTTTTCATAGCTTGCATTGAAGTAGCAGCAGAAGAGACATATTTGATGAGATTATTCCCACAAAGCTTAGGTGATCAAGCTATGGAATGGTTCTCCCAACTCCCACCTGGTATTAAGTCATGGGGTGACTTAGCAGAGGCATTTATTCAACATTTCTCCTACAATATAGAGACAGACATATTCGTCACTACTTTATGCAACACCAAGCAAAAAGAGGGAGAGTCTTTTGCATCATTTTTACAAAGATGGAGGAATCTAGCTAGCATATGCTCTTGTGAAATTCCACAAAAACAAATGGTAGTGATGTTCACACAAAATGTTAACAAAGACATTGGCTATGATCTAAGGAAAGCTTGTTTGTCCACCTTCAAGGACGTCATTGAAAAAGGCTTAGCAACAAAAAAGGTCCTAATTGAGCAAGGAGTTATTAAGATATTCAAGGAAAACAAAGATGACTTTAAAGGAAAAGACAAGCCAAGATTTTGGAATAAAAACAAGAACACAGTCAATGATGGCGTTGTTGATGCCAACACAGTGCGACCCAAATTCATCTTTTCAGGATCAAGTTCTACAAACAATCAAGTGAATACTCAAACAACTTCTAGATCACAAAGGAAGTACACCCCATTGGGAGAACCACTTGAGTCAGTTTTCAAAAAGTTAGTGGCAAACAAGGTAATCACAGTTCTAGATTTTCCTCCATATGAACCAAAGGTTAAACCAAATTGGTGGAATGATGATGAGTATTGTGAATTTCATAAGAGCAAGGGTCATAAGACAGGAAATTTTCATCGACTGAAGAATATTGTACAAGATCTCATTGATAGAGGTGACATTGAGATTGAGGGACACTCATCCAATCAAGAACATGACATGTTTAAGGAACCATTCCCAAAGCATGACAAGGGAAAAGCTAAAGCCACAGATGATCAAACCAACTATACTAGAGCACCTTACAACTATGATTCAACCATCAATCACATCTCGATGGACAATTATGTCTCTACTATTAGAATCAAGGACAAAAACCCTGAGAATTCTACCTAGAGACCCAATATTGTCTTAAAAGGCATTGGATCTTCTTCCGAACCTACCTCTGAATGTCATGTTACAACCCATTGAGGTAAAATCACTTTGCAAGGTGCTTCAACTAAAAACACCGCTTCCTCATCAACCAAACCTGAGTATGACCTTGTAGAACAGTTAGGGAAGACACCCACGCTTATCTCCATCCTTGAGCTCTTACGCATATCTCCCGCTCATAAAGCCACTCTTGACAAAATCTTGAGAGACACCGCCTTTCCTACTGATCTAAACGTGGACCAGTTTCAAGCCATGGTGGGATACCTTTCCATTACACATTCCCTTACACTCACAGAAGCCGATGATGCATCCGTAAACCAACCACATAATGCACCTTTACACATTGAAACCTCCATACACAAACATAGAATCAAACGAGTCCTAATAGATGGAGGAGCAGGTCTAAACATTTGTACATTGAGCACAATTAAACAATTGGGATATTCTGATAAAGATATGAATTCTACAAACAAAATCACTATCAAAGCATATGATGATGAAGAGCGTTCATCCAAGGGTACAGTCACCTTGCCCCTCAGAGTTGGGCCAGTTACAAAGGATGTGGTTTTTCAAGTCCTAGACCTTGATCTCACATACAACATACTCTTGGGACGCCCATGGATTCATGAAATGAGCGCAGTCCCATCTACATATCATCGATGTATCAAGTTTCTACACAATGGAGTTGAAGTGACCGTCAAAGCTGACCCAAATCCATTCATATATTGCAACAATCTGCAACCTAGATCAGAAATAACAATCCCAATCAATCGAGAAGCTATTCCTTCATCAGCATATGTGGATCCAGAATCCTTGAAAGCTTTTACATCAAAACAAGCAGAGATCAAAGAAAATTTCAAGTTTAAAGACATGGGATGTGGTGAGTATATATTTCATGTTGAGCAACTCCCACTATCTCCTAACAAATTCAGTCAACATGAACAATCTACAAACAATTTGCAATATCAAGGAATTGGGTGTGAACCACCTAGTGTTGTGGCTACTAAGTTTGAATGCAAATCTCCTCTAGTGTTGCAAGCAACTCTTAATATCAATAGTCCTAAGAGTGGTTCCAACAAAGAAGCTATTGAGCATATTGCCAGCCGTTTTGAGAAATCACATAGCTCTAATATTTCATCCACTCATTCCATTTCCACTCCACTTGCAGACTTGGATCAACAAGAATCACAAAAGCCCTTACTTATGGGGGATCAAAAATCAAGCTTTGAAAAGAAAAATCTAAAAGTCAAAAATAAAGAAAAATCTTTTAGTCCAAACCAAAATCAAAAGCTATTGGACTCTACAAAAATCAACGTCAAGGATAAAAATCCTACGAAAGAAAAAGAGCAAGAGTTGATCTCCCCTAATATAAAAATAACTGGGGGCAAAAGTTCTATAATTTTTAGTCAAACAACATACTTGTTGATCCTAAGTCTCCATCATGCTATCCTACTTTCACTTCTTTTCACAATCATAAGCCTTCATCACTCATCCACTTGTTCCACACATCATTTCCCTTCTGGCGATACATCATGGACCTTTAATGGAGCTTCCTTGAGGGACTTTGTTGTTAGAGATGCCCAAACTTCTTCAGGTGACATGCATACGGGCCTACGTAGTCCACACACTAGTAATTCTATCTCAATTCCTTTATCAAGGAAAACAATCACTCGAGCTACACATCATTCAGTCAAGAAACAATGCAGTTACAATCATAAAGTCAAGCCTCGCACATTTGAGGTAGGTGATTTGGTTGTCAGAGAAAATCCCAAAAATCAGCAAGACAAAGAGAAGAAGAGCAAGTTCGAACCAAATTGGCTTGGTCCTTACATCATTACAACATCATATGGATCTGGGGCATATAAGCTCTCAACCACAGAGGGTAAACCTTTGGAGGATCCTATCAACAGCATGCACCTTCGCAGGTTTTACACATAGCTCTTTAGAGTATCCCAATTCAAAAATACAAAAAAAAATACAAAATTTCAAAAATACAAAAAAATTATAAAACAAAAAAAATCGTTACTTGGTGAAAACCAGGCAAACAGGCGCCTTGTGACATGAAAAACATTAAAAAATCGAAAAAAAAGTAAAGAGAAATAATTTCGTCCAACGGTGAAAACCACTTTGGTGGCGCCCTGGGCAAGTACCATGGTGAAAACTAGGTCACCAGCGCCATGTGTAGAGACATTGCTCCTCCCTCCTTCACGATTCACTTTCATCCTTTCACTTTGCACACACTCACAACCTATTCGTTCATAATAAACTTACCCATTCCCATCATGGCTTGTTATTGATCTACCCAAGATTGGTTAGCCATTCATAATAAACCTCCCTTTTCACCTCCCTTTCCATCCATAATAAATCAGATCCTATCTGTGGCTAAGGCAAATCCTACATTTAGTGATGGGTGTGGAACTGAGAACATCACATGTTTCGAGGAGTACAGTTTCTTCCAGCTTCCTTCAGTCTATCCACGCACAATCCGCAATAAAGCAACATTTGCATCACAGATCCGCAATAAAGTTTCATCTTCTCCATAATAAAGTATGAGTTTCACGGATTCAGTCAGTTTCAGATGAGACACAGCAGCAACAATGGGCTTCAACAAAATCAAATCTTTCAACAGACTCAGACAACATTATGGTTCAGTGCTATCTATCCATTTTGTGAAAGTAAACATTGTGACCACAATCAAATAAGACTTATATAAGTGACAAGAGACACTAAACTTGAGGACTACAGTGGATGTTGGTGTCGAGTCTTGGTTTTCTTTTGATTTTATCTTTTGGTGACATGTCTTTTAGCTTTTTCAGGATGTCTCTGACTAGAGATTCTATCTCCAGGATGTCTTTGACTAGAAAGGCGAGGATGGGGTATCGTCACCTATTTTTGTTTGTTGTCTGTGGATTGTCTCTTAGTAATGCTATGACTTGTCCAAGGATATGAGGACACTGTGAGTCTAGTGTGAATTGGGGCATTCTTTGTTTGTGACTATCTTATCTCCATGCAAACAGGTACAATGACTTTCTGGGTCAAACATATGCCTCGATGGTCATAACCTACTTGCCATAATAAAGCTCAATGATGATAATGCACAAGAAGCTCTTTCACGTTCATATCTTCTATCTTTCATCCCCCTTTCTTGATTGACTTCCATCGTCCTTCTTGAGTCTGCGTAGCCTGCTATCACATGACTGAGTATAATGACACACCAAAAACATTTGCATTTCATGTAGTTTGCACCTGCATTACCACATATAAGCATTTCATACATACATAGAGATGTCACAACTGCATCACATCTTGCACACAACACCTGTTAGCACAATTTACATTTGCATTATCATATTCATCTGCATTACATACATTCACATTTGCATCATGCATACACATATAAAACATAAAAGAACAAAAAAATATTGCATTGTCTCATATACATATTTGCATCCATACATATATATAATCATAAGTGTCATGATATAATGATGTCAAAATACATATGGCTATAATCACCTATAGGTGTCTACATCATCATACAAAATGGTACAATACTGATACATAGGGAGCCCTCTATGGCTACGATGAACTCCCTCCCTCAGAGCTGGCTGGCCTCGACAGAGTCTGAGCCCTAGAAGGACCTGCTCCAAGATCATCTCTCCTGGCCTCTGTGTCCTCTACAGCCACCCCTCATGTCACCCTATCCGGATAGAGGAACCCACTGATAACTCCTGCAAATACTATTATTAGTGCTAATCCTGTCCATGTCATGGTATCCCATGCCACATGTCCCACCCTCATCTCCAATCCAAGGTCCCGGAACACTCGTCTCAGTGCCTCCCTGTCTCCATCTCGATCGTACGGAATCAGATCCCCGTCGATCGGTATCCTGAGTATCCTGTAGACATCCTCCAAGGTGACGATCATCTCCCCCATCAGCAAGTGAAAGGTACATGTCTCTGAATGCCATCTCTTGGCTAAAGCAGTCAGCAGTCCCATGTTCGCCCGAAACTCAGGCACATATAGCACATGTCTCAAGCCCATTGCCTCAATCGCTGCTCGGTCCCCAAGTGTCAACTCAGGTCGCAATCTCTGAGTCAACGGGAATCTCTCCCGTGACTCCAACATTGGCAAATACTCTTGCAGTCACACAAACCAATCATCTCAGTCCTAGTGACACTCACTGTTCATCACAAAATGTTGCTTCTATCCTAGTGGTACTCCCTGTTCATCATAAAGTACTACGTGTTTGGCACTACCTGTTCATCACAAAGTGCTGCTCATATTTTAGTACTCCCTGTTCATCACAAAATACTATATTTCGGTACTCACTGTTCATCACAAAGTGCCTTGATCTATCTTATCCTAGGGCCTATGCTTGAGTGAATCCTCTTGAGTAGTTTCCTAATTGGCAACGTATGTTCTATCACATAATTGTCAATCCTAGCCCTATTTGTTATCCTAGTCTTCCTTAGAGGACCTGCTTGAGTGTATCCTCTCAGCAGCTTATCCAATCGACAGCATATGTGTAAAGCAGAAAATCGAACCCCAGGTGTTCCCCCACTCCAAGGAGAGAGAAAGGAGGTCACTAGGGTTGATGGTTTTCACTTAGGAGAGACTTTACATTCAAAAGAGGGGTTGAAACTCACAAGATCCAATCCCACACAATGCAAGATTGAATTCTAAATGAGTTTCAAGGGTTGAGAATACAAGGCTACCCTCTTTTGTAAAGAATGTAGATAGAAGGATTGAACTAGGAGTGAAAGTAAGAAAGATTAGCTTGCAGACAGAAATAGAAACATAGGATGAAGCTGCGGACTTGAAATTAGCAGTAAAATATCGAGATGATGCTGTCCTACAAATTTGATCGAAAGTTGACGGGACGATGGCGCCCGACGTGCACACGGTCCTCCGAAAAATCCACGAAATGAAGGGGGATCTATTCGTCTCTGCACAAGGATTCCAGATCTTCAATTACAGCCGCGTACCTGCAACCTACACACATAAAAGAGAGGACGATTGGGGGGCTAGGGATTAGGGGTTTGCCTTTAGGTCAAACCCCGATTTTGGAATTAACCAAGAAATGAGAATGCTGTAAATGTAAATGTTTGTAATGTAATCAAGTACTGATACCTTGTTGTAAGAATGTTTGTATTCTTACATGCGAAGGTGTAATGATGTTGTATGTTGTATGTTGTAAGTGATCTCCTCTTCAATGGTTGAATCCTTGTCTTGAATGCAACACTTAGCCTTGAATGGAGACTTAGAATGCTCAATTGCTTGAAGGAATGCTTGAATGCTTGAATGTTTGAATGTTTGCCTATCGCTTCCACCTCTTGTACGCATATGTTTTTCCTCCTACCATCTACCCTTTCTGAGAGAGGAAATGTAGTTTATATACTTGTCAATTAGGGTTAAAAGACTGATTTTTTCTGACCTTAGGCCGACCTGGGAAGATTATTTATCAAATTGCAAACTTGAAGACCCGATGCCCAAAAAGAGACTGGGCCCAAAATAGGGCCAGGGACCAGGGCGCTGGGCGCCATGGTCCTGAGGGACCAGGGCGTTGGGTGCCATGGTCCTGAAGGACTAGGGCGCTGGGTGCCATGGTCCCACCTCTCGGGACACCAGGGTGCAAGGAGGGTCAGGCCAAGGTGCTGGAAAGATGCAGTTTTTGATGTTGTAAACAGGTTTCGGCGTCTCCATTCAGGTTCAATGTTGCGTCGCCATCGTGAAGACCCAAATGCAATCGAAATTGCAAGTGTCAATATTTTAGGATGCTACATTTAGCCCCCACTTTAGCGAGACTATAAGCGTACGCCCATACTTCCGGTAAAGTACAAGGAAACAACATTGAAAGACTTTCACCACGTCAAGGAGGCAAGATACACCAAGCCCCTAGTGGACTAAGGATCTTACGACTTCGATTGACAAAGTAAAAGGGAAGATCATGAGGGAGAACCATGATTGTCAGTAGTAAGGTTCCCTCACTATGAGTCATGTAAGAAAAATACCAAAAATTTTCAAGGCAAAGCTAAGTTTGCCAAAAAAATTTCAAGTATCCTGAAGAGATATGGACGAGGTGTATGCCCCCCTACGTTAAAGCGATCGCACACACCTCATCGGGGGCGATTTCTTTAAGGTAGTGATACACATAAGAAATGAGAAGGGAAAGGAGCACGTTATCACAAAGATTTAGCCCCCAAGTGTGAGATAAACCCAAGGGTAATAGACACAAAACACCAATCACGAGGTGACTTCGCTTTCCTTGGGGCCAGTATGCTATATGATAATTCATGTATATCATATGTATGTATGCATAACTGTTCTTCATTCCCCAATCAAGGATGGTCACCTAGAAGAAGGGAACACATGTGTCTTTTGAGTCAACATGAGAGAGACCAAAAGAGATCTCAATGCTTTGCATCGTCCTCAAGTAGACAACACTAAGGACAACAAATAGAAGAATGAGAATAACACATAGAAGTAACAAAAGAAAGAGAGGAGGAGAGAGTCTGCTATTCTAATGAAACTAGTCTCGCATGTCATCCACCCCCCGATCTTGCTGATCAATATTTCAGGAAGGTAGGAAATATGCTAGAGGAGGAACATCCAACACAGCAGATGGAGCTATCACAAGATCCAAACAAGGGCTATGTTCATGTTCCAAGCCACGTTGTTCTTGTCTAGGAGCTAGGATAAGTGCTTTAGAAAATTCGTTAAATAAATGGTTATCAATATCAACATATTCATATTCACTATCAGAAGCAAGAGAAGTAACATTTTCATCATGAATAACATTTCCATCTATATCATCATCAAGATTTATGAAAATAGGATCTTTAACTCACACAGGATCAAAACCATCATGCATCTTATGTTTAGGAGATTTTGGCTCAATTTTCGGCTGAGGAGAAAATGGAATAATACTAGCTGAAGGTGTTTTTGGGGATTGCAAAGTTTGAGAAGCAGCTGCCTGAGCTCTAAGACGATGCTTTCGTCAACGTTCACGCGCAGAATGATTTCATCTAGTCTTAGTAGGAAGTTGAGAAGATTGAGGAGGAGGAATGTTCTCATCCTTATCACTTGGGTGTTTAGGTTGTGGTCTCTTAGGTTGGACAATAGGAGAAGAGGAAGGTCTCTTCTCTTTATAAAAGGAAGGAGGAGGAACTGCTTCATATAAAGGAGGAAAATTTGGTTTAGGAAGGAGACCACGTCCATCATGACGAGGAGATATAGGTCTACTTTTAGAAAGTTTATTAAACATAGACATAGTCACATCGCGGTGGAAGAGATTGGAATTGTTTAGGCCAAAAATAATCAATAGGAACACTAGAAGTTCTTTCAGCTGGTTTAAAGAGACTATGATTGACAGTAACAACTTCAGCATTATGGGAAAATTTCAAACACTTGTGAATAGGAGAAGCAATAGCTTTCATTTAAGATAGCCAAGGATAGCCTAGCTTCACACGAAATTGTTCGGATGATGGAATAATAGCAAAGCTCACATCAAGGGATTTGTTATGGACCTCAATAGGTAATGTAATAGAACCAATTGCAGGAGAAGAAAATGCATCAAATAATTTCACAACCACATTTGTTTTGTCATAGATCATTTGATTCAATTGCAAAGTAAAAAGAAATTCTTCAGTAATGACATTAACCATGCAAGAAGGATCAATAAGTAATCCACGGCAAGGTGTATTCTTGACTTTTGCAACTATATATAAAGGACCATCAGGTGCCCTGATAGTTTCACTGGAATCAAATGTGATGGAATGTTCTTTAGGGATTTTCTGTTGCTCTACAAAGTTAATCACATTCGGAGTCATAGACACAAGACCATCAGGTGAGAAAGAGGAATCATTAGTCTCAATCACATTAGAGGTATGAGAAGGTAATGGATCAGTAAAAAGCTTAAGATTTTGGTTAGGAAGAGCTACAGATGTGTTGCCTTTATCATTCACGCCTGAAACAGAGATAGTATTATTATCAATCAAATCTTGAATTTTACCCTTTAAAGCAAAACATTTTTCAGTATCATGCCCAGGTTGATGATGAAATTGACAAAAAGATTTGTTATCAAAATATGGTGAATTAATCTTTGTAGGATCAATTTGCTTTATAGGAGGGAGAGTAAGCACATTTTGTTCCAATAACTTATTCATAATACTATGCAATGATTCATTCAAAGGAGTAAACTTTCTTCCTTTCTTGAAAAACTTAGAAATAGGAGGCACACCTGATGCTGCATTCACATTGTTGTTGATGATGTTTTCATTGAACTTAATGAACTCTTTGTTCGGTTTAAACTTCCCAAATGGTTGTTGACTACTATCACCCTTATCACTCGGAGCCATAGGATTTGCTTGTTCCATTTGACTCATAGTCAGTTGATAATTGTGAAGAGTTGCACACAACTGTTGGAAAGAAGTAATCTCAGAAAACAGAAGTTTTTCTCTAATATCTTTTTGTAAATTAGAAATAAAAATTCTTTGAATATCATTGTCAGGTACTGGAAAAGAAATTTGAGCATACAAATGTTTATATCTACCAATGAAATCAGTCACTTTTTCTTTAACACCTTGTTTACAATGCATTAAATCAATCAAAGTAACTTTAGGACTTATATTGTTTTGAAATTGTTGAATAAAAGCATTTGCAAGTTGTTGGAAAGAAGTAATAGAATAGGAAGGCAACGAGCAATACCATTGTAGAGCCTTATCTCTTAATGTTCTAGTAAATAGTTTTGCAAGCAACCTTTGGTCGTGAGCAAAATCGGTACATATTGTTTGAAAGGTCTTAACATGTGTTAGAGGATCACCTTTACCATTATAAAGCTCCAACTGTGGGATTTCAACATGCTTAGGGGGGATAGCTCGTACAATATCAAGAGAAAGTGGGCTCGCAACATCAAATGTGGGAACACTAAACTTAGATTGATTCATAGAGGCAATTTGTTGCTGTAAAGAAGAGACAGTTTGTGCAAGATTATTAATGGTCGCTTCAGTCGAAGAGTTCATATTAGACATGTTAGATTGTGATGGAGGTATTATGTTATTGAAAGAAGGTATTGATTGAGAGTAAGGTGGCGGGACACTATGATGGTTAGTCATAGGAGATGATTGGAAAAAAGGAGCACTACAAGGAGGAATGGAATGGTTGAATGAATTGCCCCCTTGCGTCATGTTCATTTGTGGAGATGTAATAGGGACACTCATTGAAGGAATGAATGAAGTAGGATTAAATGAAGGAAGAGGGTTGATTGAAGAAGAAGGATTGCCCCCATGACTGGTGATCATAGGCAGAATGTCTTGTATTGAAGTGGTCATTATGTTTGATGTAAAAGTAGGTATACTAGCATTAGAAGTTGTCAAAGGGATAGAATGATTGACTTGAGTAGGAGGTTGTGTATAACCTAAAGTTTCGGCACAACTCTTCATAGGCATCACATTCGAATCCACGATGTGTGCAATACTACGCAAAATATCAATTCCATTCTTATCACTTTGAACCATACGTTTTAGACCCTCTATCAATGAAAGAGCTTGACTATCGGGGTATTCTTGAGACATTCATTGCTGAAAATCATCAAATTGGTTATCCAATTTCGAAAGTTGTTCTACAGAAACCTCATGGAGAGATTCTTCATCATTAAGAGGATTAAAGGAATTACCCATGTCCTCATTAAAAAGGCTATTCAAATTAGGGTCCATCTCCTCGATAATTAAACCTTGGAAAGACTTAATTCTAAGGCTTCGTCTAACGGGAATAGTGTAAGTAGGGCTTATTGTTGTAAAACTCATGCACTAGAGAGAGAGAGAAGATTTTGAAAAAAATAAAGTTGGCAAAATTGAACAATGAGATAATGATTATCCAATTTGAACTTGGTGAAAGAAGAGGGAAACACAACTTCCAAGAAAGGTAGGCACAATTGAAAAATTAGGGCCAAGGGGGTAGCACTTAATTTTAATTGTTATCTTGAAAATTGAAATCTTGAATATTGAATTTATTTTTGAATTTAGAGGTAGCAAATTTCAATAAAATCAGCCAATCTCCTAGATTTAAGCTGTTAAATGCAATCATGAGAATCTCCCAAAATTTCAGAAAAAATGTCAGGGACCGTGGCGAATGGAGTGCACACGGTCCTCGCAACTTTTTTCAAAATTTTCAGGGATGAAAGTTATGATGATTTTAAAGCTAATCTGAAAAAATTGAGTGATTTTACGATCTGTAGATAGGCCAAATTAAAGTTGCAATCTCAAAATTGAACCCTACCAAGATTGTTGAAAAATGCAAAATTTGAATTTTGAAAAAGAGAGGGAAACTGAAATTTTGAATCTTATGATTTTAAAGGGAATACTAAAAGCAATGCAAGCTTTGAAATTTAAAAGTTGACTCAATTTCATGCAAAATTCAATTTTGAAAGCGGAAATCAAAGTTGTTGCAATTAAACACTTAATTTCAAAAGTCACAAATTGCAAAAATCTGAATAAAGTACTGAAACTTTGAATAAATGTCAACACACTTTTCAGATTTAGGACAGTAAGAAACACAATTTTGACACAAAATTTTAATTTCAACAATTTTTGAATGATTAGAAGCCTTAATCCAAGCAATCACTAGACCAACTTTGACTTTAATTTTGAAAGTGTTAGAATTGATGAAATCAGTCAAGATTCTAGATTTTAGCAGAAAAATACAGTAAGATCTAGCTCCTAAAATTTTGGAAAAAATGTCGGGGACAATGGCGCTCGGGGTGCACACGGTCCTCACAACTTTTCTCAAAATTTTCAGGGATGAAAGATATTGTGATTTTGTTGTGGAATCCAAAGTTACAGCCGATTTGGAGGTGTTCTGATCAGTGAAATCATCGGTCAAAGGTTGAATCATGAGGGTTAAAAATTAGGGTTTTGACACTTAACCACTTAATTTTCAGAATTAAAGCACAAATCTGAATTGATAATTTGCAATGGAAGGGTAGATCTGAAACAAGCATTAACAATTAAACATTTCACAATCTCAATTACTAAAAAGAAAATTTAGGGTTTTTATGCAATTAACCTCTAAAATTTTCAAAAGATCAAACATGGAAATGTAATCAAGGAAGCCAATTTTTCAGATCTAACCATGAATAATCAGAATTAGGATGTTCACGTCGGTTTCACCAAAATGTAAAGCGAAAAATTGAACCCCAGGTGTTCCCCCACTCCAAGGAGAGAGAAAGGAGGTCACTAGGGTTGATGGTTTTCACTTAGGAGAGACTTTACATTCAAAAGAGGGGTTGAAACTCATAAATCCCACACAATGCAAGATTGAATTCTAAATGAGTTTCAAGGGTTGAGACAGCAAGGCTACCCTCTTTTGTAAAGAATGTAGATAGAAGGATTGAACTAGGAGTGAAAGTAAGAAAGATTAGCTTGCAGACAGAAATAGAAACATAGGATAAAGTTGCGGACCTGAAATTAGCAGTAAAATATCGAGATGATGCTGTTCTGCAAATTTGAGCGAAAGTTGACAGGACGATGGCGCCCAACGTGCACACGGTCCTCCGAAAAATCTGCAAAACGAAGGGGGATCTGTTCGTCTCTGCACAAGGATTCCAGATCTTCAATTACAGCTGCGTACCTGCAACCTACACACAGAAAAGAGAGCGATTGGGGGGTTAGGGATTAGGGGTTTGCCTTTAGGTCAAACCCCAGTTTTGGAATTAACCAAGAAATGAGAATGCTGTAAATGTAAATGTTTGTAATGTAATCAAGTACTGATACCTTGTTGTAAGAATGTTTGTATTCTTACATGCGAAGGTGTAATGATGTTGTATGTTGTATGTTGTAAGTGATCTCCTCTTCAATGGTTGAATCCTTGTCTTGAATGCAACACTTAGCCTTGAATGGAGACTTAGAATGCTCAATTGCTTGAAGGAATGCTTGAATGCTTGAATGTTTGAATGTTTGCCTATCGCTTCTGCCTCTTGTACGCATATGTTTTTCCTCCTACCATCTACCCTTTCTAAAAGGGGAAATATAGTTTATATACTTGTCAATTAGGGTTAAAAGACTGATTTTTTCTGACCTTAGGCCGACCTGGGA
The DNA here is from genome assembly GCF_030272615.1 of Cryptomeria japonica. Classification (NCBI taxonomy): domain Eukaryota; kingdom Viridiplantae; phylum Streptophyta; class Pinopsida; order Cupressales; family Cupressaceae; genus Cryptomeria; species Cryptomeria japonica. Next base: position 579,384,235 of record NC_081410.1, on the reverse strand, counting down.
AGATTATTTATCAAATTGCAAACTTGAAGAGCCGATGCCCAAAAAGAGATCGGGCCCAAAATAGGGCTAGGGACCAGGACGCTAGGTGCCATGGTCCTGAAGGACCAGGGCACTGGGCACCATGGTCTTGAAGGACCAGGGCACTGGGCGCCATGGTCCCACCTCCCGGGACAGCAAGGTGCAAGGAGCGTCAGGCCAAGGTGCTGGAAAGATGCAGTTTTTGATGTCGTAAACAGGTTTCGGGGTCTCCATTCAGGTTCAATGTTGCGTCGCCATCGTGAAGACCCAAATGCAGTCGAAATTGCAAGTGTCACAATTTTAGGACGCTACAATATGTTCATCACAGAACTGCCGATTTGACCTCGAAGACAAAAATTCACATTTTTGGACACAAACATGTTTTCCTGACATAAACACACATTTATTACATTACTTAGCATGCATTAATGACAACCATAAATGCATCAAAGTACAAGGAGGTTTTGTGGTACTTACCGGCTCTCCCGCCTCTACTGGCCTCTGGAATCAGCGAATGCGGTCGAATCTTTGAACAAAGGCCATCGCTGCTGACTGCTGTTGCTCTATTTTCGCTCTGCACTCTGCTCTCGTGGATGTGTAGATGAAAATAAGGATGTATTTTCCCTCGTGGTCTATCTTATAGCCTACCCTAGCCCTAGCCCTCATTTCCCAAGTCAGTCTTCTTTATCCCGTGACTGTAATTTTATCCTGTCAGTCCATTCTATCCCGTCTTTCTTATCGAGAGATTGTCTACAATCTTTTCAAACATTTTCATCCAATCTCTCGAGGGGGCATATCATTCCCATCCTGGGGCAACTTTGTATCAGTTCATCTTATCTTCTTTGAAACAATGCGACAAGCCGCATTGTCTCAAAGAGGGGCAAAATGTAGACACCTAAAATTGTCCAATCTAATTAAATAAATATTTTATTTATTTAATTACTTTAGCCTAATTCTTCTATTAATTAAATTAATCTTTATTTATTTAATTAATTCATTTATCCTCTTCTAGCCTTATTTCTCATTTAAATAAATACATTTATTTATTTAAATTATCCTTTTCCTAAATTAAATAAATATCTTATTTATTTAATTATCCCACTTCTTCTATTAATTAAATAAATATTTATTTATTTAATTAATTCATTAACCTTTTCCACCCATGACACATGTCATTCATCTCTTAATTCATACACTACCTACCCATTTCATTAGTTTATTATTTCTTTTACCTACCCTCTAATCATAGCCGACTTCCTTTTTACACCTCTCAATCTTATCCCTCCATTTCTTATAGTGTCTTCTATTTAAGGAGATGTTTCCTTCATTATCAAACCCTAATTAGCTAATGAATCATCTTAGTGACTTGACTACACTATGATCCTACTTGCAACCACATTCCGTTCTTTGTTGAGCTCTTGTGCACATAAAATCTGAGAGCAAATATATCAAGCAAGATCAATGGAGATAGGAAGAATGGAGATCAAAACCCTATTGGACATGTAATGGTATAATCTTTGTGATTTCATTTGATTTGCATTGTCTTAGGTAATCTTCATATGTTATGGTGGATCTTTGTTGTTGTTAGGCTAGGGTTTGGTGGTTGAATTCATTTAGCCTTTCAATTTTGTTATTATTGTTATCCATTTTCACCATATACATTTTGGCACGCCCGGTGGGACTCTTGTCCCTTTGTATTTAACCTCCTTGTTGCAGATTTTGTGATTTTGAAGTTGCAGATCGGACGTTTTTGACAACATTTTTGGTATTTTCGTGTCTGCGTACTTTCGGATCGCATTTTTGATTTTCTGGCGCATCTGCGACAACTTAAATCACATCTATGTTATCGGCAATATTTTGTTTTGCAGGTTTCAGAACTTGCGTTTATGTCCTGAAGTCGCGTCTGTGTTGTATAGCCACGTCTGTGATTTATAGCCGCGTCTGTGCCTCACAGAACTGCGTTTGCATCTCAGAACCGCGTCTGTGTCGAGGTTAACTACGTCTGTGTTTTGTAGTTTCAAATTTTGAAATTTATTCATTCAATTCCAATTTTGCATTTAGGGTTTCAGATCTGGTTTATCTTGGGCCAACATTTTCAGATCTAGCTAACAAAATTGGTGCAACTTGTCTTGAAAGCAAAATCGTTTGGTTGAAGGCCCCTATTTTCACAAAGTCTTTTGGGTTTAAAATTTACCTAACTTGTGTGCTTGCAGGAAGGGGTGCTCATTTGAAACAATACAAACTACTAACAACCTTTTGTTGTAGGTCCTTGGCAAGAGTTTTTTTGGATTTTTATTGTGTGCCTTGTTTTCATAGACTAGCAAACACTTCCATTGGTGCACTAAAATTGAATCATTGTCTTTTGTGTCTTGAGAAATAGGCTCTTTTTGTTTAATCTTTAAAGGGCCTATCTTCCTGTGTGGTCATTAGGACTACTAGTGAGAAGAGAACGACCCAAGTGGTAGTGAGGAAAACCCACCTCTTCTAAACCACTATAAACAAATGTATTCATGGTGAAAACTATGGATAACGTGTGCTGATTAGTTCATACCGACACTATGTCTCCCCATAAACCCGTTTGATCAAATTTATTTGATCATTTGTAGGGCGTAACCCCTACCGTCTCGGAGCCTTCTGTATTTACAGAGCTGAAAGTGCCGCATGTATGGCCACACAAGCGGATACCCTTACTAGCACCTTTTTATTTTAGAAGCCCAAATCCTTCTAGTTGTTGGGGCAGGAGGTCGGACCTCTGGTAGCGGCCCACACACATACAATTCTTAGTAGAGATACAAAGTTCGCCATGGGGAGTTTTCCTAGGGACTGATGCTTGGCTGACCTGAGAAGTGAGTGCCGAGGGTGGAGCCAGTGAGGTCAAACATCTAAGTATCCGCTCCAAATAGCGTAGCCTCGGGGGTAAAACCCCATGTGGGATCAAGAACTATTGTCTTGGCCAGCCATAAGAATTGTGCTTGACTTATTTTAAACATTCAAACATTCAAGACCAAACAACAAAACATTGTGTCTATTGTGTCTTCAAGTGTATGCAAAACAATTTTACATCAAACAACACACTTTTTATTGCAATCATTTTTGAGTCTAGTCACTTACAAACATTGGGTCTTCATCAACACTGTGTCCTCTTGTCACGAAAAATAGTCAAACAGTCAGATTTGGTCACAACAAAACAAGTTCACAAATTGGAAAAAATTGCACAAATTTTACAGAAACGCGTCTGTGTCTGTCAAAATCACGTATGTGCTGTCTAATCGCGTCTATGAAGGACAAAATCATGTCTGTGTCCCAGAATCAACAATCCATTTCAAGAAATCTTAGAAGCACGTCTGTGAAGGACAGAATCACGTCTGTGTCGGGGAACCGCGTTTGTGAAGAATACAGGCACGTCTGTGTTCAAAATTGCAAATTTTTTTTACAAACCAGCAAACAAACACACTCAATTTCGGAGTTCTTGAGCTTCCTATTTTTCTCTAGGTTTCATCTAGCATTCAACCTGTCTTTGGGTCTCATACAGTCCATCATTGCTTCACATCTCATTTTACATTCACACTTGTCTAAACTTGAGTCAAAAGGTCACTTGCTTGTCCTCACTATACTTTGTCAACACACTACATACAACAATACTTTGCTAAGTGGTCCCTCATCAAGGTTTCTTACCTTTGGGTCTCATTTGGCCTTACTTAGAGTCAAGGTCAACTTACCTCATCAAGAGAAACTATCCTCTCTTTGGAAGTCACACCTACTCTACTACATACATACTTGGTCTTACACTTTGGACATTGTAAGTACAGCTCAGATTCATTTACACTCCATCCAACTCTTGGTCTTCCATACTTTTTCCATTTTCATCTAGTCTCACACATCTTGGTCAATACCTAGTTCATGGTTGAAACCCGTTTTCAAAAATCTAGGAGAGAAACTAAAGAGGCTCAAGAGTCTGCAAACATGAGTGTTTATGAGTATGACAATGATGTCTTTTTCAATTCTGATCATACTACATTACCTGACATGGATGCCTATAGAAACATTCCAAATGTTGAGAACATGGGCACTATGAACAACAATGATACCGACAGTGACAATATAGACAACTTCTCAATACATTCAGCAGATGTGGAAGAATCCATTATGAATCCCCATTTCAATCGGTTGGTTGAGGAAATAATGAGGAGGGATAGAAAATACTTCTTACAAATGATGGCACAAAATGGAGCCAAGATACCTCATGATTTTGACATGTCTCAAATAATGGAAAATCGACCTTTGCAACAACCTCACTCCAACATGGATCAAAGGAGGCCTAATAGTGGAGGCAATAGAAGACCACATCTTGTAACTGAATCACCATCGTCTTTGCTTCAAAAACCAGAGGTCCCACATACACATGGTCAAGCATATGATACTCACCTTCGCAGACCATTATGGAAGTCTTATGCAGACAAATATGATCAATCACATACCCAAGCTAAGGAACAACCACCAAAGCAATTGGATATTCAAAGGCATGCTCAAAATTTGGACACAAGGAAACCCCGTGTCAAATTCGGGGACAACACATTAGAACATGACATGCCTGTAGAGTATGGTATACATGCACAAGTTAGATATGGTGTTCCTCAACATGAATCTATACCAAGTGCTCCATATACGCAACATCACTATAGACCTCCTCCATATGAACATGTGTATGATCAATATCATCCATATATGCAACATGCTCCTCCTCCAATTGGTGCCTCAAGCATGGGGTATGGTCCAAGAAGTCGATCTCCACCTAAGAGCAATTTGGAGCAACAAATCAGGGACTTACAAAAGAAAATGGAGGACATAAATACACCGAAGCCAACATACACAATGAGAGACATATGTCCTTATCCATTTGACAAGAGCATTCCAATGCCTCCTTTTCCTACACACTTTGTGACGCCTAAGTTTGATAATTATAGAGGAAAAGGGGATCCTAGGGCACACATAAGATAGTTTTTCACAGCTTGCATTGAAGTAGCAGCAAAAGAGACATATTTGATGAGATTATTCCCACAAAGCTTAGGTGATCAAGCTATGGAATGGTTCTCCCAACTGCCACCTGGTATTAAGTCATGGGGTGACTTAGCAGAGGCATTTATTCAACATTTCTCCTACAATATAGAGATAGACATATCCATCACTACTTTGGGCAACACCAAGCAAAAAGAGGGAGAGTCTTTTTCATCATTTTTACAAAGATGGAGGAATCTAGCTAGCAGATGCTCTTGTGAAATTCCACAAATACAAATGGTAGAAATGTTCACCCAAAATGTTAACAAAGACATTGGTTATGATCTAAGAAAAGCTTGTTTGTCCACCTTCAAGGATGTCATTGAAAAGGGCTTAGCAACAGAAAAGGTATTAATTGAGCAAGGAGTCATTAAGATATTCAAGGAGAACAAAGATGACTTTAAAAGAAAAGACAAGCCAAGATTTTGGAATAAAAACAAGAACACAGTCAATGATGGCGTTGTTGATGCCAACATAGTGCGACCCAAATTCATCTTTTCGGGATCAAGTTCTACAAACAATCAAGTGAATACTCAAACAACTTCCAGATCACGAAGAAAGTACACCCCATTGGGAGAACCACTTGAGTCAGTTTTCAAAAAGCTAGTGGCAAACAAGGTAATCACTATTCCAGATTTTCCTCCATATGAACCAAAGGTTAAACCAAATTGGTGGAATGATGATGAGTATTGTGAGTTTCATAAGAGCAAGGGTCATAAGATAGGAAATTGTCATCGATTGAAGAACATCGTACAAGATCTCATTGATAGAGTTGACATTGAGATTGAGGGACACTCATCCAATCAAGAACATGACATGTTTAAGGAACCATTCCCAAAGCATGACAAGGGAAAAGCTAAAGCCACAGATGATCAAACCAACTATACTAGAGCACCTTACAACTATGATTCAACCATCAATCACATCTCGATGGACAATTATGTCTCTACTATTATCATCAAGGACAAAAACCCTGAGAATTCTACCCAGAGACCCAATATTGTCTTAAAAGGTCTTGGATCTTCTTCCGAACCTACCTCTGAATGTCATGTTACAACCCGTTGAGGTAAAATCACTTTGCAAGGTGCTTCAACTAAAAACACTGCTTCCTCATCAACCAAACCTAAGTATGACCTTGTAGAACAGTTAGGGAAGACACCCGCGCTTATCTCCATCCTTGAGCTCTTACGCATATCTTCCGCTCATAAAGCCATTCTTGACAAAATCTTGAGAGACATCGTCGTTCCTACTGATCTGAACATGGACCAGTTTAAAGCCATGGTGGGATACCTTTCCATTACACATTCCCTTACATTCACAGAAGCCGATGATGCCTCCGTAAGCCAACCACATAATGCACCTTTACACATTGAAGCCTTCATACACAAACATAGAATCAAATGAGTCCTAATAGATGGAGGAGCAGGTCTAAACATTTGTACATTGAGCACAATTAAACAATTGGGATATTTTGATAAAGCTGTGAATTCTACAAACAAAATCACTATCAAAGCATATGATGATGAAGAGCGTTCATCCAAGGGTACAGTCACCTTGCCCCTCAGAGTTGGGCCAGTTACAAAGGATGTGGTTTTTCAAGTCCTAGACCTTGATCTCACATACAACATACTCTTGGGACGCCCATGGATTCATGAAATGAGTGTATTCCCATCTACATATCATCGATGTATCAAGTTTCCACACAATGGAGTTGAAGTGACCGTCAAAGCTGACCCAAATCCATTCATATATTGCAACAATCTGCAACCTAGATCAGAAATAACAATCCCAGTCAATCGAGAAGCTATTCCTTCATCAACATATGTGGATCCAGAATCCTTGAAAGCTTTTACATCAAAACAAGCAGAGATCAAAGAAAATTTCAAGTTTAAAGACATGGGATGTGGTGAGTATATATTTCATGTTGAGCAACTCCCACTATCTCCTAACACATTCAGTCAACATGAACAATCTACAAACAATTTGCAATATCAAGGAATTGGGTGTGAGCCACCTAGTGTTGTGGCTACTAAGTCTAAATGCAAATCTCCTCTAGTGGTGGAAGCATCTCTTGATATCAATAGTCCTAAGAGTGGTTCCAACGAAGAATCTATTGAGTGTATCGCCAACCCTCTTGAGAACTCACATAGCTTTACCATTTCATCCACTCATTCCATTTCCGCTCCACTTCCAGACTTGGATCAACAAGAATCACAAAAGCCCTTACTTATTGGAGATCAAAAATCAATCCTTGAAAAGAAAAATCTAAAAGTCAAAAATAAAGAAAAGTCCTTTAGTTCAAATCAAAGTCAAAAGCTATGGGACTCTGCAAAAATCAAAGTCAAGGATAAAAATCCTATGAAATAAAAAGACCAAGAGATGATCTCCCCTAATACCAAAATAACCGGGGGCAAAATTCGTACAATTTTAAGTCAAAAAACATACTTGTTGATCCTAAGTCTCCATCATGCTATCCTACTTTGACTCCTTTTTGCAATCATAAGCCTTCATAACTCATCCACTTGTTCCACACATCCTTTTCCTTCTGGTGATACATCATGGACCTTTAATGGAGCTTCCTCAAAGGACTTTGTTATCAGGGATGCCCAAACTTCTTCAAGTGACACTCATACGAGCTTGTGTAGTCCACACACTAGTAATTCTGTCTCAGTTCCTTCATCAAGAAAGACAGACACTCAAGCTACACATCATTCAATCAAGGAACAATGTAGTTACAATCACAAGGTTAAGCTTCATACATTTGAGGTGGGTGACTTAGTTCTCAGAGAAAACCCCAAAAATCAGCAAGATAGAGAGAAGAAGGGCAAATTCGAACCAAATTGGCTTGGTCATTACATCATTACAACAACATATGGATCTGGGGCATATCAGCTCTCAACCACAGAGGGTAAACCTTTGGAGGATCCTATCAACAGCATGCAGCTTCGCAGGTTTTACACATAGCTCTTCAGAGTATCCCAATTCAAAAATACAAAAAAATCAAAAAAAAAAAAATTTCAAAAATACAAAAAAAATCAAAAAATTCAAAAATACAAAAAAAATTATAAAAACAAAAAAAATCATTACTTGGTGAAAACCTGGCAAACAGGCACCTTGTGACACAGAAAACATTGAAAAATTGAAAAAAGTAAAGAAAAACATTTCCGCCAAACGGTGAAAACCACTTTGGTGGCGCCCTGGGCAAGTACCATGGTGAAAACTGAGTCACTGACGCCATGTGTAGAGACATTGCTCCTCCCTCCTTCAGGATTCACTTTCATCCTTTCACTTTGCACACACTCACAACTTATTCATTCATAATAAACTTACCCAATCCCATCATGGCTTGTTATTGATCTACCCAAGATTGGTTAGCCATTCATAATAAACCTCCCTTTTCACCTCCCTTTCCATTCATAATAAATCAGCTCCTATCTGTGGCTAAGGCAAATCCTACGTCTAGTGATGGGTGTGGAACTAAGAACATCACATGTTTCGAGGAGTACAATTTCTTCCAGCTTCCTTCAGTCTATTCGCGCACAATCTGCAATAAAGCAACATTTGCATCACAGATCCGCAATAAAGTTTCATCTTCTTCGCAATAAAATATCAGTTTCATGGATTCAGTCAGCTTTAGATGAGACAGCAGCAACAATGGGCTTCAACAAATCCAATCTTTCAATAGACTCAGACAACATATGGTTCCGTGCTATCTATCCTTTTTGTGAAAGTAAACATTGTGACCACAATCAAATAAGACTTATATAAGTGACAAGAGACACTAAACTTGAGGACTATAGTGGATGTTAGTGTTGAGTCTTGGTTTTCTTTTGATTTTATCTTTAGGTGACATGTCTTTTACTTTTTTAGGATGTCTCTGACTAGAGATTCTATCTCCAGGATGTCTTTGACTAGAAAGGCGAGGATGGGGTATCGTCACCTATTTGTATTTGCTATCTGTGGATTGTCTCTTAGTAATGCTATGACTTGTCCAAGGATATGAGGACACTATGAGTCTAGTGTGAACTGGGGCATTCCTTGTTTTCCATGCAAATAGGTACAATGACTTTCTGGGTCAAACATATGCCTCGATTGTCATAACCTACTTGCCATAATAAAGCTCAATGATGATAACGCACAAGAAGCTCTTTCACTTTCATATCTTCTATCTTCCATCCCCCTTTCTTAATTGACTTCCATCGTCCTTCTCGAGTCCGCGTAGCCTGCTATCACATGACTGAGTATAATGACACAACAAAAACATTTGCATTTCATGTAGTTGCTCCTGCATTACCACATATAATCATTTCATACATACATATAGATATCACAACTGCATCACATTCTGCACACAACACCTGTTAGCACAATTTACATTTGCATTATCATATTCATCTGCATTACATACATTCACATTTGCATCATGCATACACATATAAAACATAAAAGAACAAGAAAATATTTGTCTCATATACATATTTGCATCCATATTATAAGCATCACATAAAACATACATCATAAGAACATCCCATCACATAGGTACACATGCATATAGCTGCCGCCAAAGACGAATCATCTCATATATAATCAAAAGTGTCATGATACAATGATGTCAAAATCATATGGCTACAATCACTCGAAGGTGTCTACATCATCATACAAAAATGGTACAATATTGATACATAGGGAGCCCTCTAAGGCTATGATGAACTCCCTCCCTCAGAGCCGCCTGGCCTCGACGGAATCTGAGCCCCCGAAGGACCTGCCCCAGGATCATCCCTCCCGTCCCCTCTATTTGGTGGTGGTGGAGGACCCATAACCCCACCACTCGATGCCTATCTCCTTCAGCTCCCTCCCGTAGCTGTCGCTATCTGTGATGGTCTATGGAAGCTCCTCGCTAGCTAATCTGCTGGCACTGCACCATAATAGAGATCCTGCCAGTAGGCAATCTCCTCCCCTGCCCGCAGGACATAAGCATATCCTGCCCCTGTGTCCTTCGCTGCCTGTCTCCCTGCCCTCAGCATTGTCTCAGCCTCTGTATAACGTTGAATAGCGTGATCCCGCTCCTGCTTAGTATCTCAGAGCCTCCTCCTGAGCCAATCCCTCTCCCTCTCCAACTCTTGGATCTCATCCGTCTAGCCCTGGCAGATCTCCCTCAGCTCTATTAGCTCATCCTCCTCTGTGTCAGCACCCTCTGCCTCTGCCTATGGCTCTCCCTGTACGGGTGCATGCCCCTGTGCCTGTACCTGTACTAGTGCTTGTACTGGCACCTATCCCTATACATGTCCCTATCCCTGTACCTGTCTCTGTACCTATCTGGGACCCTGTGCTGCTGGCACCTGTAGCGGCAATCCACCGCGACCCCTCACCACCCGAGCCTGTCTCTCCTCTCCACCCTCCCTCCGAGGTGCAACCCTCCTCTCTCCAACTGCTCCCCTCCTTCTTCGTCGACCCCTGCCCCCATCACCTCCACCATCATCATCTCCCTCAAGTAGCTCTCCCAGATCCGTCAAGCGTGGGAAGGGATGCTCCGCCCAGTATGCTGTATACTCGGCATCCATGCTGACATCGTCGACCTCTGGCCACATGTCCCAGGGTAGGGGAACCATCTCTGCTAGCTGTGTAACTAACTGCCTGATCATATGACAATAGGGGCCCAAACTATGCCTGATCTCTAACTGTCTGTGCATACATGCCTGAGCCCCGTGGCATCCTCTGGATCTGGCCAAACTACCTGCAAACCCTGTCCACAAGCTGTCTCTCTAGCACATAGGGCATCCACCCAATCAGATACCTGCTCCGGAAGGTGTAAGGAAGCTCAACTGCATCATCCTCCCACTCCTCGTATCCCAGGTATGGCCTCCAGATGACCACATCAATGTCATCTATCACCCGTCACCAGTGCTCCAACCTGCCAATCCGTGGCTGCGATGTGATCATATCATACAGATGCACAAAACTGCGTCCATGTCCCCTGCCTCTGAAGTGTATCGGCCTTGTCACTGGTAGATGCTCGTAAGCCCACACCTGCAGTAGTGTCACCCCGCAACCCAATCCCACTGATCCATGATATATGAACTGATGCAGCTCATAATAGAGGTGTGCCAGCACACACGATCCCCAGGCATATCTGGTGTGCTGTGTCACCAGTGTCTCCAGTGCACCTCCCCAGCCCACAGCCAACCCCCGTGTCGCTCTATCAGGACATAGGAACCCACTGATCACTCCTCCTATCACTGCTGGCAGTGCCAATCATGTAGCAATCATAGTATCCCAAGCCACATGCCCAGCCCTCATCTCCAATCTAGGGTCCTGGAACACTCGTCTCAGTGCCTCCTTGTCTCCATCTCGATCGTACGGAATCAGATCCTCGTCGATCGATATCCTGAGTATCCTGTAGACATCCTCCAAGGTGACGATCATCTCCCCCATCGGCAAGTGAAAGATACATGTCTCTGAATGCCATCTCTCGGCTAAAGCAATCAGCAGTCCCATGTTCGCCCGAAACTCAGGCACATATAGCACATGTCTCAAGCCCATCGCCTCAATCGCTGCTCAGTCCCCAAGTGTCAACTCAGGTTGCAATCTCTGAGTCGACAGAAATCTCTCCCGTGACTCCAGCATCGGCAAATACTCCCATAGTCAAGCAAATCAATCGTGTCAGTCATAGTGGCATTCACTGTTTATCACAAAATGCTACTTTTTATCTAAATGCATATTGCTGTCTATCCTAGTGACACTCACTGTTCATCACAAAGTGTTGCTATCTATCTCAGTGACACTCCCTATTCATCACAAAGTGTTGCTTCTATCCTAGTGGTACTCCCTGTTCATCACAAAGTACTACATGTTTTGCACTCCCTGTTCATCATAAAGTGCTCCTCACATTTGCACTCCCTGTTCATCACAAAGTGCTCCTCACATTTGTACTCCCTGTTCATCACAAAGTACTCTATCTTGGTACTCACTGTTCATCACAAAGTGCCTTGATCAATCCTAATCTTCTCTAGAGGACCTGCTTGAGTGAATCCTCTCAGCAGCTTATCCAATCGACAGCGTATGTTCATCACAGAACTGCCAATTTGACCTAGACGACAAAAATTTGCATTTTTTGGACATAAACGTGCTTTCTTGACACAAACGCGCTTAAAGATTGCACAGACGCACCTGAACAACACAGACGTGCCTGAAAGACACAGACGTGCCTATGCTCTACATAGACGCGCCTGGGCGACACAGACGTGCCTTCTTGGCACAGACGCCCCTACATTACACAAACCGTTACGTGCATGAGATTATGAAAGATAGTAGTCATGGCTCTTTGATATGTAGCGCCTACATTTTTTAGCCCAAAGGGCATTACATTCCAACAGAAATTTCCCCAAGGACAGGTGAATGTTGTTTTGTGCTAGTCTTCAGATGCAATTTTTATTTGATTGTAACTAGAGAATCCATCCATCAAGGATAACACCACATGACCTGCTGTGAGATCGACAATCAAGTCAATATTTGGTAACGGAAAATCATCCTTAGGACAAGCTTTGTTGATGTCTCTGAAATCTGTACATATTCTGATACTACGATCTGGTTTAATGACAGGTACCAAGTTGGAGATCCATTCAGGATAATCAATTGGGCGTATGAATCCGACATCCAATAATTTCTCAAGCTCTACTTTGACTAATAATGCGACTTGTGGATGCAACTTTCTTAATTTCTGTTTCACTGGTTTTGCCCCTGGTTTAACTATCAAATGGTGCATTACCAAATTTGGATCCAATCCAAGCATATCAGCGTATGACCATGCAAAGTTGATTTGTCGTTCTGTGAAGAAACTTATGAATTTTGACTTTTCTGACTCTGTCAAAGATTGAGCCAGGAATATGTTGTGTGGAACTTCTTCTGTACCAATGTTTGTTTTGATAGTCTCCTCTACCAACATGGATGACTTTTCCTCATATGATGCTGGGAGAATGTCGAGCTTTCCATCTTCGAGTGCCTCAGAGAGGTTTTCGCCCTCAGATACATCCTTTCTTTTTACTTTTTTGGGGTCAGACAGCGCCATAATGTGGTTTTCGCCATAAGACCCTTGATTTGTTTTTATTTTTATATTTTTGCGACTGGAAGGCCCGACACCCTCACCAAAATATGCCATGCTATTGAGTTCTATAGTGTATCCCTCTTTATGGTCCCCAAGGGGAAGATCATCTCGTATGCCAAGATAGTCAATAAAAGCTTCATCGTTTTGGAATGTGTCAAACTATGTAGGTCCTTCATGGTCCCAGTCAATGAGTTGGTGGTGAACAAAGGGAAGGCCTTTGATTTCTTCGAAGTTAGTAGGGCTAAGAGTGAGGATGCAGTTATATTCAGATATTTTGAAGTACTTATCAAGGTCGTCATTGGCACTCTCCTCATCAGTCTCGATCGTGAACGAATCCAAATTATCATCACTAGTAGCGCATTCTGGGATAGGTGTTCTCATTCTATGTGATTTTAACCTAGGACCTAGAGGCAAGGACTCTATGGGATCCTTCAGGGTTATTTCTTGACCAACTTTGAAATTTTCATAAAATTCCTCTTCTTCTATGGGTTCATCTAGCTCTCTGAATGTCTCGGTGAGTTCGTAGTCACTAGAAGATTTGTCTGAACCCCATTCCCATTCATTGGAGTCTGTGGAATAGCGATTCTCTTGTTGCATTTTGGTAGCTGTGATTTGTAATGCTTCTTTTATTCTTTGAGTGTGGACCTTGGAAGTCATGAAACCAAGTCCCTTCGAGTGTTCCTTTTTGAATGTCAATTCAAGTTGTAAAGGTTCAATGATGCCTTCCTTTCTTAACCCAAGAGGGCTTTTGATATCATACCCAAATTAGTAGTAAAATATCGAGATGATGCTGTCCTACAAATTTGAGCGAAAGTTGATGGGATGATGGCGCCCGACGTGCACAAGGTCCTCCGAAAAATCTGCGAAACGAAGGGGGATCTGTTCATCTCTGCACAAGGATTCCAGATCTTCAATTACAGCCACGTACCTGCAACCTACACACAGAAAAGAGAGGACGATTGGGGGGTTAGGGATTAGGGGTTTGCCTTTAGGTCAAACCCCGGTTTTGGAATTAACCAAGAAATGAGAATGCTGTAAATGTAAATGTTTGTAATGTAAACAAGTACTGATACCTTGTTGTAAGAATGTTTGTATTCTTACATGCGAAGGTGTAAATGATGTTGTATGTCATATGTTGTAAGTGATCTCCTCTTCAATGGTTGAATCCTTGTCTTGAATGCAACACCTAACCTTGAATGGAGACTTAGAATGCTCAATTGCTTGAAGGAATGCTTGAATGCTTGAATGTTTGAATGTTTGCCTATCGCTTCCGCCTCTTGTACGCATATGCTTTTCCTCTTACCATCTACCCTTTCTGAGAGGGGAAATGTAGTTTATATACTTGTCAATTAGGGTTAAAAGACTGATTTTTTCCGACCTTAGGCCGACCTGGGAAGATTATTTATCAAATTGCAAACTTGAAGACCCGATGCCTAAAAAGAGACTGGGCACAAAATAGGGCCAGTGACCAAGGCGCTGGGCGCCATGGTCCCACCTCCCGGGACAGCAGGGTGCAAGGAGGGTCAGGCCAAGGTGTTGGAAAGATGCAGTTTTTGATGTCGTAAACAGGTTTCGGGGTCTCCATTCAGGTTCAATGTTGCGTCACCATCGTGAAGACCCAAATGTAGTTGAAATTGCAAGTGTCACAATTTTAGGACGCTACATTTAGCCCCCACTTTAGCGGGAGTATAAGCGTACGCCCATACTTCTGGTAAAGTACAAGGAAACAACATTGAAAGACTTTCACCACGTCAAGGCGGCAAGATACACCAAGCCACCAGTGGACTAAGGATCTTACGACTTCGATTGACAAAGTAAAAGGGAAGATCACAAGGGAGAACCATGACTGACAGTAGTACGGTTCCCTCACTATGAGTCATGCAAGAAAAATGCCAAAAATTTTCAAGGCAAAGCTAAGTTTGCCAAGAAATTTTCAAGTATCCTGAAGAGATATGGATGAGGTGTATGCCCCCCTATGTTAAAGTGATCGCACATGCCTCATCGGGTGTGATTGCTTTAAGGTAGTGATACACATAA
This sequence comes from Cryptomeria japonica, assembly GCF_030272615.1. Classification (NCBI taxonomy): domain Eukaryota; kingdom Viridiplantae; phylum Streptophyta; class Pinopsida; order Cupressales; family Cupressaceae; genus Cryptomeria; species Cryptomeria japonica. The sequence goes on along the minus strand of NC_081410.1, from coordinate 579,369,024 downwards.
GAAATGAGAAGGGAAAGGAGCACGTTATCACAAAGATTTAGCCCCCCAAGTGTGAGATAAACCCAAGGATAATAGACACAAAACACCAATCACGAGGTGACTTCACTTTCCTCGGGGTCAGTATGTTGTATGATAATTCATGTATATCATATGTATGTATGCATAATTGTTCTTCATTCCCCAATCAAGGAAGGTCACCTAGAAGAAGGGAACACATGTGTCTTTTGAGTCAACATGAGAGAGACCAAAAGAGATCTCAATGCTTTGCATCGTCCTCAAGTAGACAACACTAAGGACAACAAATAGAAGAATGAGAATAACACATAGAAGAAGTAACAAAAGAAAGAGAGGAGGAGAGAGTCTGCTATGCTAATGAAACTAGTCTAGCACGTCATCCACCCCCCGATCTTGCTGATCAATATTTCGAGAAAGCAGGAAACACGCTAGAGGAGGAACATCCAACATAGCAGATGGAGCTATCACAAGATCCAAACAAGGGCTATGTTCATGTTCCAAGCCACGTTGTTCTTGTCTAGGAGCTAGGATAAGTGCTTTAGAAAATTCGTTAGATAAATGGTTATCAACATCAACATATTCATATTCACTATCAGAAGCAAGAGAAGTAACAATTTCATCATGAATAGCATTTCCATCTATATCATCATCAAGATTTATGAAAATAGGATCTTTAACTCGCACAGGATCAAAACCATCATGCATCTTATGTTTAGGAGATTTTGGCTCAATTTTCGGCTGAGGAGAAAATGGAATAATACTAGCTGAAGGTGTTTTGGGGGATTGCAAAGTTTGAGAAGCAGCTGCACAAGCTCTAAGACGACGCTTTCGTCGGCGTTCACGTGCAGAATGATTTCGTCTAGACTTAGTAGGAAGTTGAGAAGATTGAGGAGGAGGAATGTTCTCATCCTTATCACTTGGGTGTTTAGGTTGTGGTCTCTTAGGTTGGACAATAGGAGAAGATGAAGGTCTTTTCTCTTTATAAAAGGAAGGAGGAGGAACTGCTCCATATAAAGGAGGAAAATTTGGTTTAGGAAGGAGACCAAGTCCATCATGACGAGGAGGTATAGGTCTACTTTTAGAAAGTTTATTAGACATAGACATAGTCACATCCATAGGAATGGGTTGGGAATCTTCTTGAGGAAAGACATTAGTTTTATCTTTCAAAGGAAGAACTTCCTTCTCAAAAATGATAGGAATATCAAGTTTGGGTGTTCTAGGTTCACTTAGAGATAGGATCATATCTTTTTTCCACTTTTGATAAGATTTGAAAAGATGATCACTTCGCGGTGGAAGAGATTGGAATTGTTTAGGCCAAAAATAATCAATAGGAACACTTGAAGTTCTTTCAGTTGGTTTAAAGAGACTATGATTGACAGTAAAAACTTCACCATTATGGGGAAATTTCAAACACTTGTGAATAGGAGAAGCAATAGCTTTCATGGAAGATAGCCAAGGATAGCCTAGCTTCACACGAAATTGTTCGGATGATGGAATAATAGCAAAGCTCACATCAAGGGATTTGTTATGAACTTCAATAGGTAATGTAATAGAACCAATTGTAGGAGAAGAAAATGCATCAAATAATTTCACAACCACATTTGTTTTGTCATAGATCACTTGATTCAATTGCAAAGTAAAAAGAAATTCCTTAGGGATTTTCTGCTGCTCTACAAAGTCAATCACATTCGAAGTCATAGACACAAGACCATCAAGTGAGAAAGAGGAATAATTAGTCTTAATCACATTAGAGGTATGAGAAGGTAATGGATCAGTAAAAATCTTAAGATTTTGGTTAGGAAGAGCTACAGATGTGTTGCCTTTATCATTCACGCCTGAAACAGAGATAGTATTATTATCAATCAAATCTTGAATTTTACCCTTTAAAGCAAAACATTTTTCAGTATCATGCCCAGGTTGACGATGAAATTGACAAAAAGATTTGTTATCAAAATATGGTGAATTAATCTTTGCAGGATCAATTTGCTTTATAGGAGGGAGAGTAAGCACATTTTGTTCCAATAACTTATTCATAATACTATGCAATGATTCATTCAAAGGAGTAAACTTTCTTTCTTTCTTGAAAAACTTAGAAATAGGAGGCACACCTGATGCTGCATTCACATTGTTGTTGATGATGTTTTCATTGAACTTAACGAACTCTCTGTTTGGTTTAAACTTCCCAAATGGTTGTTGACTACTATCACCCTTATCACTCGGAGCCATAGGATTTGCTTGTTCCATTTGACTCACAGTCAGTTGATAATTGTGAAGAGTTGCACACAACTGTTGGAAAGAAGTAAACTCAGAAAATAGAAGTTTTTCTCTAATATCTTTTTGTAAATTAGAAATAAAAATTCTTTGAATATCATTGTCAGGTACTGGAAAAGAAATTTGAGCACACAAATGCTTATATCTACCAATGAAATCAGTCACTTTTTCTTTAACACCTTGTTTACAATGCATTATATCAATCAAAGTAACTTTAGGACCTATATTGTTTTGAAATTGTTGAATAAAAGCATTTGCAAGTTGTTGGAAAGAAGTAATAGAATAGGAAGGCAACGAGCAATACCATTGTAGAGCCTTATCTCTTAATGTTCTAGTAAACAGTTTTGCAAGCAACCTTTGGTCATGAGCAAAATCGGTACATATTGTTTGAAAGGTCTTAACATGTGTTAGAGGATCACCTTTACTATTATAAAGCTCCAATTGCGGGATTTCAACATGCTTAAGGGGGATAGCTCGAACAATATCAAGAGAAAGTGGGCTCGCAACATCAAATGTGGGTACACTAAACTTAGATTGATTCATAGAGGCAATTTGTTGCTGTAAAGAAGAGACAGTTTGTGCAAGATTGTTAATGGTCGCTTCAGTCGAAGAGTTCATATTAGACATGTTAGATTGTGATGGAGGTATTACGTTATTGAAAGAAGGTATTGATTGAGAGTAAGGTGGCAGGACACTATGATGGTTAGTCATAGGAGATGATTGGAAAAAAGGAGCACTACAAGGAGGAATGGAATGGTTGAATGAATTGGCCCCTTGCGTCATGTTCATTTGTGGAGATGTAATAGGGACACTCATTGAAGGAATGAATGAAGAAGTCGGATTAAATGAAGGAAGAGGGTTGATTGAAGAAGAAGGATTGCCCCCATGACTGGTGATCATAGGCGGAATGTCTTGTATTGAAGTGATCATTATGTTTGATGTAAAAGTAGGTATACTAGAAATAGAAGTTGTCAAAGGGATAGAATGATTGACTTGAGTAGGAGGTTGTGTATAACCTAAAGTTTCGGCACAACTCTTCATAGGCATCACATTCAAATCCATGATGTGTGCAATACTACGCAAAATATCAATTCCATTCTTATCACTTTGAACCATACGTTTTAGACCCTCTATTAATGAAAGAGCTTGACTATCGGGGTATTCTTGAGACATCCATTGCTGAAAATCATCAAATTGGTTATCCAATTTTGAAAGTTGTTCTATAGAAACCTTAAGGAGAGCTTCTTCATCATTAAGAGGATTAGAGGAATTACCTGTGTCCTCGTTAAAAAGGCCATTCAAATTAGGTTCCATCTCCTTGGTAACTAAACCTTGGAAAGACTTAATTCTAAGGCTTCGTCTAACGGGAATAGTGTAAGTAGGGCTTATTGTTGTAAAACTCATGCACTAAAGAGAGAGAGAAGATTTTGAATTTTCGAGGTAGCAAATTTCAATAAAATCAGCCAATCTCCCAGATTTAAGCTGTTAAATACAATCACGACAATCTCCTGAATTTTCGGAAAAAATGTCAGGGACCGTGGTGAATGGAGTGCACACGGTCCTTGCAACTTTTTTCAAAATTTTCAAGGATGAAAGTTATGATGATTTTAAAGCTAATCTGAAAAAATTGAGTGATTTTACGATTTGTAGATAGGCCAAATTAAAGTTGCAATCTCAAAATTGAACCCTACCAAGATTGTTGAAAAATGCAAAATTTGAATTTTGTAAAAGAGAGGGAAACTGAAATTTTGAATTTTATGATTTTAGAGGGAATACTAAAAGCAATGCAAGCTTTGAAATTTTAAAAGTTGACTCAATTTCGTGCAAAATTCAATTTTGAAAGCGGAAATCAAAGTTGTTGCAATCAAACACTTAATTTCAAAAGTCACAAATTGCAAAAACTTGAATAAAGCACTGAAACTTTGAATGAATGCCAACACACTTTTCAGATTTAGGACAGTAAGAACACAATTTTGACACAAAATTTCAATTTCAACAATTTTTGAATGATTAGAAGCCTTAATCCAAGCAATCACTAGACCAACTTTGACTTTAATTTTGAAAGTGTTAGAATTAATGAAATCAGCCAGGATTCTGGATTTTAGCAGAAAAATACAGTAAGATTTAGCTCCCAAAATTTCAAAAAAAATGTCAGGGACAATGGCGCTCGGGGTGCACACGGTCCTCGCAACTTTTTTCAAAATTTTCAGGGATGGAAGATATTGTGATTTTGTTGCGGAATCCAAAATTACAGCCGATTTGGAGGTGTTCTGATCAGTGAAATCGTCGGTCAAAGGTTGAATCAAGAGGGTTTTAAAAATTAGGGTTTTGACACTTAACCACTTAATTTTTAGAATTAAAGCACAAATATGAATTGATAATTTACAATAGAAGGGTAGATCTGAAATAAGCATTAATAATTAAACATTTCACAAGCTCAATTACTAAGAAGAAAATTTAGGGTTTTTATGCAATTAACCTCTAAAATTTGCAAAAGATCAAACATGAAAATGTAATTAAGGAAGCAAATTTTTCAGATCTAACCATGAATAATCAGAATTAGGATGTTCACGTCAGGTTCACCAAAATGTAAAGCAGAAAATCAAACCCCAGGTGCTCCCCCCACTCCAAGGAGAGAGAAAGGAGGTCACTAGGGTTGACGGTTTTCACTTAGGAGAGACTTTACATTCAAAAGAGGGGTTGAAACTCACAAGATCCAATCCCACACAATGCAAGATTGAATTCTAAATGAGTTTCAAGGGTTGAGACAGCAAGGCTACCCTCTTTTGTAAAGAATGTAGATAGAAGGATTGAACTAGGAGTGAAAGTAAGAAAGATTAGCTTGCAGACAGAAATAGAAACATAGGATGAAGCTGCAGACCTGAAATTAGCAGTAAAATATCGAGATGATGTTGTCCAGCAAATTTGAGCGAAAGTTGACGGGATGATGGCGCTCGGCGTGCACACGGTCCTCTAAAAAATCTGCAAAACGAAGGGGGATCTGTTCGTCTCTGCACAAGGATTCCAGATCTTCAATTACAGCCGCGTACCTGCAACCTACACACAGAAAAGAGAGGACGATTGGGGGGTAAGGGATTAGGGGTTTGCCTTTAGGTCAAACCCCGGTGTTGGAATTAACCAAGAAATGAGAATGCTGTAAATGTAAATGTTTGTAATATAAACAAGCACTAATACCTTGTTGTAAGAATGTTTGTATTCTTACATGCGAAGGTGCAAATGATGTTGTATGTCATATGTTGTAAGTGATCCCCTCTTCAATGGTTGAATCCTTGTCTTGAATGCAACACCTAACCTTGAATGGAGACTTAGAATGCTCAATTGCTTGAAGGAATGCTTGAATGCTTGAATGTTTGAATGTTTGCCTATCGCTTCCGCCTCTTGTACACATATGTTTTTCCTCTTACCATCTACCCTTTCTGAGAGGGGAAATGTAGTTTATATACTTGTCAATTAGGGTTAAAAGACTGATTTTTTCTGACCTTAGGCCGACCTGGGAAGATTATTTATCAAATTGCAAACTTGAAGACCCGATGCCCAAAAAGAGACCGGGCCCAAAATAGGGCCAGGGACCAGGGCACTGGGCGCCATGGTCCCACCTCCCAGGACAGCAGGGTGCAAGGAGGGTCAGGCCAAGGTGCTGGAAAGATGCAGTTTTTGATGTTGTAAACAGGTTTCGGGGTCTCCATTTAGGTTCAATGTTGCATCGCCATCATGAAGACCCAAATGCAGTCGAAATTGCAAGTGTCACAATTTTAGGACACTACACAAATGTTTAGACCTGCTCCTCCATCTATCAGGACTTGTTTTATTCGATGTTTGTGTATGAAGGCTTCAATGTGTAAAGGTGCATTATGTGGCTGACTTACGGAGGTGTCATCAGCTTCTATAAATGTAAGGGAGTGTGGAATGGAAAGGTATCCCACCATGGCTTGAAACTGGTCCACATTTAGATCAGTAGGGACAACAGTTTCTCTCAAGATTTTGTCAAGAATAGCTTTATGTGTGGGGGATATACGTAAGAGCTCAAGGATGGAGATTAGCGTGGGTGTCTTCCCTAATTGTTCGACAAGGTCATACTTAGGCTTGGTTGATGAGGAAGCTATGTTTTTAGCTGGAGCACCTTGCAAAGTGAATTTACCTCGACGGGTTGTAACATGACATTCAGAGGTAGCTTCGAAAGAAGATCCAATGCCCTTTAGGACAATCTTTGGTCTTTGGGTAGAATTCTCAGGTGTTCCGTCCTTGATGATAATGGTAGAGACATAATTGTCCATCGAGATGTGATTGATAGTTGAATCATAGTTATAGGATGCTCTGGTATAGTTGGTTTGGTCATCTGTGGCTGCAGCTTTTCCCTTGTCATGTTTTGGGAATGGTTCCTTAAACATCTCATGTTCTTGGTTAGATGAGTGTCCTTCAATCTCAATGTCACCTCTATCAATGAGATCTTGTATAATGTTTTTCAGTAGATGGCAATTTCCTATCTTATGACCCTTGTTCTTGTGAAATTCACAATACTCATCATCATTCCACCAATTTGGTTTGACCTTTGGCTCATATGGAGGAAAATCTGGAATTGTGGTTACTTTGTTTGCCACTAGCTTCTTGAAAATAGACTCAAGTGGTTCTCCCAATGGGCTGTACTTCCTTCATGATCTGGAAGTTGTTTGAGTATTCACTTGATTGTTTGTAGAGCTTGATCCCGAAAAAAAGATTTTCGGCCGCACTGTATTGGCATCAACAATACCATCATTCACTATATTCTTGTTTTTGTTCCAAAATCTTGGCTTATCTTTTCCTTTAAAATTATCTTTGTTTTCCTTGAATATCTTGATGACTCCTTGTTCAATTAGGACCTTTTCAGTCGCTAAGCCTTTTTCAATGATGTATTTGAAGGTAGACAAACAAGCTTTTCTTAGGTCATAACCAATGTCTTTGTTAACATTCTGGTTGAACATTTCTACCATTTGTTTTTGTGGAATTTCACAAGAGCATCTGCTGGCTAGATTCCTCCATCTTTGTAAAAATGATGAAAAATATTCTCCATCCTTTTGCTTGGTGTTACACAAGGTAGTGACTGATATGTCTGTCTCTATGTTGTATGAGAAATGTTGGATAAATGCCTCTACTAAGTCACCCCATGACTTAATACTAGGTGGAAGTTGAGAGAACCATTCCATAGCTTGATAACCTAAGCTTTGTGGGAATAATCTCATCAAATATGTCTCTTCTGCTACTACCTCAATGGAAGCTGTGAAAAACTATCTTATGTGTGCCTTAGGATCCCCTTTTCCTCTATACTTATCAAACTTGGGCATCAAAAAGTGTGTAGGAAATGGAGGCATTGGAATGCTCTTGTCAAATGGATAGGGACATATGTCTCTCATTGTGTAAGTTGGCTTTGGTGTATTTATGTCCTCCATTTTATTTTGTAAGTCCTTGATTTGTTGTTCCAAATTATTCTTAGGTGGAGATCGACTTCTTGGACCATACCCCATGCCTAAACCACCAAGTGGAGGAGGAGCATGTTGCATAAATGGATGATATTGATCATACACATGTTCATATGGAGGAGGTCTATAATTATGCTGCGTATATGGACCACTTGGTATAGAGTCATGATGAGCAATGGAATATCTGCTTTGTCCATGTATACCATACTCTATAGGCATGTCATGAGTTTGTTCTAGTGTGTTGCCCCCAAATTTGACGCGGGGTTTCCTTGTCTCCAAATTTTGAGCATGCCTTTGAATATCCAATTGCTTTGGTGGTTGGTCCTTAGCATTGGTATATGATTGAGTATATTTTTCTGCATAGGACTTCCATAATGGTCTGCGAAGGTGAGTATCATATGCTTGACCATGTGTGTAAGGGACCTCTGGTTTTTGAAACAAAGATGATGGTGATTCAGGCACCATATGTGGTCCTCTATTGCCTCCACTATTAGGCCTCCTTTGATCCATGTTGGAGTGAGATTGTTGCAAAGGTTGATTTTCCATTATTTGAGACATGTCAAAATCATGAGGGATCTTGGTTCCACTTTGTGCCATCACTTGTAGAAAGTATTGTCTATCTCTCCTCATTATTTCCTCAACCAATCGATTGAAATGGGGATTCATAATGGTGTCTTCCACTTCTGCTGAATGTACGGAGAAGTTGTCCATATTGTCATTGTGTGTACCATTGTTGTTTGTAGTGTCCATGCTCTCAACATTTGGAATGTTTCTATAAGCATCCATGTCAGGTAATGTAGTATTATCATAATTGAAAAAGATATCATTGTCATACTCATAAGAACTCATGTTTGCGGACTCTTGAGCCTCTTTAGCTTCTCTCCTGAATTTTTGGTAATCGGTTTCAACCATGAACTAGGTATTGACCAAGATGTGTGAGACTAGATGAAAATGGAAAGAGTATGGAAGACCAAGAGTTGGATGAAATGTAAATGAATCTGAGGTGTACTTGCAATGTCCAAAGTGTAAGACCAAGTATGTATGTAATAGAGTAGGTGTGGCTTCCTAAGAGATGATAGTTTCTCTTGATGAGGTAAGTTGACCTTGACTCTAAATAAGACCAAATGAGACCCAAAGGTGAGAGACCTTGATGAGGGACCACTTAGCAAAGTGTTGTTGTATGTAGTATGTTGACAAAATATAGTGAGGACAAGCAAGTGACCTTTTGACTCAAGTTTAGACAAGTGAGAATGTAAAATGAGATGTGAAGCAATGATGGACTGTATGAGACCCAAAGACAAGTTGAACGCTAGATGAAACCTGGAGACACAGATGTGTTTCTGCAAAATTTGTGCAATTTTTCCAATCTATGAAGTTGTTTTGTTGTGACCAAATTTGAATGTTTGACTATTTTTCATGACAAGAGGACACAATGATGAAGAGGACTCAATGTTTGCAAGTGTTTAGACTCCAAAATGACTCCAAGAAAAGTGTGTTGTTTGATGTAAAATTGTTTTGCATACACTTGAAGACACAAAAGACACAATGTTTTAATATTTGGTCTTGAATGTTTGATTGTTTAAAATAAGTCAAGCACAATTCTTATGGTTGGCTAAGACAATAGTTGTTGATCCCACATGGAGTTTCCCCTGAGGCTATGCTATTCAGAGTGGATACTTAGATGCTTGACCCCACTGGCTCCACCCTTGGCACTCACTTCTCGGGGCAGCCAAGCATCAGTCCCCACGAAAACTCCTCGTGGTGAAGTTGGTATCTCTACTAAGAACCATATGTGTGTGGGCCGCTACCAGAGGTCCGACCTCCTGCCCCAACAACTAGAAAGATTTTGGCTTCTAAAAAAAAAGGTGCTAGTAAGGGCTTCCGCTCATGTGGCCATACATGTGACACTTTTAGCTTTGTAAATACAGAAGGCTCCCAGTCGATAGGGGTTACACCCTACAAATGATCAAATAAATTTGATCAAACGGGTTTATGGGGAGACATAGTGTCGGTATGAACTAATTAGCACACGTTATCCATAGTTTTCACCATGGATACAATTATTTAGAGTGGTTTGGAAGAAGATGGCTTTTCTTTTGCTACCACTTGGGTCGTTCTCTCCTCACTAGTAGTCCTAATTCCCACACGGGGAGACAGGCCCTCTAAAGATTAAACAAAAAGAGCCTATTACTCAAGACACAAAAGACAATGGTTCAATTTTAGTGCACCAATTGAAGTGTTTGCTAGTCTATGAAAACAAGGCACATAATAAAAATCAAAAACCCTTGCCAAGGACCTGCAACAAGGATCTATTAGTAGTTTGGATTGTTTCAAATAATCACCCCTTCCTGCAAGCACACAAGTTAGGTAAATTTTAGATCCCAAAAGACTGTGAAAATAGGGGCCTTCGACAAAATGATTTTGCTTCCAAGACAAAGTGCACCACTTTTGTTAGCTAGATCTGAAAATGTTAGCTCAAAATAAACTAGATCTGAAATCCGAATGACGAAAAACCGAATCAATGAAACAACAAATGCAACAACCGAACACAAACACAGTTGTCACAAAAACAGATGCTGCCAGAATACGCAGATGCACCTAGATCTAACACAGACGTAGCTCCCGAAAGCAGATGCATTTTGCTAACGCAGACGCACCTGAAGACCTCACAGGCGCGACTATGGAATACAAACGCGTTTCCAAAAATCTGCAAAAAAAATAAAATCTTGTCGAATACGCAGACGCTGTTCCAGATGTCACAGATGCGGCAGAAAATTAAAAAAACGCGATCCAAAAGTGCACAGACACGAAATATCAAAATGTTGTCAGAAATGTCAGATCTGCAACTTAAAAACACAAAATCTGCAACAAAAGATGTTAAATGCAAAAGGGACAAGAGTCCCATCGGGCATGCCAAAATGTATATGGTGAAAATGGATAACAACAATATTGAAAGACTAAATGAATTCAACCACAAAACCCTAGCCTAACAACAACAAAGATCCACCATAACATATGAAGATTACCTAAGACAATGCAAATCAAATGAAATCACAAAGATTATACCATCACATGTCCAATAGGGTTTGGATCTCCATTCTTCCTATCTCCATTGATCTTGCTTGATATATTTGCTCTCAGATTTTATGTGCACAAGAGTTCAACAAAGAACGGAAATGTGGTTGCAAGTAGGATCACATATGAAAGTGCAAAGGCGTAGTGTAGTCGAGTAATCAAGTAGTTAGATTGATTAGTTGGGGGTTTGATAATGAAGAAAGCGTCTCCTTATATAGAAGACAATATATGAAATGGAGGGATAAGATTGAGAGGTGTAAAAGAGGTCGGCTATGATTAGAGGGTAGGTAAAAGAAATAATAAAATAATGAGAGGGTAGGTAGTGTAGGAATTAAGAGATGAATGGCATGTGTCATGAGTAGAAAATGTTAATGAATTAATTAAATAAATAAATATTTATTTAATTAATAGAAGAAGTGGGATTAATTAAATAAATAAGATATTTATTTAATTTAGGAAAATTATAATTTAAATAAATAAATGTATTTATTTAAATGAGAAATAAGGCTAGAAGAGGATAAATGAATTAATTAAATAAATAAAGATTCATTTAATTAATAGAAGAATTAGGCTTAGATAATTAAATAAATAAAATATTTATTTAATTAGACATGATAATTTTAGGTGTCTACAATAGTCATGACAACATTGTTGAATGATTGTTTCTTACAGGGTAAAGTTAAATGAAGCTTGAATCCTAACTATCACCAGGAACATGACTCAATGTTTCTAATTCTTTCTGGTATTATAGCATTGTAAATTAAACTAACATTCCATCTCAATGCAATCTTTTGGTGGTAATCAGTTAGGAGAAGACCGTTGTGGTTTGCATGGTAGAGATCCACAACAGTGATTAATTAGCATCAGAAAACATATGCAGATTTGGTAAGTGTTGGAAGCCCACATCCCATCCTCTCTTGATTCTCTATCACCATTCTTAGAGCCAATGATTTTCCAATCTTTTATTGTGGTAACACAAATCCTCCATCATTAGAATTTTACAGATGGCCACTAATACTTTTAATTTTGTTTTATATGATCTTGAAGGTGAGCTATCATATAGAATCATAGATTCTAAATCAGACCCTCCAGATCGACATCTGAAAGCATTGGTTCTGGGTTCATTCTATGGTAAAAGTTTCCTTATTGAATCTATAAGTTTTAGTGCAATTATTTTTGTACCAAGGTAAAACATAGATATATAAATATAAAATAAAAACAAAGATATTTTAAATTTTTTTTATCATTTTATAATTATGATACATCAAATACTCTTTTTAAAATTATTAGTAAAGAATAACTAATTCAATTAAAAAATGTATTTTATAAATTTTTATTTCTAATTATTATTTTGAATAATGATAAGAAGTTTAGAATTTAAATATAAAAATTAGATGTTAATTATCAAATGGGTGGTAAAGTTAGTGGATTCTTGATTATGCTTTATTAAATTTTGATTTGTAAAAATGTTTGTTGCTAGGATTTGACATGAAATGATTCTAGTTGAATTATTTGTAAGCTAAGATTAATTATTTGTATTAATTATTTGTAGAATGTCTCTTGGCATTAAATATTTTTAATATTAAATAAATATCTAATTAAGTTAATATCATTTTTTTCATTATTAGTAATTAAATAATTATTTGAAAATTGGATTTTTTTCTTCATTTCTTTAAATTAATTAAATGTTTTTAATATTAATTTGTCATTTTCTTATTGAAATAATTATTTTTTCCATTAGTTCTTTCATACACATTAATTAAATTCATTTCTATTTATTTATTTTATTATTTCATCCAGAGGCGATCTACAATGGCATCCATCTTGTCCAAAAACAAAAAATACTTTTAAGAAAAATTTGACGTTTGAATGCATGTCTTTCCAAACCTCGCATGATAGTTGGTAGTGGTTGCAAGGCAGAAGCAACATCGTGGTTATTGCAATTGTAACACCTCCCTTAATGCACCCTCACATGCAATTGTAACGCCTCCCTTCATGCACCCCCACAACCATAATCTGCAATTTGTACATGGTTATTTCAATAGCAGTCATGAGTATACACTGCAAATTCAGCAAGCTGGCGAAACCACAGAAGAGGAGAATAAAATCTGTCTAAAACCATTACAAAAAAGTGAGCACCAAGAAAATTAATTGTGGAACATGGCATTATATCTTTAAAAGCAAATAGAATGGATGAAAGGGTATGCTTATAGCATTTCTGTAAAAAAAAATCTTGCATTTCTCTAATTTTTTTCTCTTTGATATTGTTGAGAGCAGGGCACCGATGTGCCATGTATACTGATTCTTGTCACAGTCTTTTCCCTCACAACAGATTTTGAAGTGTCCAAATTACTTCAATATATTTGCTTTTGTGTTATCCCTACGACTGTGTGAGAGTGAGAGAGTTTCTTTTAGGTGCTTGATCAAACACAATATGCACACTGATTATCACTCTATCTTTGGCAATAGTTGTTGCTTTTTAATATGATTTTGTGTTTTGCATGCATGTTTGTGCATTTTCCACTATTGGAGTATAGAACTTCAATTTTTCAGGTAGCGAGGATGTTGGCAAATCTTGTGGAAATTGGCTTTGAACCTACCAAGTGTGTTTGCTTGGAATTTTATGAAGTCTTTTGAATGATTTGATCTTGTGCATTCTCTACAAATATTTTAGCCATTGTGTTCCATTCAATGACATCTCTTTGTGATATTTTGTCGAACAGTTCACAATATTCACCTTTGTGTGCTATTGGTCTTTGCATAAACTATTACTCTATCTAACAAAGTTTTTTTTCTCTTTCAAAGCATTCTACCAAGCACTCTGAGATTATGTTTGTGTGAGACATAGAGCACAACCGCCAAAAAGAAAGGTAACTGCTTCATCAAACTTCTATCTTTTAATAGGGGTATGACTATCTAATTGCTTCACATGCCTTGCCAAAGGACATAAGCATCTCAACAACTGAACACAGTAGTCGCTATTGTCTAAAAAAACTGTTCAATGAAAATCGTAACTAAAAGGTGTCTCAAAAAATATTTTTGAATTTGTTGATGTAGGATTTAAGGATACAAATGCAGTATGTTCCAAGTCACAATTATTTTATGCACAAGTAGACTATGCAAAGATAGCTTCCAAAATTTGTTTTGTAATGATACAAGAGCATATGTGTCTAGAATAGAACCCATCTAAGAGAAACAATCTATGCCATTATGCACTGGATTTGGAGTGAAAATTCTTCCTTTATCCATCCTTTTAATCTCTCTACACTGCTCTTGGGAAATAATGCTTTGGTTACTAATAATGGACAAACCCTGTTCCTTGACAACATTATTGCATTCTACATATGATTTAGTAAACACAATTCAGTCGATTCAACAATTTTCTTGAATATAGAGCCTCTTTTCAATTTTCTTTTATCAAATTTTATTTTTAGATATCTTGAATAAAATTATTATTATTTTTAAAAATAAAGGAAGTTATAATTGAAAGATTGAAAAAATAAGTTTATAAATCATTATATTAAATAATAATAATGCTATTTTAAGAAATATTTAAGATATAAAAATCAGTCTACAAAATTATTATATTGCAATGATACAATAAAAAAATAAATCAAGTATATTTTAGTAATATAATCATTTTGTTCATTGTATGATTTAATTCATAGAAATCATCTTAAAAAATATATTATTAATCAACCTTGCTAAAATAAAGACAATAAAAATAGGTTTCATTGTTTCAATTATATCTATATATAATTTTGATTTTAGATATCAAAGTAAACCTGCTAAAATAAACACAACAAAAATAAGATGAAATTCTAGTACATTCCAAAATTAATTGGTATTTTGATTTTTTCATTGTTCTATTAAACTTATATAGAATTCTTCTCAACAAACTTACTAAAATGAACAAAATGTAAAACATGAAAAAATTAGTGCATTCCAAAAGTTATTCTCTCTATTTTGTAGTGTAGTCCACCCTAAAAATTTAAGCTCCTAAATTTAAGGAGGTGGTGTTCTCATTGATATCTTTTATAGGATGTTCATAATAAAAACAAATAAAAATAATTCATTTCCCTCCAAAACTATTTTTTAATATAAATTAAATTTAGATTTTTGACAAGTGGCAGATAACATCCCTAAGTTGGTGGGACAATTTCTAGCCCCACCCCTTCTGCACCTGCTTAAAATGTAGGGGCTGTTATTTTTTTGGAAATGATTCCAAATAATCTCGTAGCACAAAAAAAATTCTACATGGGACCGCCTCTTCCACATAAATAGAGCCCAAGCCCCTCCCATGGGACCCAGTCTTATAGACAAAACTAGTAAAATAAATAAATTGAAAAGGTGAAGAAATTAGTATATTCCAAAATTAATCCCCATTTTAATTATTTTAATGTTTCTATTAAACCTATATAAAATGCTTATTCACAATAAACTTTCTAATTGAACAAAATGTAAAATGTGAAGAAATTAATACATTCTCAAATTAATATTGATGTCTTAAACAAAGGGAAATATCAATTTTAGAGGTAATTGGATATTCATAAATTTAATCTCAAACCATAGAAGAAAGACAAATGAACAATATTCAATTAGGATTAGGATTAGGATTTAATTAGGGCAAGACTTAAAGTTCAAATTTAATTAGGGTTACTCTTAGTGTAAGAAACAAAATTATGAATAAGCTTATGATTATCCATAGAGTTAAATTTTAAAATTAGAATTAGAATTAGAGATAGGGTTTAGAGTTAAAAATATGGTTAAGGTTAGGGTTATAGTTCAATTAGTGTTAAAGTTAAGATTAGTGTTCAATTTGATTAGAATTAGTTTGGGGTGTAATTATGGTTAGGGCTCAAGTAGAGTTATAAAAGAAATTTTTGAGATAGGGTCATATTATGATTATAGTTCACATATGGTTACAGTTAAGATTAGGGTTCAATTGGGGTTAAAGTTAAGTTATGGTTCAATTTGGGGAAATTATTGCACTAGGGTTAGAGTTGACTTTAATGTTAGTTTGCAATTTGGGTTAGGTTTTAGTAAAGGTTTAAATCATGTGGTTTAATTAAACTTAAGATTAGTGTTCAATTAGTGTTATAAAATAAATATCCAATTCACGATTAGGGTTAAATTATGCTTAGAATTCAAACAAGGCTAGGTTTAGGATTCAGCTAGGGTTAGGGTTAAATTAGGGTTAAAGTTATGGTTAGTGTTGGGGGTAAAGTAGGATTAACACTTAATTATAATTATGATTAGGGTTTAATTAGGGTTATCCTTAAGGTTAAAATTAAATCAAGGTTAGGGTTGGTGCAAAAAATAGCATTATGAGTCCACTTATAATTATGGTTTTAAAAAGTTAGAATCATAATTAGCTAGGATTAGAATTAGAATTAGAGATATGGTTAAAATTAGTATTGAATTATGGTTAATTTTTGGGTTAAGGTTTAATTAAGCTTAAATTTAAGGTTATAGAACAATTTGGGTTAGGGTCCGATTAGAGTTATAAGAGAAATATTTGAGTTAGGTTTCAATTAGGATTAGTGTTTAAGTTTAATTAGGGTTATGGTTATGGTTAGATTAGGGATAAACTAGGGGAAATTTTTAAGTTAGGGTTAGGGTTTTAATAGGGTTAAAATAATGGGTTTTAATTATATTTAAGGTTATAGATGAGTGAGGGTTAGGGTTAGTGTAAGTGTTAGTTTAAAATGCAATTAGAGTGAAATTGGGGTTAGGGCTATATTTTAACTACAGATTAATTAGGGTTAAGCTTAAGGTGAGATTTATGCTTTAAAATAGGGTTGTAATTGTTATTACATTTTATCTTAATGATAGAATTTTATTATAAATTATAGTTCACTTATCAATAAGGTTTAATTAGGGTTAGGGTTAAGTAGGGTTATTGTTTAAATAGGGTTGATATTGGTCTAAGTGTTAAATTAAGATTATGGTTAGGGTTCAATTATATAATGATCTAAATAGGGTTAGAATTAAATTATTAATCATAATTTTATTGTTAACCCTAATTCTATATCTAATAGTAAACCTAACCCTAACCCTAATCATAACCTAACCCTATCCCTAATCCTAATTCTATTTCTAACCGTGCTCCTAACCTATCACTAAGCTCAAACTTTAAGGGTGAACTCACAATACTGGTTCCCACTTTTTGACCAACTTTGACACTTAGATGAATGTTTTGAAAAAAATCTTCACTTTCTGACACTTGTAACTTTTAAACCGTTAAGAATTTGAAGATCATATAAACTAGTGATTTTTAACATCTTGTTTTTAGATTCTAAATATATTTTTTACAAATTTGTTTGAATAAAATTTTATTGATTTTTCCATCTCCCTCAAAAAGTAGTTGTTTACAACAAACAACATTTTTTAAGAGTGATGTGTATCCCGAAACGCATAATTTTTTTTCTATAAATGATAAAAACTTAATTCTTTTGAATTTTGGTTTTTAACATCAATACCTAGGGCAGGCACTTGGTTTGATAGTGATATGTTGAATATTTTTTATTTTATTAAGTTTTGAAGTTCGACTAATTATAATTTGGATATAGGTGTACGTTTGAACACATAACTTGTTCTATATGTATCAAAATTCAATTTTCTTTTTTTTGTTAGAAAGAAAACATCAATACCTAGTGCATAGATATTTTTTAGAATTTTTTTGAATTAGTTTACTATTTTTCCCAGTGCATTGAACAAAGAAGTTCATGTTCGGTGATAAACCTACATTCATAAGAAACAAAATAAAAATATATTAATGAGATTAAATATATTAAAAGTTATACTATTTGGAAAGATTATAATAAGGACTAAATACTTTTTTTTTAAAAACTTTGAAATGAATTAATTTGAGCCCCCAAAAGCTAATGTAAAATTGGTTTTTTATCAACATTTGATAGATGCAAAGGAGACTCCGTTGCAAGTATGATTTAGAAGTAGAGAAGTTCTATCCAAGAAATTTTGATCTAAGAGCCTTTGATTTAACTCTCTTCAATTAATTACTTCAAATGGGACCTCTTAAAGCTTAAATCATTATATTTTTTTTAAAATGTATGATTTCAGCAAAAATCAAGTCGTACCAAAAAGTGGGAACCAGCTTTGTGAGTTCACCCTTAACCCTAAAACAAACCATAACCATACTGTTAACCCTATTTCTATCTTTATCTCTAGCCCTAACCCTAATCCTAATCTAACCCTAACCCTAACCCCATCCTTGATCATAGCCCCAACCCTAAGCTTAACCATATCCCTAATCTTAACCTTAACCTTAACCCTGCCCTTAGATCATTATTTTATTTGTAACACTAATTATAACTCTAACCCTAAGTAATTTAATATATTGTGTTGTGTCAAGAATGCTACTACCATATATATATATATATATATATATATATATATGCCAAGAGATATCTTTCTCGTGGCACCTATTTTTAATCAATTTCTCACATAAAAGTCAAATAAGTGCCCAAAGAAATATATATATATGCTGGCATATCCTAACCCCAACCCTAACCCTAATAACATATCTATACTGAATCTTTTGAATGTTGCAAATATTTACTTGCATAGCTTTCATTTGTAGGTTGATTTATTCATATTTATGAATGTTAAGATATTTTAAAATTTGATATCTCTCGACGAATTTTACATAGATTCAAAAAATCTATGTATACTAGTTTAATTAAATGAGAGCTAACTTATCTGGATCCCCTCACAAGGAAAACATAAATGAAATTTAACATTATGTAATAAAGTTTATAAAAATATAGATCTATGATTACAACAATAATATTTCAATTATATATGATAAGGGTTGGTCATTCTACAAATTTTCTTAATTATAGTCGTATCAAGGTCATTTTAGGGTGTCAATATTTGCACATTCATTTTGCAAGTGACAAGGTCATATGTTGTAAATCACAATAAAGAGTTTTAGAAAGAAGTCACATATGTAGATGACTATTAACATGGCAAAGATGTAATAATTCAAAAAAATATTTGCCTTTTGCACTGATCTCCCTTTCGTTTCATTTGTGTTATTATAGTGTTAAAATTGATTATAAATAATGTTTGGTTACATAAAGCTTTATCATTGATTTTGTAAGCATGTCTAAATATAGGTGTGATTTACAAGGGTCTCTCTTATCCTTGCAAGTTATGATTTTGCAACCCATTATAATAGGCATTGGTCTTGAATAGTGAATAATCAAACATTTCTTCATCTTGACATCTTTATCACTTAGGATAAGGATCCTTTATGCTCATATGTTACAATGACATAATTACTAGCATATTTCAAACAAACTAATGCTAGTAAATCATTGGAGAAACTCTTCAATGTATTGTCATCTTGTGCATGGTTGGCTAAAGGGAAATGCATCCATATGAACATATAGTGGTATGATCTCCAAGTCCATGTATATGAATATTATCGTAGCCTAAGAATAAGTCTTACAAAAAATTAATGTGTAATAGACTTGGTGACAAGTATAATTGAAAATTTATATGTTGTTCTACCATCATGCCTTAATTTTGCATTAGTAAGGATACCTCTAGGAACACCCTTCGAAGTCTAAATGAGTCTAGAGTGAACAAGGGATTACTCTCACAAAGCATTGTTTCATCCATGCCACTCTCTTATTATAAATCTTTCATGAGAATCCATGTTTGAGGGTCAACACTATGAATGCAATCATTTTTTTAAGAAACCTCTTTTGAGACAAAACCCTAATTCCTCCTCAACATTATTTGATGCAAATTTAGTTGACAATTTTGGTCCAAAATTGTTAACTATGGTAGATGGTAGTTTTATTCCCGTCCCCACTATATCTTCTTTTGTTACTAGAGAACTTTCATTTGTCTTTATCAATATCTCATAAATCACTATTCTCCAAAATCATACTTTTAATATTTAAATCATATTATACCAATATTCCACATATCTTTCAAATTGGTGTCTCCATAATATTTATGATGTACCTCATTCTCAACTCAATTTCTCATTAAAATACCTTGTTTAACAATAGTTTGAAAGTTAAAAAGATCACTTCATATTATTTAATTTTACTTAACTAAATACACAAGAACTTAAAACTATCAAGATGCTAGTAGCTACACAACTATAATTTGAAATAAATTCACATATCAAGTGTCCTTTTTGAATCAATGCTTATAGTACCACTGAGTGTTAGCTTGAATCTAACACAAAATTGCATTACAACAAGAGCAATTGATAATTGAGCTACTTATGAAAATGCAGGAGTAATGCAAGTACCACATGGAAATTATATGTTATTAGACTAAACATAAAAACATCCAAAATTCAATTTGGTCATGAAAGTAATCAAATTAAATATATTTTTTTGGGAAAGTAACCACATCCATACAATGCATATGATAACAATAACATTAGTAGAATTAAATCAAAAGTGAATCCTTTTCATTTATGTTTAAGTCATTTTATCCACATTGTAGTAATAATCATAAGAAAAACCAATTAACACAGTATAGGGAGAAAACTCAGTAGTTGAGTGGGTTTCAATTGTTGTAATAGCAATTGTTGGTTTGATACCCATACTTGTTGATTTAATGTCCAAATTTTTTTTACAAAATTGCACCAATAGTTGTGACTTTAATATCCAAAATTGAATGAAATGCACCCTTAGTTGTAAAAAGAAACCAATCATATGATGCCACATCAGTTGCACAAGTATGGGGCCCCTCTATGCACGACTATTGGTCTCACCTTTATTTTGGTTGTTTTGGACACCTTGACAAAAAACATGTTGATCTGGCATCATATTTGATGATGTGGCCTTGAAACCTTAGTTATAAGTAAGGGACTTGCCAAGTAAGCTACTGTAAAAAATTGGGAGAGATTTAAATTTTTCATGTAGGATTTTGCAAAGCACGAAGTTAGGGTAATCAACTAATGGGTCCTCTCCCCTAGAAGTAAACAATGGCTCCTACTTCTAAAGTTGCTCAAGCTTTTGCTCATGATGTCATCCCATGTTCCTCTTTCTCGTGTTGTCCTTCCTGAGCAAGTTTCTCCTACTCATGCTCATGTTAGGGCTTCTACTCTTATTGTTTCATCTCTTTCAACAAAAACTGAGCTTGTTCTTGGGGTTGTAACTTCTTCTTTAGCCTTTTCTCTGGCTCCTATTCTTGGGTTGTCTAGATCAATGTGCTTTTTCCCCCATTTTTGGCATTGGTTCAAGGGCTTTTCATGGAGTTAGGGTGCTTGTGTCAACTGGCTCTGGTGGTGTTGGGGTGCCCATCTTAGAACTTGTTGGTGTTGATTTGGGTGATTCTTCTAGTGTTGATTTTAGTGATGCTTCTAGTGTTGGGGTCTCTAATGTGGTGCCCTCTATGTGTGTTAGTCCTTCAAGGGTTGGGGTTGACTCTCTTGAATCATTGGCTTTTGGTAGGGCTATCTATAACTTCACTCAAATTTCTAGATCTTCTATTCCTCACAAGAGAAAACCTAGTCCTTTTTCCTTGTGCCAAGTCACCCCCTATGGTGGTCTATGGTCAGGCTGTTGTGGAGAATGAAGAGTTCTACCTAGGTAGGGCCCTGGTTTGTGAAGTTTTTGGTCTTTGGCCTTCTCTATTTGATCTCAATGGTTGGGTCTCGAATTCTTGGCAAACCCTTGAAATTGATAAGATTAAGCTTTACTCTTATGCTAAGGGATTTTTCATTGCTTCCTTTGCTTCTTTAGAAGAAACTTGATTTTAGGAAAGTTGTGGGTTCGAGGAGAGAATCCCCTCTCTCTTAAGCCATGGAATAATACATTTAACCCCCTCTTTGAAACCTCTTAATATGCATCCATTATGGGTGTGCCTTCCTAATCTTCCCCTCCAATCTTGGGAATTGTCTTGTTATGAAGCCATTGATAATTCAATTAGCAGTTTCTTGAAGGTTGATGATTTCACTTCCTTCATGGGACAGTCTACCTACACTCACTTGTTGGTGGACGTTGACTTATTATTACCTCTTCATGATGACGTGGGTGGTTTTGATGGTTGGAAATCAACCTTGGTCTCAATGTTTAGATTAAGAGTCATTGCTTTGCTACTACCCACTTGGCCTTGAATTACTCTTATGGTCATTGGAAGGGTCTTACTCCCTGGTGGAAGTATGCTTATGATGATCACTTGACTATTGAGGATCTTGTCTCTTCAGTAGATGTCTCCTCTTAAGACTATGAGGAGTGCTTAGTTGGGGTGGCCTTGTCTTCTCTTGATGTCCTTATTGTGGTTTCTTCCTCTTAGTGCTCTATTCCAATTTATCCCTTATCTTTTGCTTAAATTTTGTCTTCTTCATTGGTTGTTTGATGCCTCTCACACTCTATTCCTATTATTCCCCTTTCAATTGATGCGTGTCTCCTCGAGGGAGAACCTCCTATTCTTCCCCCTCCTTGTCTGAGTTTGGATGATAGTATCACTTGGATTGTTGTTAGTAGACAGAGGAAAGGTCTTGTTACCTCTTCTCTCCCTCTTTCTTCTATTAAAATAGAGAAGTTCTTAATCTAGCATCGGGATCCTTGTTTCTTGCCAATTCTTAGCTCCAATTAAAAGATTTTCTTTACCTAATCTCACCACTCATGAGATTCTACCTTTATGCCTTGATGGTTGTTTTTGTTATGGATTTGAGCCCCTCTCACTTTATCTAATTAAAATATTTCTTATTAACTAGAAAATCTATATACTAAAATCTAATATTGCAAGAGGGCCAATAAAAATACATGATAAAAGGTTGGAGAATGATATGTAATTGACTGAAGTAGATTCAATTATCACACTTATAGAATAAACTGGATACTAGTAGGGTTGCAAAATGGTTTAGCCTTACATTTACTAGCTTTCAATAATGTGAATTGGTTTTTCCATATGCATGTACACACTTTGTTGAGTGGTGACAAAGTTTTACTTATATCATTAGTGATCACCCTATACAAGACACTATAGACTAGATTAGCAGTTTTTTAATTTTGAAAGATTATCTTGATTAGGCACACTCAACATGCACCATTGATTATATTTGCATGCTGAAATTTGAAATTGTGTTGCATATTAATAAGTGTGCACCCTTCAATGTTGATGAAACTATGAAATTGATAAATTTTCTTTCTGCATATTAGCATGGTTTTGATATCTTTGCTCTAACATTTTGAGTTAGATTTTTCATGTTTTCCATTTATATTAGCATGTTGAACAATGTGAGCTCATCTCAAATTTTAGAATTTTGCCTCTTTATCATGCACTCTCTAGCATGGATTTACAAGTTTGATCGACACAAAGAATGATTTCATTCATTATGACAAAATTTGTAGGCCTAAGTTACAACTTTTTTACCTTCATAACTTACCTCTTCATCTCCCTAGTAACACAAGACAAGGGTTTGAAACAACAAGTTAATTAGAAAAACATAGATTACAATCATAGCTCATTGGAAGAGGAATGCTCATAAGAGGATAGGATGGAATTAGAATAGTGGGACAAGAATCATCATTTAGGGTAGGAGATATGGTAAATGTAGCAAAGAGAGAACCTATGGAGAAGAACCATTAGTAGACAAAATCTTATGAAAGGGCATAAAAGTTTCTAAATCACAAGGATGTGTTGTCAAGAAAGCAAGTGAAATTGAGATGGTAAGAAAGACTAACCAAGATTTTATCAATCAAAAGAGGGGTGGAATCCAAGTCAAGGAGATCTAGAATGTTATCAAGGATAAGAGGGTAGGGAGAAATAAATAGATATAAAAACTAAGAATCAACCTTGCATTAAATAACATACCACATTTGTTAATCTAAACCATGAAGTTCTTCAAAAAAAATTATAAAGCAATCCAAACAAGCCCATGCAACAAATTTGTTGCCCCAATCTAGGCTCATAACTTTCTGGGTCTATGAATAATCTATTTAGTGGTGAGAGACTTGTCTCAATGTAGTAGTAAGTGCAAGAAAAAAAGTACCTTATTTGTTACAAATATTATATTTTATCATTGGATGGCGATCTATATGATGCTAGCATCTATTTTTAGATTAAGTCTTGGAATATATCTAATGAAAATTTTAAGTTAATATTATAGACAAATAAAAAAACATTGGAGTTATCTAAAGAAGAAGCATGTCTCCATTTTCCTACATCTAATTCAATCATATGATGTTCAACATTAAAAAAACTAGATTCTCATTCATCAATGTTAGATTGATGTGAAGGTACAAGATTGCCACATAATATTTATCTTATCCCCATGGATAGCATGAACCCTAGGTTATTTTCCCAACGAAATTATAAGCCTATACACACTATTGCTTGTCACATTATTATGTTATTGGGGTACGTAACATACTTAACAAGCATTTTTTCTAATTTGGTATAATCTCCTATAATATTGGGGCAATTCTCTTATTTTCTTTTATTAGTTTATTCAACACATGTTGAGCACTAACCTTATCTATTTTCATCTACACAAGTTACAAACCTATTGACCTATTAAGAACAACATTTACATTATTTCTTTTCTCTTTTTACAAATACAAAGGGTATAGTATAAAATATTAAAAAAAACAAAACAATATGGCTGACTTTTTCAAGTAATTACTTCTTTCATTTCACAGAAATAAAGGGTATCACATAGAATATTAAAATAAGCAATATGACAATGTTTTAATATCAAACTACACTCAAACTTCATGTTTTGGTTTTGACCATTGTTACCTTTGGTGATACTTTATTCAATGCGTAATATGGTCAACTCAACTGAATAACTCAATATCCAAAGTTTATATTAATTATTATCATTTTCATATCCAATTCAACAAGCACTAATCAATTTACAAAATTATGAAAAATTATCAGTGCCCAATGCATGTTGATATATAAAGATGCACTACTATTCTATATTCATTTCAACCAAATCAACAAAAAAACAAGTGAAAAATGAATGAAAACCATACTTAGTGAGGCAAGTAAGTCATCAACATTGTTGAGCTAAACATCCAAAATACATACATCAACATAACATGGCATATGGAATAATGGTAGAACAATTGTTAGCATCATCCATTGTGTATTTACAACCAATAAATTAAGGAGCTAGCCATCTCTCTTAATAGATTGCATTATAATTAGGTTGAAAACACTCAATGTGTGTATGACCCTAAATTTTATTTATTACACCGAGAGGTGCAAGCCTACAATGGTAGGCATCCATGAAATTTTTACTTGTGCGGAGAGTAAATCTAGGAAATGAACTTGCTAACTATTGTACGATGAATTGGAAGAACATGAGTCCACCATTTAGGCTATTTGGTTGACGTGTCCTCTTTGTAGGTAAGCAACATTGCACCGAAATGGTTATTGTAACGATAGAACCTTCTAGTTTGCATCATAAGCTTCAAATTTGCAAGTTATATTTTTCTCTTTACATTTGCAAACATCCTATCTACTACTCTATGATCTACCAACTTTGCAAAATTCTACCTCGTCACTGTACATATTTTGCATGATTTGATTTGTTTATTTCATATCATCTAGCATGTATTGTAGGGAATGTATGATATAAAATTGATTTCATTTGTGTTTGCTAATTCATTGTTTACGTATTGCAAAGAATTAAGGTTGCATTCAAGCTTTATTGATTCACAACTTTTAGACTAACAACTGGTGAAGTCAAGAGGTATGTGATGCAAAGCTCCCAAAGACCTTAGCCAAACAACCTAAATAAGGGACAAATCTTCACAACACCCCTTTACTCAACAAGGGACTCAACCTTGCTCTTAAGACTTACACACACACCAATGACACTTCGGGTATTTCAAGACAACAAAGTGGTCATGGTTCAGAGACTCCTATTCCTGCACATGACAACTTACATGAATCAATTTGTGACCCCAACCCTGATCACAAACCCCTATTCGGTATGAATTCCTATACTAGCCTTCTAGGCCTAGTAGCTCTACTCTGGGTGAGATTGGACCACAACTTCCAATCACTTGGTTTCTCATACAAACAAAACACATTTTTAGACACCTCTTTGGAATGCCCAAAACTTCTTCCAAATCCAACCTATGATGCTTTGGACCAATGGTGTCAACCCAAAACACTCACCTAGACTTAATACCGCAATTAGGTCACTTTTTCAAAGAAAGTTCCCACAAAAATATTCACCCAACCCAACCACAACACTCAAAAGTTCTATCCTGACTCCAAACCACATATTACACCTTCAAAGAGTGCCTAAACCTCTTAAAATTCACTCACGTGTTCAATTTAGGAGTCAATAACACACTTTCATAGTCTGCCACATAGAGATGTCAGACTGATTATTGAATCCTCTGATTGGCCAATGTCCTTGCCTACTCTACCACCCCAAAAATCCTACACCAGACCCCTAACCCCATACTTTCACCAACTTTCATTACCAGTCGTTGATGGAGTAAAGAGTTATGGACATATTTGTGTCAAAACCCTAACAATGGACGGTTTCAGGCTACCAATCAAAAGAAATGCAATATCTTTATCAAAACTAAATGAAATGAAACCAAACTAGACACAAATGAAAGCTAACTCATGTATCTATCCAACCATGCCACATTAGACCATCCTTGTCTGTACATGTCCATACAAAAATGACTGTTATCTTAGGAAACTGTGAATTTACACAACAAAACACACAATTCTTATTGCCAATCTCAATAGTCATAACAACCAACCTTGCCTCAGGTTGTGGGAGGCATATATAGCCCTCTTACAATCACCCCAATGTGTATAACTGATTTTCAAATCAATTAGCCTTTGGCATACACATTTTGCATTTTGAAAACAAAAGTTGCAAAGTTGTCATGCAACTTTGGACTCCAACCTATCCAACCTTCCTAAATACATCAAACCATCATCAATAGGCCACATATGGCTCAAAATATGAAATACATATATTGTCACCCATTTGCACACTTTGGGTGACCTTTGACCAAGGTTGACCAATTAGGTCATGATTGGTTACAAATGAACAATTGGCACCAAAGCCTTACAAATATACATGAAACCATGTAGAATGGCCCATAAGACCTTATTACATCCTTGAGACATTGGAAAACACAAAAACAAAACAAAATCCTTTATAGACTCCATTGATAGACTCCATTGATCACCTAGTTGCTCTTGCACCATACTCCCGAGAGTAGAAAAACTCAAGTCTCTTGAGAGACCAAGTTTGCAACAAAAGTGTCATGCTTCAAGATGTCTTCTTCACTCATCCAAGTGGCATGTTCATTGAGTAAACCACTCCATTTAACAAGGTACTCTGCTTCAAGATGTCTTCTTCACTCATCCAAGTGGCATCTTCATCGAGTAAACCACTCCATTTAACAAGGTACTCCTTGTATGTATTCTTTCTAGTCTTCTTGATCACTTTGGTGTCCAATATGCTCTCCAACTTCAATGGTTGGCTAGGTGGTAGATCCTTAACCCACCTGTCATCTCCTTCTGGTGACAAACTTGCATTTGAACCTACAACATTATCACCTTTATAAGGAAACAAATCTGAAACATTAAAGATTGGGGATATGGCTAAGCCTTGAGGAAGTTCAATCTCATAGGCATTAGGACCAAATTTGTGTATAATCCGGCAAGGGTCAATCTTCTTCATGAGCAACTTTGTTGGCTGACCCTTAGGAAGCCTCTCTTTCTTTAAGTGTGCCATCACTAAGTCCCCCACTTTGTACTGCACATCTCACTTTCTTTCATTTGCTTTCTCCTTGTACTTCTTTGTATTCCTTTGTAGAGTTTCCCTTACTCTATCATGTATGTCCTTCATTTCCAATGCAAAGTCTTCTCCTTGACAACTCTTTCTCCACATTCCTTGTAGATCCCCAAGTTCTAAAATCCCCCCTGGGTGAAGCCCATAGACAACCTCAAAAGGGCTTCTCTTGGTGCTTCTATTAGTAGAGTCATTGTGAGCAAACTTTGCTTGAGGGTTGATCATATCCCATGCCTCTCCATGCTCCTTTGTAAGACATCTAAGAAGATTCCTCGATGACATATTCACCACCTCAATTTGGCCATTTGTCTGAGGGTGATAGGCTGAAGTGAAAGATAACTAAGTTCCCAATTTCTTCCACAAAGTATGCCAAAAGTGGCTCACAAACTTAGAGTCCCTGTTAGTCACAATGTTGAGAGGCAAGCCATGTATTCTAACAATCTCTTTGAAGAATAAACCAACTATATGGGAAGCATCATTAGCGCATTTGTATGGTAAAAAGTGAGTCATCTTACTAAATCTATCCACTACAACAAATATGCTATCAAAACCTTTTTGAGTCCTAGGGAGACCCAAGACAAAATCCATAATAATACTCTCCCATGGTCTATTAGGAATAGGGAGTGGTTGATATAAACCTGCATTGGATAATGTTCCCTTAGCCCTTTGACATATGCTACAACCTTCAACAAACTTTCTGACATCTGATTGTAACTTTGGCCAAAAATAGAATCTATTTACTTGTTCTAGGGTTTTATCAAGCCCAAAATGGCCCCCCAAAGTACCACTATGCTTTTCTTTTATAATGTTCTCCCTCATGGAGCATTTAGGGATACACAATTGACTCCCTTTGAACAACAAACCATTATGCAACAAATATTCAGAGAATTCAGAATGACAAGAATTTGAAAATTGTTGACAAACCTAATATACCTCTTTAAAATCTACATCATCTTCATACATATGTTTGAGGGAATCAATCCCCATACTCTGCAACTGAATCTCATGCATTACACACACCCTCCTACTCAATGCATCTGCCACCTTGTTGGCTTGTCCCTTCTTGTGTTTGATGGTAAATGTATAGGCTTGTAAGTGCTCTACCCACTTCATATTCTTATGGTTCAATTTCTCCTGCCCATTCAAGAAACTCAAAGCATGGTTGCGAGTATAGACTATAAACTCTTTAGGCAGGAGGTAATGCCTCCACTTCTTCAATGCCTGCACCATGACATATAATTCCAAATCATAGGTTGAGTATTTTCCTTTTACATCATTAGGTTTTTCACTAAAGAAGGCCACTGGCCTAAACTCTTGACTCAAGACAACTTCAATGGCTTGATTACTAGCATCACACTCCAAATAACTTATCAAAATTTGGTAAAACAAGTATTGGTTGTTGTGATACCCTTTGTTTCAAATATTCAAAAGCCCTATTTGTTGCATTAATCCAAGAAAACTTACATTTAACTCCTTTGATGGTATCAAGAACGGGTGCACATATATGACTGAAATTCTTGATGAACTTCCTATAGAAGGTAGCCAATCCATGGAAGCTTCTCACTTCTCCTACTGCCCTTGGTGTTGACCATGACAAGATAGCCTCCACTTTTGTAGGATCCATCTTCAGACTACCTTTGGAGATGACAAATCCTAGGTACACAAGTTATTCTTTCATGAAGACACACTTCTCCATGTTGATCATCAACTTTTCCTAATGCAACTTCTTTAATACCATGTCCAAGTGTTCCAAGTGTTCATCTCTTAACCTGCTAAACACAAGTATATCATCAAGGTAAACAACAACAAATTTACTAATAAAATCTTTCAACACCTCATTCATAAGGTGCATAAAAGTGTTTGGTGCATTGGATAGCCCAAAGGGCATAACCATCCACTCATAGAGGCCTTCATTTGTTTTAAAGGCAGTCTTCCATTCATCTCCTTGCCTGATCCTAATTTGATGGTAGCCACTTTTGAGATCAATCTTGGAGTAATAGCATGCCCCTCCCAAGCAATCCATTATGTCTTCAATCCGAGGCTTTGGGAACCTACACCTTATGGTGATCCAGTTGATGGCCCTTGAGTCTGTGCAAAGCCTCCACTTACCATCCTTTTTGGATGCTAGGACTATTGGAACAACACATGGGATAAGAATTTTCCTTACTAACCCCTTATCCAATAGTTCTTGTATTTGTCTAGCAATTTCCTCATTTTGAGTTGGAGTCATCTTATAGGCAGGTTTATTTGGAAGTGTAGCCCCTGGTATGAGGTCAATTTGATGGCTTATATCCTTGGTTGGAGGCAGGGTCTTAGGTATCTCTTCAACTACTATCCCTTATACTTCTCTAACAACTGTTGGACCTCTTTGGGAACATTGTTCTCCTCATTGTCATGCGAATCAGAACTGTCTTTTAGATTCAAAATCAAAGCATACCCCTGGTTATCCTTTTCCTTCAAGGTTCTTAAGAACTCCTTTTCACTCACCAACATGACACTTGATCCTATTTGCTTATCTACCCCATCATCCGACAAAAGATCCATCTTGTATTTTCTTCCATTTTTTGTTATGAGAAAGGAGTTTGTCTTCCCATCATGTTGCGATTGTACATCATATTGCCATGGATGCCCTAACAACAAGTGGAAAACATCCATGGGGATCACATCACATAATATTCTATCCTTATACTCCCACATCCCAAACTCTACCCAAGTTTGTTCATCTACCAAGACTTGTTGCCCCTTGTTCAACCATGACACCTTGTAGGGGTTAGCAAGAGGAATCTTTTCAATTTCAATTTATCTACCATCTCCACATAAACCAAATTCTCAGTGGAACCTGAATCAACTATTACCTTATGTATCTTACCATAAGCCTTGCATGTGGTTTTGAATAATGTCTTCCTCTGAGGGGGTTCCTTCACTTGAGGCACCTTCAACATGGTTCTCCTTATCATCAAGCTTTCTCTATCATGGGCCGAGGCTACACTTCCAATTGGGGAATTGACACTTTGACAATCATCTTTGTGAATCAACCAATTCCTTCTCTCTCCTCCATGAGAGCCTAAGGCTTTCTTAGTACACTTGCTTGTGGTGTGTCCTACCTGATTACAGTTAAAGAATCTCCCTGTGAAGACACTTGGACCCCTACCTAGTACACCAAACATACCCCTTCCATTGGGTCTCCTTCCTCTAAAGCCTCCTCTTAAACCTAAGTCTCCACTTTTCTCTTGGTGGTTGGACTCACCATGGGGTTTTTGAGATTGATTCCTTCCCCCAAAGCTTCCTCTTCCTCTAAAGTTCCTTCCTCCTTTGCCCCTACTTGTTGTTCCCCCTTTCTTCTAAACTTATCCTCTGCCCTTAAGGCCATTTGAAAACATTAATATATTGTTCTAAGGATCACCATACTCATCTCATCTTGTATACTAAATTTGAGCCCATTCATGTGCCTAGCAACCTTCTCTTTCTCATCTTTTGCAATGTCCTGCCCTTAGACTCAATTTGTGAAATTCCTCCGTGTATGAAGCCACATCCAAATCTTTTTGTTTTAAGTTCTGCAACCTCATATAGACCTGATAGTCATAATCAATAGGTGTGAATTGTGCTTTGATCTTAGACACCATTCTATTCCAAGAGTTGATCATGCTCTTCCCCATCTACTCTCTCTCACATTAAGTGTAGTTCCACAAGGTTAAGGCAGCCCCTTTCAACTTGGTTTTAGCAAACTTTACTTTCCTATCCTCAAACACTTCCTTGTATTTAAAATAGTTACTAAGGGTGTCTATCCACTCTACAACTTCCTCAACATACATTTTCCCACTATATGTAGGAATATCCATCTTGACATCAAAGGTGTCTTTGCTAACTGATTTCAAGGCATCTATGAACCTTCTCTGATCTGCAGGTATTTCTTCTTCCTGAACTTGGGGTCTCCTCTCTTCCTCTTCTTCATCCTCAGTGTCACCACCTCCTTCCTTCTCCTTTCTCTTTTCCTTCTCTTTGGCCTCTTATTGACTTGAACTTCTCTTCCCACATTTCCTCAATCTCTTGGAATCTTCTTGCCACTTCTACAGTCATTCCTTTAGGAGGCATTGTGCCAGCCTCTCCTTCACTATCACCTTCCAACATACACCAAAATCTTTCTTCCCAACAATTAGACTAGCTCTTATACAAATATGATGCAGAGCTCCCAAAGACCGTAGCCAAACAACCTAAACAATGGACAAATCCTCACAACACCCTTTTACTCAACAAGGGACTCAACCTTGCTCTTAAGACATACATACACACCAATGACACTTTGGGTATTTCAAGACAACAAAGTGGTAGAGGTTCAAAGACTCCTATTCCCGCACAAGACAACTTACAGGAATCAATTTGTGACCCCAACCCTGATTACAAACCCCTATTCGGTATGAATTCCAATACTAGCCTTCTAGGCCTAGTAGCCCTACTACGGGTGAGATTGGACCACAACTTCCAATCACTTGGTTTCTCACACAAACCAAACACACTTTTAGACACCTCTTTGGACTGCCCAAAACATATTCCAAAACCAAACTATGATGTTTTGGACCAACGGTGTCAACCCAAAACACTCACCTAGACCTAATACCCCAATTAGGTCACTTTTCCAAAGCAAGTACCCACAAGACTCTTCACCCAACCCAACCACCACACTCAAAAGTTTTTGTCATGTCTCCAAACCCACAAATTCCACCTTCAAAAGTGCCTAAACTTCTTAAAATTCACTCACATGTTCAATTTAGCAATCAATAACACACTTTCACAATTTGCCACCCCAAAAATCCTACACCAGACCCCTAACCCCATACTTTCACCAACTTCCATCACCATCCATTGATGGAATGCAGAGTTATGGACATATTTGTGTCAAAACCCTAGGAATTGAGGGCTTCAAACTGTCAGTCAGAAGAAATGCAATATCTTTGTCAAAACTAAATGAAATGAAACTAAACCAGACACAAATGAAAACTAACTCATGTATCTACCCAACCATGCCACATTAGACCATTCTCTGTTCGTACAAGTTCGTACAAAAATGACTGTTATCTCAAGAAACTGTGAATTTACACAACAAAACACACAATTCTTATTGTCAATCTCAATAGTCATAACAACCAACCTTGCCTCGGGTTGTGGGAGGCATATATAGCCCTCTTACAATCACCCCATCTATAACTGATTTTCATATCAATTAGCTATTAGCATACACATTTTGCATTTTGACAACAAAAGTTGCAAAAGTTGTCATGTAACTTTTTACAACTTTGGACTCCAACCTATCCAACCTTCCTAAATACATCCAATCATCATCAATAGGCCACATATGGCTCAAAAAATTGAAATACATTGATTGTCACTCATTTGCACACTTTGGGTGGCCTTTGACCAAGGTTGACCAATTAGGTCCTAATTGGTTACAAATGAACAATTGGCACCAAAGCCTTACATATATACATGAAACCATGTAGAATGGTCGACAAGACCTTATTCCTTCCTTGAGACATTGGAAAATACAAAAACAAAGAATCAGGTCAGTTTAATTTTACATATTTATCAAATTAAAGTAATTGTAATGAAATATCATTTTTTGAGTTTGAAAGAAATATCATTTGTTCTATGAAATACTAGTTTTTCAGTTCGAATAAGGAATGCTAAAATATCATCCAAAATACTTTAAAGGGTGACCATAATCATAATTATAACTATAAAGGATGACCTAGATGTATTAAAAAACTGAGAGGACACAACGAGGCTATTAGCTTTTTATATTCCTCATATCACTTTTGACAGATGAATATAATAAAAAAGAGAACTAGATTTTGCATGCTAAATCCAAAGTTAGTTGTTATGGGAAGATGTTGCTTCGCGCAAAGAATCAAGTCAGCTTAATTTTACATATTTATCAAATTCAAGTAATTGTAATGAAATATCATTTTTTGAGTTTGAAAGAAATATCATTTGTTTTATGAAATACTAGTTTTTCAATTCGAATTAGGAATGCTAAAATATCATCCAAAATACTTTAAAGGGTGACCATAATCATAATTATAACCATAAAGGATGACCTAGATTGTCACAACCCTCCTTTATCACTTTTGATTTGATATAATTCTATTATATTTTTTTGGTTGAGCTATTGAAAATAATTGAATGAATATTATAAAAGAATAAATAATGGACCCACATACACACTTGGAGAATATAATTCAAAAGGCACTATTTATTTTTATTTTTATTCCCAATTATGGCACATGTTGTAGGAGGAATTAGAAGCTTCTAGAGGAATATTCAATACCTTGCATGTAACCCCCCCACTAGGATATTAATCAATTTTGCATGGGTCCAATATTGGAAAAGAATCTCATTCTTAATTAATTTCTCTAGATAGTGGAATTAAGGGATTTTTCCTATATATTGTATGCAAGTTTTCAAAAAAGGGAGTTGGTGATTCTTTGAAGAAAGTTTTCTCAAATAGTTTGTTTTTAGTAGTCATATTTTCAGTTTTGGAGAATAGTTAAGTTGTTTTGAAGAATTTTTCCAAGCTTGCAAGGAAGAATCAAGGAAGGCTAGGCTTGAAGATTTGGGAAGATTCAACAATCAAAAGGCTTCTCTAGGTTCCCTCTCTTTTTGTATTTGATATTTCTTTATGTAAATTTTTATATTTCAAAGGAAATATCTCCTCCTAGATTCTTTAGTTGAATATAGCTTTCTGAAAGAAATCATTTCTTAATTGTTAGATAGAAAGGAAATCTATTTTTTTATAAAAGAAATACAGTGATAAAAATTTCTTTTCTTTTTTAATACAAATGCAGATTTCTTTTTCATTGTTAATCTATTTAAAAGAAAGAAATCAGATTTTGCTTTTCTATTTTTTTAAAAAATCTAGAGAAGATCTTGAAAATAAATCATACTTTTTTTCAACATCTCTATTCTTTTTTTTTTTGATAAACTTAAATTCTTTTATCTCTGTAAATAATCTTTTTTCCTTTGCATATAATCATTTGTATTTAGGAATCTCACTATGTGAAATAGTATATCAAATATGATTTCTTCTCATTGTTGTTGTATAAAATCCCTGTGGGAAACATTGTCTTGTTATTTAAATTAATTTCAGAAATCTCTCTCTGGATATCAATTTTCTAGAAATCTCATCAAGAATTTTATTATCTCAAAGATAGATTTGTTGGATATGATCTCTGTGAAATCAAATTTAAGCAACCATATATATATATATATATATATATATATATATATATATATATTTGTACAAAACGATAATAAATATATGAAATATTGCAAAGTGATTTTTAAAAAAAAGTGGTTTTCAAAATTTATTTCGAATAAAGTATCGAGCAACATGCAGGGGGAGGTGGTGTTTATATAATCGTCGAGGAAGTGGTACCCTCCACTTCCCCTGCGGTCACTGTTACGACAGTGGCCACAGGGGGAGTGGAGGGGCCCACGGTGTCCCCTCATCCCTACGGGCCTGCACCTGCAGGTCCGCAGGGGTGATGGGACTCTTGGCCCCCACCCCCCCACTAACTTTTAAAAAAAACAAAGTTCACTTATATTTTTTTTCTTTTATTTATATAGAATTTGCAATTTAGGGATTGTTATTATTTTCTTTAGTATGAATTTTAAGTTATTAAACTAAACTTAGAAAATTTATAAATAATTAGGATAATTGTATAGCAAATTTGTAATTGTAAATTAAAGTATATAATTGGAATCGCTCAATCTAATTGAGCTTTATCGGGTTACTTAGTTGGCGTTTTAGATTCATTATAAGTAATTAATTTATATTATTTTGATTTGATCCAAAATTTGTCTATGTCTAAATTAATTGCTATTTTGGAACCGGTGACTATAATTAATTATTCTCGTGGTAGGAATAAAACATTGTTTAATCTTGCATGTTATAGGAGTTGAGAAATACAACCCCACAGTAGCCTGAAGATCTTTTGCAAGCCAAATAACCTGTTACAAGGAGATGCAATGAAGCAATAATCTGAAGAACACACAAAACACAGGAAAACTATTCTCAAAAGATGAGAGCTCCAATTCACCAAAAAAGTATTGTGAAAAGATAATACAATGAAAAGAAAAAAATAACCTCTAATAGGTCAAGAAACCCTAAAAAGAGAAAACCCTAGGCTTGCACATAATAATTAATGAAATAATTAATTAATATGCATCTAATGTTAGCTTAAGTGTAAAAAGATAATTGGGAACTTAAAGAATTAAACAAACAATGTTTAATTAATCAAGTAAAGACCCAATTACTCTAACACCCCCCCTTAAGCTAGACTTGGGGAGAAGCTAAAACCTAGAACAACTACTGAAAGCATGAAAGATGGGTCCCGACAACAAGGCCTGATCAGGTACCCAAATACAATGAAATCTCTATGAAACGGAGACAAAGGAGAAAACCCAGTGGGAAAAAACTCCTCTCCAAAAAGAGATAAAAGAACATGCTGAAAGAAGAATAAGGAAGGAAGGCCTCATAAAGACCCCCCAAGGAAAACTTCCTTCACCCCAAGCATAGAGTGCAACTGAAGATAGCACGACGATGCAAAAGGTTTCGTGAAGATGTCTGCAATCTGCTCGGAAGTGGGAATGTACACCAGAATGAGAACACCGTCTTGGATCAACTGGCGGATGAAATGCATGTGAAGCTCAATGTGCTTCATCCAGTGATGCTCTACCGGGTTGCGGGAAATATGAATAGCACTCTGATTGTCACACCAAAGAATAGTGGGACTATCAGGAGGAAAACCAAACTCAGTCATCAACTGTCGAAGCCATAAGATCTCCTGACTAGCGAGCACGACAGCTTGGTACTCAACCTTTGTAGATGATAATGCATGAGCAGTCTGCTTCTTGCAAGACCATGTGATAGGACCAGAGCCAAGACAGAAAACAAAGTCAGAAGTAGACTTCCGATTAGTGACATCACCGACCCAATCTGAGTTAGTGAAGCCAACAATGTGAGGTTTCCCCGATGTGTAGTGAATGCCATGAGAACTAGTGCCCTGAATGTACCTCAAAATATGTTTGGCAGCTTGCCAATGACTCTCATGAGGATCATGGGAGAATCGAGAGACAAGACCAACCACAAAGGAAATATCAAGACGGGTGTGAGTCAGGTACAACAAACTGCCAACCAACTGCCTGTAAAGTGTAGAATCTATCGAAGGAGTGGGGCAAGCGGTGGTCAAAACAACCCCTGACTAAAATGGAGTGGGAGCAGGCTTGCAATCAAGCATGTCGAAGTGCTAAAGCATGCCAAGAGCATACTTCTGCTGGTAGAGAGAGATCCCATCAGAAGACTGAATCACCTGAAGACCAAGGAAATAGTGCAAAGGACCGAGATCTGTCATCTAAAACTGATCGATCAAGGCACGCTGAATGTGTTGAATCATAGAGGATGAGCTACCCATGATGAGGAGATCATCAACATATAGCATAAGAATCAGTATGTCACCCTCAAGAAGTTGAATGTACACTGTGTGATCAGAATGACTGTAGGAGAACCCAATGGAGAGCAAGAAAAAGTCCATCTTCTCATACCAAGCCCGAGGGGCCTGTTTGAGACCATACAATGAACACCAAAGTCTGCAAACCAAAGAACTATCCTACACAAATCCCTGAGGCTGTTCCATGTAGATTTCCTCTTGTAGATCCCCATGCAAGAAGGCACTCTTCACATCCATCTGAAAAATAGGCCAACGTCGAGAAGCTGCAAGAGATAGTACAAAACAAATGGAATTCATCTTGGCAACAGGGGCAAATGTCTTGGAGTAATCAATGCCCTCAACCTGTGAAAAACCCTTTGCAACAAGACATGCTTTGTACTTATAAATAGAACCATCAGTAGCATATTTAGTGCGATACAACCAGTGATACCTAACCATCTTTCTACCCTTAGGAAGAGGACAAAGATCCCAAGTAAGATTCCTCATCAAAGAAGAATACTCCTCCTCCATAGCACAATCCCACTCAGGGTGACTTGTCACCTCTGAAAACTTCTAAGGATCATCTGAAATAGCATGACTCAAAAGAATGGAACCCACAATATGAAAATGAGTGCGACGAGTATCTGAAGGATCACTAGCCATAGGACCGACTGCCTCAACAGTAAGGCGAGCCCACTTGGGCATCTGAGGTGGAGCAAGGGGAAGTGGGGATGGTGGAGGTGGGGATGGTGTATCATTAGCACCATCATCAAAATCATCCTCAAAAAGATCCAGAAGGGGTGCAATGGTCGGAGGAGTCAGAGGAGTAGACATTGGAGTCGGGGTATCCACTGTGGGAAGATGCTCATCAAACTGAACATCCCATCGAAATAGGACCTCTCTAGAATCAGGATCAAACAACCTATATGCCTTAACATCCTCAC
This sequence comes from Cryptomeria japonica, assembly GCF_030272615.1. NCBI lineage: Eukaryota > Viridiplantae > Streptophyta > Pinopsida > Cupressales > Cupressaceae > Cryptomeria > Cryptomeria japonica. The sequence continues at coordinate 579,330,977 of NC_081410.1, read as the reverse complement.
AGTAGCCAACAAAAATGAGAGGTCGGCTCTTCCGCTCCATGGCTTTCCTTTGAGCAACAGGAATAAAGGCTCATGCCTCACTGCCAAACACTTGAAAAAAGGAAACATTAGGCTTGTCATGAGACCAAGCCTCCTCATGAGTCATATGTCAAATAGCCTTGTGAGGCATCTGGTTCTTAATATAGTTGGCACAATTGATGGCCTCAACCCAAAAAGACGAATCCATGGACTTGGATTGAATCATACAATTCGCCATCTCCCATAAAGTTTTGTTCTTGCGTTCAGCGACACCATTCTGCTGAGGGGTGTAGGGGACAATAAACTGATGCTTCAAACCATGCTTAGTGCAAAAATCTGTGAAAGCCTAATTCACATACTCCCCCCCATTATCTATACGTATCCGCTGAGTAGAACAACCAGACTGCTTCTCTACATATGTCTTGAAGATTTGAAATGAATCAAAGACATCAGACTTGTACTTAAGAAAGTACACCCATGTGCGTCTGGAGAAGTCATCAATAAACATGAGTACATACTTGGCCCCTGAAAAAGGAGTGGGAAATGACATGAGGCCACTATGAATCAACTCCAAGGGTGCCAAAGCACGAGAAGCTCTCCCCTTTGGAAAGGGATCTCTGCGATGCTTGCCAAGAACACAACCATGACAAACACCATCAGTGCAAGAAATCTGTGGGAGCCCAAGAACAAGTGCCTGTGTACTCATCTGCTGAAGATATCTATAATTGACATGGCCCAATCGCTCATGCCAAATCTTACTCACTGAATCTGCATGTGCTATGAGAGATGAATCTGTATCTGAAGAGGGCTCAAATTCATCAAATCTGTAGAGACGAGATGCAGAATCCACACTACCAGTAGCCACAACCAAATCAGGGTCATGGAGGTCCTGAATAACCACATCATGTGGTGAGAAATCAATTGTCTTACCAGAGCCAAAGTGGCAAATCTGATAAATGGAGAGGAGGTTTGTCGAGATGTCAGGGACAACTAGAACATCCTGTAGAGTACCCCCATCCAAAGAGACAGAACCTGAACCCAAGACAGAAAGCTGAACTGAGTCACCCACTGCAATCTGTGAAATACCACATGAGGCAAGAGAAGTAATCGACTACTGAGTGTGTGTCATATGGTGAGAAGCACCAGAATCTAGAATCCATGTGGACCCATAGGTCGTAGCTCTAGTAGTAAGAGCATGACCTTTCCTTGTGGAAGGAGAAGATGCCTGAGGTGAGGAAATGTGATGCTGCTACATGGCTTCCTCTAAAGCCTCTAATCGTTTTCAACACTTGGAAACTAGATGTCCTTCCTTGCCACAAAAATTGCAAGTGTCTCCTGATTTCTTCTTAGTCTTCGAGGAAGACTCACCAGACTGTGAAGATTTCCCTTGCTTGGGAGTAGATGGAGGTTTAGAATCAGACTTAGGAGGTGGCTTGGAGGAAGACTCATTGCCTGCAGAATCCTTCTTGGGCTTCGGTTTCTGCTTTTGTTTCTCCTTCTCCTTAGAGGACTGAGCAACCAATGCTTTGTTCTTAGAGCCTGAGAGCTTATCCAGCTGAGAAAGATGAGACTGCTCACAAGACAATCGCTCACAAAAGACATCAAAGGTAGGCATGTTGAAATGAGTACCCAATCCATCCATGGTGGAGTAGAAAGCAGAGGCAAAAAACTGAAAGTGACCCCGTAGCTTCGAAAGGATCAAATGAATGCACTCTGTATCAGTCTTTTTCTTTCCACATCCTTGAAGAACATATCTAGTAGTCTTGAATTTGTTCAAAAAATCCTCAATAGTGGGAAAGGGATCAGGAGACAAAGACATCAGCTCTACCTCAATCTGTAATGCCCGAATCTCATTGACCCTCCCGAAGAGAGAATCAAACTTCAACCACATATCCCGAGGATTAAGCAACTCATCAAGGTGAAACAGAAGACTATCAGAGACATGCAAAGAGATCAAACCCATGGCCTCATCTAGCTTGTTCCTATGCATAAGAATCTCATAAGGACATTGCAGTACTGGTTGAACCTCATCCAAAGAAGCCCACAACCCTCATGCTTTGAGAAGCCTCGTGATGCGGGGGTTCCAGGTGTGATAGTTGTGTGAAGTCAACAACTCAACTGAAAGATCTACCATGAGAACAAAACTCTGCACCTGCACCTGCTTGTTGGTTGTTTTTATTATATGATCTTTCAGAATAGACAAAAGATGCAGAAGGGTTTGTTTGGTTTGAGAGTTTAGGTGTTCTTAATTTCTAATATAAATGACAAAAAGAAAGAAAAAACATGCCCCCACAATACAGAAACCCAAACCCTAGTACATAGTAATGAGAAGGAAGTAGTGCATAAGCAAAAAAACTTCAAACTGATATCTCATGTACCTAATGAAAATTTTAAGAAAAAAGATCACAAATCTGAATAAAGCATGCTGAGAGCTTTCCAATGCCTATTCGTTTTTTAAAAATGGAGTCCGTTTGCCCATTCTACGGCCCCGGAAGTGCAAAAAGGAAGCTCAACTTTGACTGGTAAAAAATATAGTCAAACAACAGATTCAGGAAAAAAATCTACCACCACAAGGTCTGGCTCGGAATCACCTTTTCGATGCCTATTCGTTCACCAAAATCCAACTCCGGATGCGCAATCTAGGCCCAAAAAACCAATCCCCTCTCAAAAAGACTAGAGAGGAGGAGCTGGTGGTGGTCCGGGCGGAGGTGGGGCTCGGGCCGAGTAGCTAGGCGGAGCGCTGGCCGGGCGGAGCTACGGCTGACCAGAGTAGCTAGGTGGAGTTGGGGTTGCGGCACTAAGCAGGTGGCGACACTAAGTGGGCGGTGGGAGCACTGCCAGCAGGGAGCCGGGGAGGGCGGAGGCCGGCGGGGCTACCAGAGTCTGTAGCCGGCAGGGGTCGGGGTGGCCGGAGGGCCGGTGGGGCCGGCCTGATTGGTCCGCAGGCACCATATGATGCCGGACAGTCAGGTCTAGTGCCCAAAACCCTAAACAAAAAATTATTTTTGCCTTTTTCAATTGCTATTTGATTTTTTAAGAAAATTTTTGTGAAATTTTTTTTTTTAAATAAAAAAAAATCCAACCTGCATGCCGTAAAAAGGCAAAAAAAATTTCTTCGTGCTAGGGTCGTACGACTTGGTGGGGAGAAAAAAAATCACCCAGATGCTCAGGAGTAAAAAATGGACAAATTTTATATGACTATAGGGGTTTTTAGGCCTTCTGAGCACGATAGTGAGGTCCGTTTAGCCCCCAAAGTGCTCTTAAAAAAAAAAAAAAAAATTTAAAAACCTTAACCTTAAGCACACAAAAAATGCCTGAAACCCCAGATCTGCTTCAAATGCAAAATTCTCAAAAAATAGGAACATGTAGCTGCAAATCTGAGCTCTGATACCATATAGGAGTTGAGAAATATAAGCCCATAGTAGCCCGAAAATCTTCTGCAAGCCGAATAACTTGTTACAAGGAGAAGCAATGAAGCAATAATCTGAAGAACACACAAAACACAGAAAAATTATTCTCAAAAGATGAGAGATCCAATTCACCAAAAAAGTATTGTGAAAAGATAATACAATGAAAAGAAAAAAATAACCTCTAATAGGTCAAGAAACCTTAAAAAGGGAAAACCCTAGGCTTGCACATAATAATTAATATGCACCTAATGTTAGCTTAAGTGTAAAAAGATAATTGGGAGCTTAAAGAATTAAACAAATAATGTTTAATTAATCAAGTAAAGACCCAATTACTCTAACATTGTACATGCTAGGAATAAAACATTGCTTAATCTTGCATGTAAATTACACTATTCTTGCATCATGCAAATTACTTATACATTAATTGCATTTATTGATGTCTTCATCATCTCCATGCAAGTTACGCGTTTAATTATTAATATGCGAGTTTCATAATTATCATTATTATGTAAGTTATATTTCAAGTTTTGAATATTAAATAATTTAGTTATGGTTTTATTCCACATAGTTCATCAAGTAGTTATTTCAATTAATTAAACTTTGCAATGTTTAATTACATACATTCATTTCATAATTGGTTTCAAGCATGATGTTTTTCATAGTTTCTTAGTTAGAAAACTAAATAAAGGAAGTCGGAAAACCAAAACCTAGC